>NC_084592.1:17258333-17569166 GCF_033807715.1 Cololabis saira | reverse complement strand
CGTCCGAGTACATGTTGCGTGCCGCTTCGCAGTACGACTTCCTTCAGGGTCAGAGATGGTGAAAGCCTTTCTGTCTTGCTCGTGTCGAGGAAGTGCACTGTGGGGACCCGGGTATCACTGAGCCTACAGTGAACAGTGTGTGAAAGTAGTGTAATCGGGATCAGGATAAGGGTGCAAAGTTACTAGAGAAGTAACAATAAAGGGGCCGCCGTAGCACCTGCGGAGCAGCATCCAGAATAATGAACACCTGAGCAGATCGGGGGTAACTCAAATAACGTCACTGACACTGCCAGTCGGAGCATAAAGGCAGGTACGCAGCTTTGGTTGCCCTTTTGTTTCCGAACAAAAGGTCCCCTTGCGTATTCAGCCAGAGTAGGGCACTTTTTATGAAATGCTAAACAAATAATGATTCATTGTTTAATTGAGAGGCCTGTGTTTTCCATCTGATACCGCGCTGGGTGTTTCGCCTCTGTTCTCTTAAACACGAGGGGGCTTTTGCTACTGTTGCTCAATGGAAATTAAAACATACATATATTGTTTTTATTTGAATGTATAATTGATTAAACACATCTGTATTTGACGTACAGTTGTGGTTCAAGCTGTCGCGTAGAATCGGCTGAAGTTGGATATCTGCATTACGTGACATAAGCCATTGTGAAGGGTTTCATCTGAATTGAATGTATTGATTTTGAATGAAAGAACATCTAACAGCCAATTTATTGTGTGATAAACCAATTGAAGATATTTACGTTAGTCTTTTCTAATCTTCTCCTCTTCGCTGTCCTTCTCAGGGAGGATCCTTAACAGATTTTCAAAGGACATTGGCTACCTGGACTCTCTGCTTCCATGGACGTTCGTGGACTTCATCCAGGTGAGGCTCACCTCGACAGGTCTGGTCGCCGGCGCTGCAGCATGGGGAGGCCATTTCATGCCTGGCTAAACCTGCTTTGTGGTCCGGGTCCCCTAATCTGGAAACAATTACTGTAGGATTACCCGGCAGCGCGGCCCAGTGCCTGCACAGATTTAATAAAAGTGTTCACACAGGCTGAGGGCGTGGCTCCCTCAGTGTGACACAACAGAAGTCTGCAGAGAATGTGTTTGGAGACTAAAAGTAATTGGGAGAGAGAAAGGCACCAAATAAGAAATAAAGCCACATGATGATGGAGGAAAACAGTGGGGAGGGGGGGGCAGTAGGGCATGGCAAAGACGATATGTTGAGTGGCAAAGAGAAAAGGGAGCCTCAGCAGAGTGCGTGGGCTGCGTTTGTAGGGAGGGAGTGGGGGGGGCGAGGAGGAGGCGGGAACAGGTCAGTTGGAACAGAACCAGAGCAGGACTTTCCCCTCTCGGAACAATTTACTTACTCCCTCACGGTCTCATTGGCCCCGGAGCTGAGGGCCACCCTAGTGCACAGGCCAGGTTAGGTTACCAAATGCCACCCTGCCCCCTTGACAGCCATCTCCCACGAAAGCCTGCGGAGATGAGCCAGCTCATGCACCTAGCTGCCACAAAGAGGGGAATGTTTGCTGCACAATTCGAGGTAGAAGAGCAGGCGTGGCTCCTTGGTTCGGGCCAAAGAATAGAACAAAGGCGAGCTGAAAATGAATCCCCCCCTCCACAATGCTTGAGTGATGTTTGTGGCAGATACCCATCTCACAGTAGACAAAAGCCATCTTAAATGTTGAAAGCACAAAAGATCATATGTACAAAAGCTTTTTGTCTGCAATAGTTCCTCTTGTTTTGATAATAAGATAAATAATAGTTGAAAATACAAAAAAACAACTTTCTAGAGAGTCCCCAAGTCGAACTAAAAATAGTCAAATTTGATGTCATGGTTTCGACTTCGACAAGTTATTCAACTATATTTATTAAATGTATTAAAGTTCAACATATTCAAATATATATATATATATATATATATATATATATATATATATATATATATATATATATATATATATATATATATATATATATATAGTGATATGCGGTCTGGGACAAACCCAAACTGGACGTGCAATGTGGTTATTTTTTCAGTGGCTGCAGCTGAACGTAGGAGGTGGTTGTGGTGGTGGACAAAGGTGGCATCCTTTGCACAAAGCACTTTTGTTTGCGGCGCTTTCTGCTCTTGTTTGCAGGTGTCTTTCATGGAGCAGCCTTTAATGCTTCCAGGAAGGAAGATTTGAACTCTTTTTATCGTAGCATTAGCTGCTCAGAAAAGCTGCTGATCTTGGCCATTGTTGCTCAGTCGTGGAAGGACATTTCCCCATAGTCATTGTTTAAATGGTTGTCAGGGGGGAATAAAGTGAAACTTCATAAACAAAGCCCTAACTGGTTTATCTCTCATTATGGCGAGAGGCCGCCTCTGTGCGGGGATTTGTGCCTGAGCCTCCCCCTTTATGGTGGAGTAAGCACTTCACAGCCCTTCAGCACTGCCCCCATACACCCGCCAAACAAGGGGATTCCCTCAAGCCTGTGGAACCTGGTTACACCCCAGAGCCCTAGTTTTTCCACAGGTCTCATTTACTAGTAATTTAGTATATTGATGAAAAAAGCTCTTTTCTGTCCCTCTTTTTTATGGTCACGGCACAATAACAGAAATGTCAATTAAAAACACCTCAGGCTTTAGGGACCGGCATCTTTTGTGCGGACTTGACCTTTAAATCCTGGGTTGCCTCTATTTTCATAGAGAGGGCAGGGGAGGAAGGCAAGACAATGAGGGGTGAGTACAGGGGTCTTTCACATGAAGGCTCTTGACCAAGTCACACCACTAACTGTGAGGTCCTGCTCTGCATTTATTGCCTTTCTTGTCCACAAAAAGATAATTTCATCTCGATGAGTTTGCTAAATCAGTAGCCGGTTGACTTGCTATTGAAGTATGGCTTCCCCTTAATCGCGCCGACGTTGATGGAAAACAAATACGAATTGGCTCGCAGTAAAACCCTGCAGAGGGAAAGTTGGACAGATGGGCTGAGGATGCACACAAACACGGGGCAAAAAATGGCTATTGTCTAAAAACACTGGCGGGTGGATCGCTTTGTGAGCCTGTATATTGTGGCACTTTGTGTGTCAGACTTCTTCGGTGGCTTTGTGGGATATGAGAACTGCTGACGTAACCGTGAGTACTGTAGGATGGGATTTCAGCGGCTTTCTCTGCTTCTTAACCACTCAGGTGACAGAAGGAGGGAGGAATTCACTGGCTGCAGGCATTACAAAGGTTAACCTGAGAAACACAGAAGACGGTCCCGTGTGGAAACTTCCAGGCTGCGCCGTACATTCCTTTTTTGGAGTATTGTTTCCCGACAATCCCTTTGTCTTCCTGCACAATGTGAAAAATACGAGGGGTAAAAAAGCCTGGAGAAAAACTTTTCCGCCTGTTTTTATTCGCACGTTTTGATGAGTCGTGGTAACCGTAGACTTCAAAACACGGGAGAGCATCATCGTGGCTGCGACTGAAGCGGAGCGGCCGCTCGGCAGTACCGCCCGTGGTCATTTGATGGCGAGCAATGGCCAGCGAAAGCCTTCCAGTGTGTGTATGTGTGGTCTCCCATGATGCTGCGGTCCAGCACCTCAGCTGCTCTGACTCAGACATGCAGGCCGAGCCCCGGGCCCCCTTTGAGCCTGGGAAATTACATAACAAAGTCCTGATCTAATCTCGAATCTTGCCTCATGTCAACACGACGGAGATAATGAATTCTTTGCTTTCTGTGACTTTTGTATGTGAGAATTGTTGTTTATTGTGGATCTCAAAATGTTTTGTGTTGTTTTCAGGAGAATGAGGCTGAATGAATGAATTTGCCGGACACAAGTGATTTATAGCAGGGAGAGAGAGAGAGAGAGTGAGAGTGAGAGAGAGAGAGAAAAAGAGAGAGACGGCATTTCAAAGCCTTTCTCTTATTTCCAAAATGGGGTTGGAAATCAGCAGCTTGACTGAGCCCAAATAAGTGACTTCTTTTACCTTTTCACGGCACACAAAGGCCTAATCCTTGGACTACTTGAGCCACCAATGTAGACAGCGACTGAGACCACCACAGTATGTGTCAGACCCTCCTCACCGCACACAAAACACATTGACTGCAGCTTTATGAAGTGAAAATGGCCCAGAAAGGGAAAATGTGAAGGAGGTGTCCACAGTCATTTCTCCCAAATAAAAGCCCCAGCATCTGGGCATTTAATGCTAAAATAAAGCCCAAACAGGACTAGAATGGACTGGGTCACTTCTATTGTTCCAGGGCCCAAGTGGAACAGCCTTGTTTTGTTTCAGTACCACTGACCCCTGCGACTCATTGTGCAAACCCTGTCATAGAAAGTGTGTAGTAAAAAAAGAAAAGGGGGAAGAAAAAAAAATCCAGGCATGACAAGAAGAATTCTTTAGAGATTTTTATTCTTTGCCATCCTCTCCCCTCATTTCCTGTTTTGTTTGCACTTTTTTCTCCCTCTCCCATTGGCAAATATTGCACACTGTCAGTAAATAAAGAGAGGATGAAAAAGGGGTTGTAAAAAGCATAATGATTCCCTGTGTCCGGAGGGATGTTTAATTAAAGGGAAGTGTTTATTTTCAGCTGTGGAGAAACAGTCGCTATCATTGCTGAACACAAATATAGCAATTAACTTCAATTTTCTACATTTATTTGGACATCAAAGAGCTGATAGAATCATTGAAAAAATAAAGCAATTAGGGTCAGCAGAGATCTGAATGGTCTTTGGACACGGCAGCGTGCCCAGTTCGCCTGAATGACTGAATCACATGCGTGCGGTAGCTTTCTTTTCTTGCTAAAGAGCTATTAACGCTAATTCTTTATTTAAACTGTTTGTATACAAAACCTTTCATCCCTTTATCCACTTTTATGTGCAGCGGGATGTGGCTTTGGGAGTTTTCTATTCCTGTGTGGTTTCATAGGAGATATGGATGTGGTCTGAGGGGGTGAGGTTTATGCTTGAAGGATGATTTATCAGAGGCATCTCTGTGTAGTGTGGGTGGGGGGCCACGGTGTTCCCGATTCTGACACGATAAAGCGCCAAACCACGCAAATGGATCACATCAAACAGGGTCCTGGCGACAGCGCGCCCCGGGGAGCAGGAAGGAGGCAGGACTTCTATCTAATGGTTCCTTTTCCTCTGCTGTCCCCTCAGCTGACCCCGCCGTCAGATAAGCCTGTCCGGGCCCAGACCCTCATGGCCGCCGCTGAAATGGAGCCCAATTACAATTCAAATTAACCAGCCAGCAAAACGTGAAAGAGCATCGCGACTTTTGTCACCGGTCATCAGCTGGGAAGCGGAAGAAAACCAGTTCACCTGATAAGACATTTGTTCAGTTAATATTTGATCCCCTCAAGGGAAGATTGGATAACATGCAGTAATGGCCCGTGTGTGTGCCATCATCTCACTTTGCAGTCTGGTAGCCTTCCATCAAGGCTAAGATTGAAACTTATGTACTGTGAAATTCTCAGGATCAGTTGTGCTCAGTAGCTTTGACTCACTGTTTTGATTGTGTGGGCTCCACCACAGCAATGGTTAGACGAGTAATTCCCTCTTATCTGAAGCGAAAATGGAATTGAGTAGCTTTTCATCATAAAACTACACTGAAAGTGATCATGCTTAAATGTGTGCTTAAGTGGCAGATAACATCCGTAATTAAGGTGCAAAATTTAATTTTCATCTCTCCGGGGTAGTCTGAGACCACTGAAGGTAGCAGTATGATCCTAATCTGCACTTTTTAGAATTCATCTCTGAGGATGTATCCAATTTCAGGGTGTGGGGTTTCAATTTTGTCATGTATCAATTGGATATGTAACAGAGTATACCTCCAAGTTAAGATGAGATGGTCTCACGCATACTCGGGGCTGAAGAGGCATTGTCTCTCCCTTGTTTACCGTCTCACAAGCACTTGCCAAACAAACTTCGACACAACTATAATTCTTGCATTCAGTAACTAAACTAAGAAAAGATCATTCAAGCAAACTATTGCTTGTTGCTCGCCCCTCTTAGAGGCAAACAAAATTACATCACATGAACTCCAAAACAAAGCATACTGTTTCTTGTAAGGATTCAGAAAACAAAAAGGTTGAATGTGCTTTAAAATTCAGGAGTACATTTTATTATATGTACATTTTATTGTTAATTATTTATCTTAAAATAAATTGCAAAACCAGTTATGATAATCAATGATATGGATTACACAATAATACAATTTTCTTTGAACGTTTAAAGAAACTATTGAAATAAAAGAAAAGTGGAGGAAAACTGGAAATATTTGGAAAAATAATAATTATTTAATGGAGCTGTATTTTGAATTTAATAATATGCACTTCATACAGATCCATTCGATAAATCTTGCTTGAAGATGTTTTGGTAAATCGCTAGAAATTGTTTGCCCCCAAACAGTTCTTGAATTACATGACAAGAGTGTGATCTGTTTCATTTTGTACCACCGAAAATATTTTTTCTTGCTTTGAAATACTATTTTTTTTTCCCAGGTGTGCATTAACTGTTGTTGTATTGTCAGGTTTGCAAGCCAAAGGCAAATACTTCCAGCACGATTATGTGAAAAATAACCCGCTGAATTTCAAGGTACAGAAACTACACACATAGACATTCACTGTTCTACTGTACATCATTATCCGTAAGACGGTGAAACCATGCTATGCTATGATGATATGCTTTATGTTTACACTGAGGAGACACGTGTTTATCGCTTTAGAAAGTCGAGTGTTTGCCTTTTGAAGTGCAGTGGTATAATGGTAATCCTCATGCAGGTACTCGGTTACATGGTTGCTTGACTGTACCTTTACAGATTAGTTCGTTTGCAAACATTGTACTGTGATATCACTTATTATTGACTCTTTGTCATAAGCTTAGTTTGTTTTCAACTATGCAGGTGTGGCTACTTCAATAGCCATCAGACTCACTGCATGCGATTCCTGTGCAGGCAACTCGGGTGTGCTGGTTTAGATGTGTCACAGAGCCATTAAACAGGGTGATGAGTCACAGTGTTGTTGAGGGCTGTGCGGTGAGAGCGTGATGTATCAGACACCCACAGTGTGGTTCCCAGAGCTCTCTGCCAGTCACTGTGGCCATGCTTGTTGGCTGCTTGCTTTGCCAGGGAGGCTCGCAGGCCAGAAGTGTTGAAGGGAAAGCCCCGGAGAGCCAGGGATATGAGCCGCTGTGGCCAAGTGGTAAATTCTCACCTGCTACTAAGTGAGAATTAGTGCAGTGATCGTTTTTCTTTCACACTGTGAGTCACATAAGCTCAGTCCCATAACCTGCTGTTACCTTACTGATGGCCTCACACAAATAAAGTGGAAAGATTTCTTCATGTACACTATTAAGAAACCAGCCTCACTGCACCAGTGGTAGCCCAACATAACAGCGGGAGACCTTTTAACCCCGTTGCTGTCTTGAGAATATGAGACTCACACCTCTCCTTCTCTTCCAGGTATTTCTCCAAGTCATCGGAATCATTGCAGTAGCTGCCATGATCATCCCCTGGATTCTCCTCCCTGTCGCTCCTCTTCTTGCCATCTTCCTGTATTTGCGGCACTACTTCCTGCGGACTTCCAGGGACATAAAGCGTCTAGAATCTACCAGTAATTTTTCTCCTTTTTTTTTCCCCCCACGGGAGTATGGGAATCCTCATGTCAATTTATCGTGAGAGACAAAAGCGGACCACGGGAATGCTAATAGGCGGCTGAAGAAAGCCGCCGTCATTAGCATAAGGGCTAAAGGCCGCGGTAACCTATGGCTCGGTCACAGGCAGTTTCCTCGGCGGATGAGAGTTCATGACATCACATTCAATGGGAAAAATGCCAAGTGGGGATGTCTGGGCCATGGATTCTCTTTTATTGTGAGTCGAGAGCCTAAATGCCCATTGACCAACAGGTTCCATCATTTCATGGAACAAAGGTTCTGCTCATCAGCTGAAAGGAAACATTCAGTTTTTGTCAGTGTCTTTTTTAACACTAATAAATGGAAACAAAAGGCAGATAAAATGCAGCCTTTCCCTGAATAAAATAAAATTGGAATCAGTGACCCTCTCTATGTTCAACGGGTGAAGTAGCTGTCCACTCACGTGAAAAAGAAACTATCCCTCCTTTCTGTTAGGTATTGAGATAACAAAATTAACCTCGGATGAGCAACAACACAACATTATACACAGTGCAACGATGTATTTAGCAATAAAAATACACCAAAATGCTGAAGCAGTAATTGAAAAGCAAATTACAGCCTCCATTCAACATTAATAGAATATGTAACAGCCAAAAAATACACTTAATTACCTGATTATTAGCAATTATGAGCACATTTGTGTATAAAGGTGGACATTTGCCCACATTCAGATGTATGTTAATGTAATCCCAAAGATGAAAGACGTCAGCAATGAGCTTAGAGAAGCAATTGTTGCCCCTCGTCAGTATGGGAACGATTACAAAGCCATTTCCAAACGACTTGGAGCCCATCACTTTACAGTGAGAAAGCCTATTATAGGTGCAAAACAGTCAAGACCTCTGCCAGTATCCCAACAGATTCAACCCAAGTCCAAACAGTGCAGTGCTCAGTGAAAGCGCACTGTTTGAACTAAAGTACATCTCCAACATGCAGGCTTCAGTTTTAGGTTAAAGTTCACGATAATACAGAAAATAAAACACCTTAATTAGTGTAATATTTTTGGGAAGGTTTCCAGGATAAAATCTGCTGTAGTGGCCCAGTCAATGTCTACTGTATGTGGGTGCAGCTTAAAAGAGATCCACTGACAATATAAACGGTAATAATAAAATGAGAACACGTGAAAATACTGTATGTGCAGCACTTACAAGTAGGAGATTGATGATGGAGTCTTCAGAAGAATTAGGAATGTTTTAAGTGTGAAAGTGCTGCTTTTCAACATTACTTTCCTCGTCTGGCTGCTTTTACATACAATACTCTTTCCACTCATGTAATAGTTGATTATTTCTTCTTCTTAAAGCTCGGAGTCCTGTCTTCTCCCACCTTTCTTCCTCCCTCCAAGGCCTGAGCACCATCCGTGCCTTCAGAGCCCAACAGAGGTTTCAGCGAATGTTTGATGAGTATCAAAATCTTCATTCAGGTGAGAATATAAAACAACACGTAAGTGGAAACATCAAAAGTGAAGTGCATTGACTTCTCCTACATTCTATCTGTCATAATTCATATTTACTCTATAATATTTGGATATCTGTGGATGATTGTGTTCATTGTGAACAACAGCGTCCAGAAATATTCCCAGTTAGCATGTTATTGATGGGTTTAAAGCTGGATCCCAGTACGGGGAAATTTATACCATTCAGACTAAAATTATTGATATTTTTGTGATATATGCAACATGTAGCACATAGAAGATAAATCCATCCCGTTTATATACCAGCTTCAGTTCTTTTGGGAGTCACAGGGGTCTGCTGGAGCCTATTCCAGCTGTCAAGAGGTTGAGCATTTTTTAATCTAATTTGTGTTCTTGTTTGTGCCCTCAGAGGCCTGGTTCTTATTCCTTACTACCTCTCGCTGGTTTGCTGTGCGTCTGGATGGAATCTGCTGCCTTTTTGTCACCTTTACGGTTTTTGGTTGCCTTTACCTCAGGGACGGTACTGTATGGGTCGTGGATCTATCTCTCAAGTAGCACGTTGTTGGCTTCGTGAGTGGGAAGAGTGATGAACTCACAGGTGTGTGTTTTAACTGTGTTTGTCTGATGTCACAGGACTGGAACCAGGCGGCGTGGCTCTGGCTATGTCTTATGCTGTTACACTCACAGGCATGTTCCAGTGGGGCGTGAGGCAGAGTGCAGAAATTGAGAACATGGTGAGAAAAAAGAACATTTACATACAACTCCGTAACACAATTCCTAATTAGGTGGATTTTTTACTGAACACATTTATGTTTCCTTTTCAGTATTTCAGTATGGGTTCTGGGTTTTGGTCATGGACTCATCTGTTTTAAAAGACCAGTGGTATCAGCCATTGGTTTGCGACCTTCCCTTTTTAAAGTTTATTTGTCACATTTTGGGTTTTTGTAGCCTTGAGGGGGATGGAATAAATCTGAATGGGAAAAGGGATGCCGCCTGAGTTGTTGCCATGCGCTCAAATGCTACTCAAAGTAGTTCTGTCCGTGATAATGTATAATAACACATTAAAGGCATTAGGCCATAATTAATAAGTCCAGTTATATTTAAATTATATTGCAATTAAATCTCATTAATTGTAATCAATTTATAATCAAATTAATTCCAATTAAATTAATTTAGTGTCAGTTAATTTCAAAAGAAAAAAAAAACGGCCTGGCTAAGAAACCAAACAGATTGAATCAAATCCTCACTTTTTATTCACTCTGCTGTCCTGAGTGGAAAGACTCCTTTTAAACAGGAAAATAAACTTCCAGTAGAACTGCCTTGACCAGTTGTGAGGGGGCAAGAGGTCATGAAAGTGACTCCAACAAACACAAAGACACTAATCTAGTGATACCTGCTATGAGACAAAAAAGAGAAACACACAATAGATAGCAGCACTAATGGTGCCCACATACATCAAGAGTAAAGAAAGCAGAATGATGACATTTCACAGTCATCGTGAAAGGATTTGCAGAAAAAAAGACATATAGCAACATGATTCACTTCATAATTTAGGGTCACTCGAGACAACCCTAACAATAAGATTTCTCAAAAAAATGAAAATTAAACCCAACCTCATAGTGACAAAGGGCGTTTGCATCCCACACACTAACTAAAGTGCTTTTTCCACAAGAATGCCACCGATAACTGGAGATTCTGCTACCCATTCTTCTTTTGGAAGTTTAAGAACCACACGTCAGCCTATGAATGGTACCCTGAGAAAGCATATAGAGTGAAAAGCATCAGCCCCAGCACGGAACCCTGTGGGACACCATGGCTAACTGCAATATGTAGAAGACTCCTTGTTTCACTCTAATGTGGTTCCTTTAATCCCAAAACCATTTTCAAGGTTCTATAATAGAACACTGTGATTAATGGTATCAAATGCAGGACTGAACTAGTGACACAAGACTGCTATCTGAGTAGATCATTGGTCTCTTGCACCTGTGCTGTTTCTATACTATGACAGGACCTAAATCCTGATTGCAAACTCTTTAAACATCTTTGTACAAGGCTTAATTAGTTGATTCTTTGTCTGTTTAATTGTGTCAAATGGAACAGATCACACCTCCACTGTTCGGCTCCAGTAGTGTTTATGCTGGCTGGCTAAACCAACTTCATTTAAAGTTCAACGAGAATTGCGAAGACAATGGAGTAATAGTAGAAGGGGTTGTGGTAGTTTCTGCAGGCAGTCTTGAGATTCTGAAGTCTCTTTCATCATGTTTGTATCACAAAAGGCATCGCAAGGTACCGAATTCAGCATAGGAGACACAGTCACACCCTCTTATAGGGCCCGATTTACTAAGATCCTAAATAAAGAGTACTAAATTGCGTGTGCACTGAAAAAGTTTGCGCGTACTGTTGTTGTGTGTTTTGCGGGTGATAAATTAAGAATGCTTGCGCAATTGATAACAGGTGCAAACCTCAGTATTTTGCGCCATGGAGAGTCTGGATGGAAAGCAGGATATAGTCGCAAGCGCAAAATGAAATTTGACAAATTGGAGTTATAGAGATATTAGTGGAAGAGGCAAATTGTTGTATTCAGCACCCCTGCCGTTAAAAGCACCCCCTTGTATATTCAATGATAAGTAGACCAAGAAAAAAAACAACACACTGACACTTCAATATATTTATATATAAACTCACACAAACACATACTTAGGAGTTTATATTATATATATTTACAAATATTATGGAAGACAACACAGTAAGCAGGCTATTAATTAATGACATCAATAACCATTTACCCGATTTTTTTTTTTACCCGAATCCATGAGCGCATTTAAACATGAATCATTAACACAAAACTGGACGCTAAACAGAACATGGACAACAGAACATGAACAGAACACGGAATGAGAATATCATTTTTGTCAGACGAGGGAGTGCTTTTCACGGCAGGGGTGCTGAATACGGCACAACACCGGGGTATGACAACTGCAGAACAGGCGCACAATAAGAAACACTTTTTTCTCCATGAAAACACGTGATTTATTTATTATCACAAATAAAAAAATGAATGTTCCTCCTGTGGCAACCTTTTGCTGAATAATACTCGATTTAACATTCAAATAAAATATTTCTCCTTTTGCATGTGGAGATTAGCACCTTCCTTTCGAACGTATTAAATACAGACGCAATCACAATCCACACAAAAACTTTCAGGCTTGGTAAATCTCATTGCGCGTGGTAAATGGACCAATTTGCATCTTTCCCTCCCAGTATTTAGCGATTTCTGGTGGGTACGCCCCATATTGATTATTCATCAGGGCAAAAGTACTAAATGGATTGCGTGTGCTATTTTGCGCATTTGAGAGACGCAGTCCTCTTTGCACGCTGTTAGTAGATCAGCTGGCACTTTGGTTTGCGGGTGCTGTCAAGTTTGCACACGTTTTTACACACGCAAACCTTTAGTAAATCGGGCCCATGGTGTATAAACTACTGAACAACCAATGTTGGTTTGCACTATTGATAAGGTCTTGAGTTATTGATGTGCCACTGGAAAAGGTAAGACACCACAAGTGTTTTTACCCAAGTAAAAGTCAATGTTTGAAGACAGTGCTGACTTTTGCTGAACATAAAAACAAACCAAAGCTAATCGACTACTTGTCAATAACTGGAGACTCAGCTGGTTAACGCATTTTTAACTTTTTAAAGCCTGAACATTTTCAAGATCCACAAACAATTGAATTCTTCAAATATTGATAAACCTGAGGGGTAGGTCAACAGTTTGTAATAAATGCTGATGTTTTAACCCTAATTATTTTTATTCCATATTTCGACAATTCAACGTTTCTCCAGAAAATCATCATGGTCATGATGTCATCAGATCTTGACCTTTATTTTCAGTTCTGGATCTGTATTTTGGGGGTTTTAAGTTGGAATTAAGAAGAAAAACTCTAATTAAAGACTATGGAATTCTATTATGGGAGTTGCATTGAAAATTGAGTCATGCTAAATAATAAAATTATTGTTTGTTTTTTATCAACCACTCTATTTAAATCTGCCTGTAGCCCCCGACTCTATGAAAGTGAAATTGTAAATGGCTTAAGAACATGTGCTGGTAATATATTTAGTAACCCAGTGCATGCAAATGCTCGGAAGATCTATTTTCTTTTATTTCCAAGTGGTTAAGAGCAACATGTATGCTGTTTTTTTTTTTTTCTAGATGACATCTGTGGAGAGAGTGGTTGAGTATGCCGAGCTGGAGAGGGAGGCCCCCTGGGAGATGGACAAGCAGCCTCCGGGTGACTGGCCCCAGACGGGCTCCATCATCTTTGACAGAGTCAACTTCGCTTACAGCGCCAGCGACCCTTTGGTCCTAAAGAACCTGAGTGTCATCTTCTCCTCCAGAGAAAAGGTCCTTGTCTTTATTCCCACCTGTGCACGTTTGGTCGAGTGCACAGCCTGTGACTTGATATGCACACGGTGTAGAGGGTGTGGTGTGATTCTTTTGGCGTGGCTTTATTTCCAAATCAATTATTAAAGGGACAACATATTGTGCTGCTGAATCTCCGGGACTATACCATTTGTGATTCATGGAATACATATCATGTAATTAAGACTGTTCAAGTGGATCCATTTGTTTCCAATTTGCATTTTGAGTTACCTGACGGTGACAACTGTTTATTCAGTATAAAAGAGAGGCGAAACGGAGAGAGAGAGTGGAGCAAAGGAAGAGAAAGTGAGGCAGAGGGAGATGGTTGAGGATGATTGAAATTGTGTTTAATGCAGGGGGTGTATTTTGCATTGTTATGGTTGGCCAGGGCGGCTGATTTCACAATGGATGGGTTGATAAGTGTAGAGGCCCAGACTCTGACAGCCCATGGGAGGGATTTCTGTCACATATCATGGGGGGTAAAAGGCTCTCTGGATCCTGACGTTTCCTCTGATTCTCTTTCACCTGCGCATGGAGTCTATACTGGCTTTGGTTCTTCACTGAATATAATTACGCAGAAAATATTTTACTAACCGCAACACTGCAACTTTCCATTTGGGATTGAGATAAAGCTTTAAAAATACATGCTGCTTTGCTCCGAGTCTGATACGACCAGGAATACGCAGCCCTCACTCATTCATTTTCCTTTAGCTTTCCATAGCTTAAAGGGGACGTATTATGAAAAACACATTTTTTCTTGCTTTAACATATATAAAGTGGTCTCCCCTCAGCCTGCCAACTCAGAGAAGGAGGAAAGAAACCAAATTCTGCAGTGTCTGTACAGCCCGTGCGGATGAGCCATCAGTGTGATGTGACTTCTACGAGCCGTTCAGATTCTGCTCCCGTCGTTACGTAACGACGAGCGAGATTTACATAGGTTGGCCTCCGATGCGTGAAACCACGCCCACAACTAACTCCGCCGGCCGGAGCTTCCGCCATTTTTTCGTAGCGGTTTATCGCGTCATTCAGGCAGCCAATCAGCACAGTGCCTCATTATCATAGCCTCCCCGCTGTCAGGCTGGTGTGGTGAGGACCCAGATGCAGGAGAGCAAGGCAAGAGTTCAACAAAAAACAGGGTTTATTCCACAAAAGGCAAGAACCAAAAACCAAAAGCGCTGCTTGGCAGGATCAAAAAACAGAAACAGGGATAAAAAACTGGAGCAAAAACAGGCAGGACACATGGAGGAAAACACAGTACGGAACCGCAAGGAGCAAGGGAATGACAAGACCAGATATACACAGGGGATAACGAGACACAGGTGCAGACAATCAGGGCAGATGGGACACAGGCGGGGCAAAACAGAAACAAACTGGGGGAAATGTCAACCACTGACACCCGCCCACTCAGAATCCCACATAGAGAATGCTGTTAGAGAATGGGAAGATAAAGACATGGTTTAGAGGCTGAATTTCTAATTTATTTAGCAAAAACAATCAAAAGCTTGTTTTTAAGACATTCAATGCCTGTTTAAAATACAGTAGGTATTAGATGCCATAATAGGTCCCCTTTAAGTGGAGTTCACAATAGGAATTACTGAATGATTGGTCGGTAGATTAAATTATTCTAGATGCGGTTACATCGCCAGGAAAATGGGGTTGATCGGGTTAGCTAGTTATGGAAATGGTAACAAAGACGGGAGAGATCCTCCTCTTGAGTGCTTCCCGAATCGCTGTCTAAACAAAAGAGCTCCCCTGCAGAAGCATGTAACAAGTACCATCAGCTCAGTTCAGGGGAACGTGGGTTATTTGCCCAGTGGTATCGTTGTAAGTGTCCGTCTATTCATCGGATTCAAGCCACGGTTATGTACAAGGTCGATCAGCATCTTTTGTATGTTTTCTTTTTAAAGTTGGAGAAAAAACATCGCCAAGAGCTTTTTTTTACATTTTATTTTTGTTTAATTTTATTTTATTGCTTGACTGTATAATAAATGATGTAGGGTCCTGGCAATCCGGTATTCTCCTGCCAGTGGAAAAGCTTTGTAGAACCTGTTTGGAACGGGGTCTAGCACCAGCTTTCTAGCACCAATTTTGAGCTGGTTGGGACTTAGATACTGTAAAACATCCCAATCCTGCAAAGTAAACTTTTTCTAGAGAGCTCAGATTCTCAGACTTCGGGTTAGGACTAATATTTCAACAAGATTATAGATTTAAGAATGCTGCCAAGAAAACACTCATAGATCCCATGTAAGTTCAGTGTTTTCAGTTAAGGACTTTAACACATCTGCAGAGACGTGACAGTGGCAGTGCACGTACAGTACACCCCCCTGCCAGCCTGGTTTAACTTAAATCTTTCTTCCAATGGGGAAAAACGTCCTCATAAAAGGTATCCCACGCTTAAAGGAACAATCCTCTGAAGTCATGAGGCTGTCCTTTCTACCAAAATACTTTCACAAAGCAGAAAGCGCACACATACATGGCATTTTATTTGGTTTTTTTAATAGTCAGCTTAATAATAAACCAGTCTAAAGACATTTTCCCACTGCCGTAGAACAGTCTTTTATTTACACATCATGTTAGTAATAAATACAAGTATGATTGATGTATTATTTTGTGAATTTGTTGAAACTTTACACACCTAACATTACCTGTTTGTGCTGCAGGTTGGCATTGTGGGACGCACCGGTGCTGGCAAAAGCTCCCTGATATCTGCCCTGTTCCGGCTAGCAGAACCTGAGGGGAGAATAATAATCGATGGGTTTCAGACTTCTGAGATCGGTCTGCACAGCCTCCGCCAGAGAATATCGATCATCCCGCAGGTACCCCGCCCTTTCTCGGATGTAATTGTATATAATCAAGTACGTCGAGCTCACCGTCTTTTTTCCAAGACTGCCTCACTTTTGATTTGACAGCTTCTGTAAAGGGTCGATGAATCCTCGCGATTGAGAAGGGGCACAAATGTCAACAGAAACGATGGCATTGACTTCATGCTTTGGCCCTGTATTTTTTTTTTTTCTTTTTCTGTTTTTTTTTTTTAATATGCCTGGCTTCTAAAAAAGCTAAAGCGAGTGAGGAGAATTACAGTCGTCACTCTGGGGATTTCTGAAAGTGAGACAAACAGATGCCTTGAGACAGTTTAACTTTATTTCCGCTTGTTGAAACTGATACGGCATTAGGAAAATGCCAGCCTGCGGGTGAGTGTCAGCAGAGTGGAGGGAGGGGAAAAGACTCCCACGGCCTGTACTGTCAAGAGAGCAGTTCCCCATCCCTGACAGAGGATTAGCCCTCTACCCCCCAAACATGGGAAAGCTGCTTAGAAGAAGTCTCCCCCATCCTCACAGTCAGAGTCCACATGTACACCATCACTTAGCCCAAGTCTCAAACATTTTAAGGCTGCAGCCAAGATGCCCAAAAACAGTTTAATTAATGCTTCTCTGTAGATTTGATAGCTTTCTGGCACTGCTGCTTCTCCAGATAAGTTTTACTTCCTCGTCTAAATGAGTTAGAGATGGATGTTATGTATGTTTGATGTGATTTTGATGTGATTTTGTTTACTCTTTCTCCTCCTAGAGGGGTAGACTTGATGAAAGTGGCAGGATACAAGTCAGAACTTTAGCTACACATCCATCCATATCGCATATCAGGTGGCATTTTCATTATGTTGGCAGCGCTCAGAGAAGTGGAGTTTGTTCAGCTCGTGTTCTGTATTTGCAGTTTTTCAAACTTTCAAATGCCGAGAAGTCTCTTGGCTTTTGCAGAAGTTCATCCAAAAGCCTTTTTATTTCCAAGTTTTATGTCAGAGATAAAAATGACATCCCAGCAGCCTTTCACATGGGAAAAATACTTGCTTGCTGGTTGTCGTAATTATAAAAAGCCGCTTTGAGAGCGAAATGTGTAAGGTGATATATTGTGGTATATTTTTTCCCATCTACTGATTTGATTATGATTTATTTGTGTTAGCATACGGCATTAAAAAGGATGAAATTCAGTCTCTATTGAACTCTCAGGAATGACTTACTGTAAAATGAATTCTGCGGCAAACAGAGGGCTTAGAGTTGGTGAAGCACATAATCGGTCAGTGGAAAGCTGTGCTACAAAGCGGTTTTTCCAACCTAACTCCGAATCCTCAATTAAAGTGTGTGACAGAACTGGTTTGAATTGGGACTTCAGGTGGTTTAATGACAGGGTGGTATTTTGGTGACAGAAGTAAAAGGCTCACTGGAAATGAAGAGGTGGAACATTTTGCTCGGGCGCAGGTAGCGGGGATAACGCTCTAAAAGCTTTATTATTCTGGATTCTGGAAATTAAGCCGTTAGTCCTGAGTCTTCTGACCTGCAGGATGTCATTTTGTCTAAATGTAATTTCTACAATTGAGCCGTGCAAACTGTGTAAATGTTTTGTTTTCCGCGGCGTTGGCTCTGAAGCTGACCTGCGGGAGAGCAGAATGAGCCTTTTAGACATTTTGTCTACCTTTCTTTTCCTACATGTCTCATCTCACAGCTGACAGGTGAACGTAACACCTTGAATTGAGGTCTGACTAAAATCTTGAACGAGGTAGAATCAGCTGGTTACGATGGAAGCATCAGTTATGGGATGTGGGCAGAGGTGTCAAAAGTATTCACATTCATTACTCAGGTAGAAGTAAAGATACTAGAGTTTAAAAATACTCCTATAGAAGTTGAAGTATCAACTCAAGTTTTTTACTCAAGTAAAAGTATAAAAGTACTGGTTTCAAAACTACTTAAAGTGTAAAAGTAAAAGTAATGTAAGGGGGAAAAAAGCCATTAAGGACAAAAGCCATTGAAATGAATGCATCTTAGTATAATGCAAATATATTAAAGAACCATATATGTGTACTATTGAGCATTAACATGTGTTTAAGAGAGCAGGAGATATGATGACTAGTTGCCTATAAGTATTGTAATGGTGCAAAAAGTCAAACTTCAGAGGCATGTTATCATTTATCCTAACCTTTATTGGAATGTACATCCAAGTTTAGTTGCAGGAATCTGAGGGAACGGATGTAAGAACAAAACTGGACAAGAACATCTGAAACAACCACAACCAAATTCACTCTATCCGGATGGAGCAATTTAACTGGATAGTTTTTTTTTAAAGGCCAAAATGAAATAGAGTAACAAGGCTGTTTTTAAAATGTAAGGAGTAAAAAGTACAGATAATTGCGTGAAAATGTAAGGAGTTAAAGTAAAAAGTCATCTGAAAAATAATTACTCCAGTGAAGTATAGATAACCAAAATTTCTACTTAAGTAAGGTAACGAAGTATTTGTACTTGGTTACTTGACACCTCTGGATGTGGGTAGTTGCTGCTCTGTTTCACCTCTACTGCTCCGACACTCCCCACCACATCTCAATAAAATGTATTTTCACATCGTAACCGTTTAAGTGTCATAAATTCAGCGTAACAGAGGAAAGGAGGTGGCAAAACCAGTGCTCAGTAAATCATATCAACATTGGAGCAGGGTTTTATAAATTCCCGTTGGGCCTGAACCCCTCGAGATGCTGCATTTCAGTTGTTTATCAGGTTGAACCGCAAAAAACACGGAGACACGCTGGAACAATGGCTGTGGACTTACAGGCCCTTTGCTTTGCACTGGAATAAAACACTATTTACTCCCTTAAAGATTACTGTGTGGCTGAACCTTCATACAAGTGCCTGGCTTACCATAAGTGCAGGTTGTGCACCTTGTGGCTCCTGCAGCTCGAGGGCTGGCCTCTCATGTGTGGAGTCAGCTGATGCCATGACCCCTATTGACAGATTTGTCTCATATTTTTAAAATTGCGCTTAGCAGTGCTTGTTGCGCTTTAGATGTCTATTATATATGGAGACAGCCTTGCACCGCCGCTGCCCACCAGCACCAGTTTGCACCAGCTCCGGTTTTCCAAGTAAAAAGATCAACGTATTGATGCATAGTTGGGGAGAGCATTGAATAGAGCTCCTGAGAGGAGCGAGCCCTTTGTGGACATCTTCCCCTCACGCATTGCCTCGCCATCTTCTATAAATCCTGTCTTAACCCTTTTATACGTCTTTCCCCCGTCATTATCTTAACTGGCCACGGCCTTCTCTTTCTATATCCATCTATCCACAGGATCCAGTTCTCTTCACGGGCACCATGAGGAAGAATCTGGACCCTTTCAGGCAGCACACAGATGAGGACCTGTGGAATGCACTCCAAGAGGTACTCCAGCGTGGCTCTGAATGATTCCCCCTCACCAGCCCAGGGGGGGATCCCTCTGTCCCCCCGTACAATGCTGCCATTCAGCCTCTCTGCTCGCCACAAGTCATGGGGGGAAATCCCATTAGGGCCATGGGGCCCAGCTCAATGTGCGGCTTGTAACGGGGAGCCATTGAAAGTGCTGGGGGAGATGTGTTTGGGCAGTCAGGGCAACCAGGATGAAGGCTCCCCCCACAGTGAAGGGCTTCAGCTCCTGGTCCTGCTCCTGAATGGGTTTGGTGGCCTGGATTAAAGCTAGAGGCTGGTCACAAGAGAGCCCTGGCCAAGGTCATCAGTGGACCTGGCTCTGCATTGAGCCAGCCAGTTAATGGGTGTGTTTGGATGGCTCTTTAAAGACATCTCCACAGGGCGCCTTTATGCAGGAGTAATGAAGGGTTGGGGCTGTGCTCTCCCTCTCTGCAGGTGCAGATGAAGGCCGTGGTGGAGGAGCTGCCCAATAAGCTGGAGACGGTGCTGACGGAGTCGGGCTCGAACTTCAGCATGGGCCAGAGGCAGCTGGTGTGTCTCGCCAGAGCCATCCTCCGGAAAAACCGCATCCTCGTTATCGATGAAGCTACAGCCAACGTGGACCTGAGGTCAGGGGCAGCGTGATAGTTAAACTGAACCTACACCTGTAACGGTCTGCTGTGTGTGCAGCTGATTTACTGTAAACCAGTAGTAATCGACACGGGTCATTTTGGCCGATAAAGCGGCAACAAGGTTTCTGTCCCTGCATTTTTGTTACTTTAGTTAGAGCCATAAGTATTTGGACGAATATTCATTTGCATAATCATAACATTTGCATAATATTTTATTGATAGTTTTAATTCAACGGATCTCACAAACAGTTTAGTCAAGAAATCTCAAAGGATTTTTGCAACGTTTTTCCACTTTCAGGTGTTCAGAAATAATATCATGACCTGATGTCCTTTTTTTCTTCATCGTTTTGTGACAGACTAACAACATTTTGTGACAAAATTCCTGTTCATAGGACATTTCTATCCCGTTTCCACCAAGTACTATTGCACAGTTTAATATAGTACAGTATGCAATTTTTTACATACATTTCAGGGCTCATAGTGCCACACCGAACGGAACCGGGCCAAACTGAACTGTTCTTGGACTGAGTTTATATTCTGAAGGCTTCTCTTGTATGGTCCTCCACGTGACCTTCCACATCTTTCTGTGTTTTTGTTTACATCAATGCATTTTTTCCTTCTTTTTAACCAGGTAACAGGTTCTGTATTCGGCCACAACAAAAAAAAGTTTCAGCTATGTCTCTATGGGGCCTGCCCCCCTGCACTGGCACCTCTCTTTTACACCCATCAATGTAACACTTGGAATCAATCCCAGAATTCCCTGCTTATTATCTCGGCTCCAAATAGTGAGGCAACATGGCAACAATACTATTCAACAGTCTATTATCTGATTACCTTTGAACTTGTGACAATAAAAACAAATTTTAACGTCCTCAAAATTGAAGTTGAGTCTGGACCTCGATCAGAACATAAAAACTGAAGTTTGATTATGAACAAATATGAGATTACACACAAACAGTTGAAACACTTGAAGGCTCTGGTGTGTTGGTTATATTTAATTGAAATTAAAATCTTGGACAACACTATAAAAATAAATGTTGAAGTTTACAAACTATAATTTTTATTATTATTTGTTTTATTTTTCATTTTAATTTTATTTTTTTGCTATTCCTAAAGGAAAATTAATGATGATAACCATGGGGGGAGGGATGGGGGAAAGGGAGGAAAAAAAAACAAGGTATGTTCATCTGTTTTGCTCTGTATTGAGGAAACAATCTGCCAATAAAAACATATATCAAAAAAAAAAAAAAAGAGTAAAAAAGTTTACAAACTAAATGCTTTGCAGAAAAGGGCTTACTTGGAGAGGGACTTTCCAAAATCATGTAGGCCTATTTGGCTTATTAGAACAGATTTTTGAGGTTGGATTATCCTCAAAAATCTTTTCAGGAAGAGATTTGTGCAGCGAGCAACTAATAAATGACATTAATGGCATGACCCTGTTACATTTAAGTAAAATGGTTATAACAAATAAAATGAAGCAATGTACACCAAGCTTGTCTGTGCAAAGCTAAGGACATCTGATAGGCTTTACTTTCTGTTGCCGACTTCTGCACATATTTTGCTGCTGATGAGCCGTTGTTCTGGCTCCTGTAAAACCCCTGCCCAAGGCTCTACAGGAAGAGAGCTTTTTCTTTTTGTTTCTCAGGTGTCCTGTTCCCTGCTCTCTTTAGAACTGACAGCCTCATCCAGCAGACTATCCGGGACAAGTTTCAGAAGTGCACCGTCCTCACCATTGCTCACAGGCTCGACACTATCATCGACTGTGACAGAATACTGGTAAGTGGGGATGCGGTAAATTTCCACAGTCAAGTGGCTCAGTCAATGTTTTTGGAACGAGACCTTGTCCTTGGAAAAGAGAAAAAAAATCAGCCCATCACTTCAGAGCTTTTATTCCATTCTTGTGACAGAACCTTCAAACGTTGCATCAACTTCTGTTATTGTTGTTTTTGTCAAACAGATTTGAGCTCCAGAGCTCACAGACGCCTCTTCCTCCTACCATGGCTGCAGCATGGCACAGTTTTTCAGATTTAATTCACTTATTTTGCAGCAGCTGGGCTCATTTCTCCCTCCCAGCATTCCCTTCCATTGAACCTGCTCTCGTGCCACTTGATCTTTGGCCCTGTCCTGCTACTGCCTGCAGAGGTGCCAATTAGTGCCATTTGTGGCAGCATTTGTTAATCCTCTGTGGAGGACAGGGCGCGACCTGGTGGCTGCTCGGCCACCGAGAGGGGTTTGCTGAGAAGAGCCAAGTATCGCACAGTGGGGACCGTTTCACACCTGCGCTCGTGTGAAATGCCCCCACTCACTCGGAGAGAACTCAATTGGGACGCGTGCGAATTTGCCCGAATGTAGAAAAACGTCTTCCAGCTCTGCCCTTAAACTTTTGAGTACGGCCACATTAGCAGTACATTACCTCTCCCTTTTCTGCTTAACGGTTCCTGACGCCGGGCTTTACTGAGGACAAACTGCTCATTTACCCCCGTGTGGGTGTAGGGTTTGTTAAAAATTTGTCTCTGATATAATTGTAGTCTTCTCCAAACTGCTGGAACTGGCACTATTCTTTGTGTCGTGTGCATGGCATGTGATGACTTAGAAATGATGGTGATTTTCCAAAGTGTCTTAAAGGTGTGATTGTTGGATTTGACTGAGGACCACCCTTAGGCCCGGACAATGCCTGGGTAAACACATGGATAAATGGCTGATCTCCTGTCTGTCAGAGTCAGCGTACTCCACTTTCACGCTGCTAACGGGGGACTCTCATTTTCAGTGGCCCTTTTGGAGAAGAAACAGGCTCAGGTGTTTGCTGCTGCATGAGTCACATGAAATGGATGGGTCTTACGCGCGCCGAAACTACTGTTTCCCCTTATTCAACCTGCACCGTCTGCATGCATCACTCAGCAGGGAAACAGCTGAAATGTCAGTTTTCCCTGAAGTAAAGTATACAGGTCGTGGCACACACAAAACCCCGCTATTGTGCTGCTTGTATGATTGCAGGTTCTGGACGCAGGCAGGATCCAGGAGTATGACGAGCCATATGTGCTGCTGCAGAACCAGGATGGGCTCTTCTACCAGATGGTCCAACAGACAGGCAGAGCTGAGGCGGCGTCCCTGCTCCATGCAGCCAAACAGGTAGCCGCATCCCACCTTTTTGTCCCCCGGAACGGGGTCTGTCACTAAATAAGAGAGCAGCCTGGCGCACTAATCCCACACTCTCCCGGTAACTCCAGACTTTTCCTCGCTCACCTCCAAAATGACACAGCTGAGCAACAGGAGCCGCGCAGAACCCTGACAGCGCAAAGACGCTTGATTACCATTTTAATTTAAAGTGCCTACACGGAGCACTGCGACAACACAGCGTTCATTTCAGGACAGAAATTGTCTCTTTGTACATTTACATCCACTGATATTATCGAAAACCCCTTCGGTTTAATCTTTTTTCTTCATATAATGTAATTTTGAGATCATTTTAGAGATGATTCTCAAAAAGCAGCTTTCTTTTGCGACGTATCTCTTTTTTTTCAAGTATTGGGTTTAACTTCATCGCGATTTGGGATAAAACTTTCTATGGGGATTACTGTACGAGAGAATGTCCATATTTCTTCCCTGTGAAATTCATTTGTGATGTATTTCCCCTTCAGACACTGAGCAGATAAGAGCGGGCTATTCATTGTTCAATTCCATTTTATGTGCATCTGTCTGGGACCAAAGATACCACGTTGCAACTTCAAACAGGTCTTTGTGAAAAAAGAAAAAGTAGGCATCATTTCATTTTCTCACTGTCCTTCGCACAAATTTATCAGCGGAACTGTATCTTTCCAGCCAGAGGAGTGAAATGAGTAAAATACTGATTTCAAAGACTCAGCACACTGTAGTATTATTCGGTATCGTCTTACCCTGCACACTAGCGGATTGGTAGTGACATTGTTCGAGCCCTTATGTTTTCCTTTCTTTATTGTAGGGTCCTCTCCCCAGATCAGATTACGCCACCATCCAAAAGTGTCCGGCTCCACTTATTAAATACTGAGATGGTCCGCATGCTGTGTGTCGAGTTTCTATAGTTGTCAGTCAAGGTTTAGATTCATTCAATAATCTGATATCAACCTCCAGCCCAATTGTATGCGCTGAAAGCAAATCCCAGAGTAGACAGTGCATCTCCAGCCGCGGCCACGCCTTTTCACAAACTTTCTGTCAGAGGCCTTTTTTTTTTTTTTCTATTAAGAAGTGACTCATTTTTGAGAGCAAATAGTGCCATCCAGTTGTTTTTTTTACTTCCTTCTTTTCAGCCAGAAGCCACTGCCGGAGAAAATGAACTCCACAAATAATTCCCGTGATTATCTCCCAAAAATGTTCTCCCCTTTTGAATTTCACAGTTGTTTATTAGGCTAAATAAGCCACTTTTGCATGCTTCAGTGGATGATAAATCCCTTCACCGCGCTTTGACTGGATCCGTCATGAATCACACCTCCGCAGATCGCAGCGTAGATTGGACAGTGCTCTTTGCTTTTCTGTGATGTGACACCGCTCCCCCCCCTCGATCCGCTTTCAGGTGCACATGAACAAAAAGCGGCTGAGTGACGCGTGCTGTGCCAAGGACATCTGTGTCATCTTCGAGACGGCGCTTTGATGGGTGGGGACGGCTGCCCGGGTCCTCTCAGCCGTCAGCCGTCGGAGACCAAGTCTTTTAAACAGACGCACATAGATTCCACTGAATTTACACTGAAATGTCTTGTATGTGTAGTATGTGCTGGCGTTTGATTGGCAGATTATGGTCTGGAGCAGCAAGGAGGCAAGTATCTGCAGCAGACCCTGCCTTTCATTGACCACATAATACTGCATGGCTGTTTATTGATTACACACTCCTGTGTCCATGCATGCGTGTTCCAGCCTCCTAAGTATCTCCAATTCCTCACCGGTGCTCAGAAGAGTGCAGATATTGGATGCGTCGTGCAATAAATTATTCGCGAATCAAAGCTCATTCTTTTAAGGCAAAACATTGTTGTGTCGGACTGAGGTCTTTCTTATTATTTGGAAAGACAAGGACACCATGAGAGGAGACGGCAGTGTTTGCATTAATTATTGTGCCTTAATCAGACTATTGATTCTGACTAATTACACTGTTGTAATTGAAAGGTTTCCTGCACTTTGACTCTGGTGGTTTCACGTCTACCTCAGCTCTTGTCAGCAAATAACAGTACCGTCTGGCGACGACACTGACTCGTACCAAGGTAGTTGGGACAGATCTTCAATGTGTGGGAAGAGCTTTCTCCACTGCTGCGTTAACTTTCTGTCTATAAACGTTTGGAAAGTGCAAGATTCTTGCATTTTTGATACAATTATGGAAGAAGTTTTTATGTTAGTATTTATGGCAGTATTTCCTGTAGTTGTCATGAATTTCGACTTGCAAGTTTGATTAGATTGCAATTAAAGTTCATATAATAAAGAAATACTGCTCAAATGATTTTTTTCTGCCAATGTCTTCATTTGATTCCGTGAATCCCACAGGCTCACTAACGCTTCCTCCCGCCGTTGCTCATCCCATTTCCACGTGTCTGAATGGTGTGTTTGCCTCAGGCCAGTGGTTACATCTGGTCTTGAACATGATGATACAAATTGGTAAGTGGTTAAAGTAAACAACCTGGTGATTATTGTGTTGACTCGAGCGATTTTCAGATCTGTCTGGGTGGGAAAGGCGGTGTGGCTCCACGCTGTATCATTTTAACGCTTTCGTTACCGGCTCAATTAAAACAGAGCTGTTTTTTTAATTTGGCTCCGTGCAGACGAGACCAGAGCCGGTGATTGCATCGTTCATGAATACTGAGCTCGGTCTAAAAAAGGTCCGTATTTAACCGGCCCCAAATTTGGGTCGTGAACTACGGGACATTAGTTCCTTTAAAAGCTGAGTGATTTACACAATTCATTAAAGCCAATGAATCTTGAGCCAGAGTCTTATTAAATGGTTACTTACTCTCAAATAGCCCCCTGGGAGCTGGATTGTTGGCTTGCAAATAGATTAAAGTTTACACTGAAAAGAAAAATTGAATTCAGAGGTAATCAATAGCATAATGGGGCAGTGAGAGGAGCCTGCTGCCTGAAATGAAATTACCATATTTTTAATCTTAATTTTCCACTCTGTTTATCTGACAGTGTGGATGTGCAATCCAAACAGATAATGAGAGAGTGGGATATTGACAGTGGGGTCCTCTGGAGTGCTTGTTTCAGTGATTAAACGCTGTGATCTGTGATTACTTTGTGTCGGGTGTCAGGCTGGCGGCCAGGGCCCAGGGAGACGTGGGCACACAGCAGCTGGAGCACCGTGGGCCTCTGAGGTGCTAATGCACCTGACACAGCATTGACAGCATTCAAAACCCTATCGGGGACTTCGCCGCACAGCAGCTGCCACAATAAAAATGCTCGTGGCGCTATCTACATCAGAGTCAGCACATATCCTCTCTCTGCTCTCCCCCCTCGATAACAGCCAGCACAAGAATGGCGGCAACAAAGTTTCCACAATAAGTATTATTAGCCATATACCTTCTCACGTCGCCCCAATAATAGCACCATTTTAAGACGCATCTGAATAGGTGTGCGAATAGCAAAGCTGTCAGAATAGTGCTGATATAGTGGCTTTAATAAACAAATGTGTGAGAAACCTGGCTCTCCGCACAATAAAGTTTAATCCCTAAGAAATAAAACACAAAATAAGAGTCAGCACAATGCGGAGGCGGTGAATGAGATGATGGATTCAAACTGTACCATCCGCACTTTACAGAGAAGTGATCCGTTAGTGCTGATTCGAGGGTGCGATACCTGCTGTTATTCAGTTAAATATGTTTTATTGTCAATTGAGAGAAGAATAATGTAACAAGTGTCCATAACGGCTGAAAGTGCTGCGAATTGTTCCGGTTTGTTTTGTTAACGGGCCCATATAAGTAGGCGGTTTCATGGCCGTTTTGGGTTCGGTAGACAATGTCTATCACAAACTTTCTGTCGTAGCAGCATTTTCTTTTGTCATGGATACTGCTGTTTGACAAATGGAAACAAATTGGATGGCGAAGGCATCTGAATGCCAGGGAGCCGGGGAGTGTCAAACCCGGTGCTGAAAGACGACGGCGTGTGAGCCTCAGGTTTTTTTGTGGGCGACTCAGACCTGACTGATCCCCGACATAAAGTGCTTGTTGAAGAGAAGGAGAAAATGAGAGCAGGATTTTTTTTTTTTCTCGACAGGCTGCAGTGAAATTAGGAGAATTGACTATGGCGGCTTTGTTCCTGGGCTGGTGACATGGGGTGGGGTGGGGAGCGGAGGGTGGAAGACGGGAGCAATTCCCCGGAGACGCTTTCTAAAGTGACTGCAAACTGAATATCTGACAAGTTCCCAAGGCCTGAAGTGACTGTGCGTGCAGCTCGGGAAAAAACAAACAACAAATGGCACATTTGTAGCGTGTTAAAAAAAAAAAAGAGGCTTTTTTTCCCCTCCCGTTTAAAAATAGGCACTCAATTGCGAAATGCTATATATTTTTCCTTTCCTACAACCTAGTTAGACCGAGTTTTCCTGACAGACTTTGTGAGAGCAGAGAAAAACGAGAACTATCACATGTCGGCTTCCAGCTTGTTAGATGACTCAAAGCGAGCAGTGTCCCTGCGACGCCGTAAACAAACAGTAAAGCGCGTGAAAGTTCCTCCCGGCGTGCCACGTGAACTTCAACAAGGCGCCCTGTATCACGGTGCCTCAGCAGTTTAGTGACCACTCCGGCTCGGCTTTATGGACTGCCTGAGTAATACTGCTGCAAACAGTAATTACAGGTCACACGAGCAGTGCATGATTATATTCTGTAAATCATCCAGGCTGTGGCGTTGCTGCAAACTTTAGAGCGTAGGTGCCATTTTATGATTGCGCTAATCTCTCCTAAAGATTTAATGTGTAACTTTTGCACAGAAAATAACTGTTTAACCTATTTACATGAAAAATGCTGATCTGAAATGGGATGCTTTCAAAGAACCCAGCGTTTTTTTTCGCCATTTTACCTGTGCTCGCCGCTTTGAACTAAACCGGCTGATGTGGCGCTTTGAAAGGCCACCGAATGGGGAAACCTCTTTGCATGCTTCAGCCTTAAATCCTGGACATGCTCTGCCACCTCCCAAAAGTACCGTTTGATTCTTCAACTGCGAGAGAAAGAAGGAAAGTGGAGGGTAGACAATGGCTGAGGGCTTATCTCATCAGTAAATAAGGCTTATTGCCTAAAGCTGTAAAAAAAAAAAAAAAAAAAAAAGCAATGCTTATTGGTGATGTCATCCCTTTGTTGAGGATTGATGAAGCTTGAGGCAGGGGGAATAATGTGAATTTGTGTGTGAAGAGACTCCTTGGGCAGCAAACTCGAGAGTTTCCAACTTTCCCCCTGCAGAGTTTGATTTCATTTAAAATGTATGACATATATTTTAACTGGTGCTCTACTAAAATTGCAGTCTTTGGTGGTAAACTAACCCAAATGTACTTCAAAGTTCCATCTGGCCAGGGGCTTTTATCCCTGGCCATGAGAGCGGTTGATGTTCTGTGCATGTAAACGTGCAGTTTTGGGTTAAGGTGGGGACAGCTTGTGTCCCCCATTATTGTCTGGTTGCATTTACGTGGGTCCAAGGGCCTACTGTGTCTTTTCGGGTTACTTTCTCATCATTTCTCCTAATGTAGAGACCCACAGGGTTGGTGGCAAGCGCACAATGTGGCTGTTGTATGGTTACTGTCAGCTCTCTCAAATAAGGCTTCCTGTTCATTAGACTTCTTTTCACCTCTGCACAATGCGCCGGCTTTGCAGCAATAGTGAGTCGACGCCCATCTCTTCAATGCCGTGTGAATAGTTCTAAATAGTGTTTATGCAAGGCATTGTTGTCTATTGTGTGTCCAGTCTTAATGCACAGTGATTTGCCTGCTTTTGTAGCCTGGGATACATTATCTTGCCTATGTGGCCTCAGATGCATGCCTGGCCTTTGAGCCAGTAAACAGTCTAAAAGTTAACACCCTATGGACAATACTGGAGATGGCAGATAAAATGGGAGAGAGTATTCAAACTAACCCGTTTTACTGCATATCCCCGTACTCAAATGGCTTTGTTCTCTGCTTTACATATATATAAAACTAAGGGTTGTATCATGTCATACATGTTTTCTTTTAAAGGTCACACTTCTTTTAATTTAATTTTGACGACGCTGAGATTTTTTTCTTCTTCTGTTGTTCGCCCTAAAGAATCTGTAAAGAATAATAGCAGCTCTGATGAAAAGAAAGTTTTGCGAAAGTGAGTTACACCTGACATCAAAGCTGATTTAAATTCTGTTGAGATCTTTCTCCTTCAATAAATACATAGTAATGTCAGTGGCGTTGCTCGTATAGATTAGACCGACATTATCTGGCACACATCTGCTGGCGAATGTCTGTTCTGCGGGGAGACGCATTTAAAGCCTGTGTCTTTATTCTTGAAACCGTCAGTGTGAAAATGAAAAGGTAATACAGACAGACAGTCGGGTGGATAATCTGACACACATCACAGTCACAGAATAAAAAACTTTTTTTTTTTTTATCTTGAACAAATACTGAATGTCTGGTAATGGAAATTGTATGTCTCATCACTTGCAGTGTTAGGCGTTTCTGCTTTATGCTGCATGTTCCTAGCCCAAATTTGATCAATTAAGTTAATTTAAGGTTTTATCTTTCACTGAACAGGCGATCTGGTAAACATCTTAACTGTTTACTTTTGTAAAAAGTTGAAGAGTTTGGTATTTTTCATGCAGCAAGTGAGTAAAGTGTCCCATTTCTTGAGCCTTTTCCTCTGGAAAAAGAGTACTACCTAAGTAGTTTTCTTTCCTTCCAAGGGCCATATAACCCTGAAAAATGAGAGAGTAGGAATGGGCAGCATATTATAGCCTTCATCTGTTTGTAGCTTTGTCCTAGAAAGTGTATACATCACCTCCAGAGAGTAACCGATAGGCCCAACCATTCACCGCTCGGATAGATGCACAAAAGCAGAAGATATCTCCAGCACAGATTACATTATTGTCATTTCAGAAGCATTCACGGCTGAAGTATGCAGAACAGGGGGAAAAAAAGATGCTTTTAATGCTGGCCAGTGATTACAGGTGAGATATGTAACTGATAGTTGGGCCATTATTGTTCACAGATTTGGTGTTTTTGACCCCCTAAAGCAATCTGTTGCCAAGAGAATTTAAAACAAGCTTTGGACTTGGAGGATGGGAACTTGCGATTGCTCTCGATGCTACCGCTGCAACTCTGTCACATCAGCGACTCCAAGACTCCGGCAGAAGCCGAGTGTCACATCACCGACACTTAGCAGCAGGCATTTCATTAACCTGTCAAACAAGTGCGAGGTGCTGCTTTGTCTTTGATTGCCACATCGCTTGACGCTCACGCTGCCGCTTATACGTTTGCCCTCCATTAGCCCACCAGGTGCGTTTCACATTTTATTTAATGAGCTGTAGTCGTGAAGTATTTCATCCCCTGCAACAACACTTCTTGAAGCAAGTCTTTTTCTTTTCTCTCTTTTTTTTTCTTCTCCCCCCCAAACACCAAAGTGGTGATGTTGACTTGCTTTGCTCCTGGGCTGATATTTTCATTAAAGGCCGTCTTATCAAATAATGAAATAAAGAATCTGTTTCTTGCCCAATGCTATTACCTCCCACAAATCAAAAGGTTTCCAGTGTAATGTCTTGCCTCCCATGCCAGATAATTAGGCGGCGTTGTGCTACATACTAATGCTAGTTTCATGAGAATAATCTGAGACAATAAACTTGTCTCTTTTGTGCCTTCCTGCAAGCCCTCTTAATTAATATCAGCAAATACAAACCAAAGTTAATTGAAATTTGAACATCCCGTCTTTACTGTTTACAATAATGCAATCACTAGTGTTTTGTTAGTGTTTTTGAATTACTATAATGGCTGGTATCATATCTCTATTTAGTGTTTTTTTTCATCGATTGCATTCGGGGATGCGGCAGAACATAAAAGAAAGAAATGTCTTAACCATGAGTAAACACAGGTGGCAATATATGCAACCCCAACATTGATTTCGAGTGAGACATTAATATTCACACACCTACTGATAATCACAGCAAAGTGTGCATGATTTGTTTTCATTGATTAAGTGACATTACTGCAGCTTCTCCCATCATGGTTATTAATATAGTTTACATTGATATTATTTTTGCATTAACAACTATTTCAACCCAGTCAGGGAGATTACAGGACTGATACAAAAGAGTCGCATCTCCTTGGCAATACAGCTTTAATCAGAACTCCTTTTGATGTAAAATCTTTACAACTTTAATCAATCTATGGATAAGCTTTTCAAACTGCGTGCCGGCTTGAACGGCATAGTTTTAAAAAGGCTGTGCCCCACTGTCAGATATCTGATGTGCTTTGCAAATTAAAACTCCTTCAAAGAATATGAATTAGGCCGAGCAACCTGAGCGCTCCCTCCATTCACGTCGGGCACATTTCAGACTTCACGTGGTTTACATGAATTCTTAGCAGCAGATAATGTAATCAGGCCGACAGCGCTCATCGAGTGCAGAGTAGCAGTGCACAAAAGCCACAGCAATCCAGGCTTATTTATTTATTTCCTTTTACTTTTTTGTTCGCACACTTCTTTTGTAATGTTAGTCCATGATCTGAAATAGCCAGACAAAATAAACACTTAGACAAACAATGAGTTGTCTTTGTTGTCTTTATGCAGGAATATTTCCGAGCCAAGAACATCTCTGAACTTAAACGGCATTTTTGTTCCAGTGGCATTGGTCACAGTCTGTCATGTATTATTTTCATCTGCATGTCCGATTAACAATTACGACATATTTCCTAAGATCAGGCTTCTAGCACTCCAGCCACCCACCATGGCAATTAACCGTCTACTAAGCTAACAGGCGGAACACACACGCCTGATGCAAGACAGGGGAAGATCAAGTCACTCCGCCTGATGCGTCCCTGTTTGCTCTGCACTGCCAGCGTGAGCGCACACTCCACATGATTAACCTGCGCCTCTGGACCGAGCAGCTGCGCTCTCCCCAGCATCGACACGGGGGGTTCACCCAATGTTGGGGTGTAACTGGCATGTGAGATCCACAGGAGGGGACGAAGCAGACCTCACAAGGGGGAGAGAGAGGGAGGGAAAAAATAGGACTCACTAAAATTCAACGGCCTTTCTGTGAGGTCTGTCGGCTGTGAATCCAGGTCTGTTGGAGCCTTTGCTTTAGTATGACTGGTAAAACACCATGCTTCACTGTTTTAGCCTAAATACCAACACAACTAATAAATCAAGAAAAATATTTCAATGCTACAGTATACTCACTGCTTCTCTAGTTTAGAGGATGACTGGGGTCATTCGGTGTGACCTATGACAGCACGTTCATTCCCCATGTGGCCGCCGAGCAAACTCATCGTGTGCATGTCTGGGTACAGACATGCACACGATGTCAAATTCAGTGAAATTCCCTGTCTGGCATGTTCAAACTTGGTCAATAAAGCTGATTCTGATTCTGATTCTTCTGTGCTCCAGTCTTCACCATCCCACCCATGTCTCGAACCCAAGATCCACAGATGTCATTTCACCACTTCCATAAGCGAAACGCTTTTTATCCAACGTAGCATCTCGGTGTAGAGGGCTTTGCAGCAAATCATCCAAGTAACAATTGCCACCAAACTAAAAAAAAAAAAGAATGAATGAAAGAAAGAAAAAAAAACCATTGACCATCAGGGCATAGCCAATATGGAGGTTAATCCATTCTAGTGTCTATACTACAGGATGCTTATGGAAGCATATTTGCTTAGGGCAGCCATGCAAATTATTACTTACTGCCCTGTAAGCTGATAACACAAATTAGATACCCATTAAAGTTGAACAATGTATATAGAATGAGAAAAGATTGCAAGTGATACCTGAAGGGATGTTTAAGTCACATGGCACTAAAATATGCCTCATGCTCGCAAACTTCAAAAGTGGGGAGATGTTTATCCTTGGGATTGGAAGATGCATAATAGTAATCTCATATGCACAGAGGCAGCTGCCAGGTGGAGGATAGCACACTGCATGTTTATGAATAGAAATCATTACAGGGACTGGGGAGCATACCGGCATGGACCAGTGAGACAGAACTTTTTTTTTTTTTTATCATCAACCCACTGCACGATGCAACACTTAGAAGGTCACATGCTCTAAATATTTAGTACAGCAGGAGGTCTGGTCATTTTGCTCAGTGTTTGATTGTTGTTTTTTTTCTCTGCATTTGCTTGAGCATATGAAGCATGCGCTGAAGTCTATCAAGTCTTGACCTGAATGGGCCGGCGTTGGGAACAAAAACAGCCGCTGATTCGCTCTGCCTGCCACCTGATGGGTCTTTGGAATCCGAAACATGCTGCTGGAACTGCAGCGCCACCGCTACTCCACTTGGCCTTCGCTAAACGCTGCTCCTATCAGATGAGCCCCTTTAAATTGTCCCCCTAACCACCTCTCTGACAGTGAATGCAAGCACTTGGCAGCTTTTTAAGGGGTGAGCGTTCTGTTTGTGTTGTGTTGGTAAGAGACAGGAAGTGCTAACGCTCGCTTTGGGAACCCTGGCTCGCTCTACCTTTGACTTGCCTGTTGTTGTCTTCCCTTTCTGCTCGCCTGGCTGGCTGATAGTTAGGGATCCATCTTAAAACCTCCCCTTTGTCTGACAGACCGTGGAGTCAGCAGTTATTCTTCGACTGGCGACTTTCAATGCTTGGCGGTGAAAGAGATGAAGCTGAAACACAAAGGCAAATTAAGGGTACAAAAACACTCGCTATTGTCCCATTGTTGAGGGTCACAAATCGTCAAGTAAAAGCAACACAGCGTGGTTGAAATGTATTCGCCTCCATTCCTCTCCCCCCCTTCCCTTACTTCTCCTCTCTTTATATTCATTAGATTCATTATAGGCCACAAAGGACTGCCAACAAAACAGCTTGTGATTTTAGTTGAATTCGTCCCCCTCTGAGGCCTGCAGGGAAATTAAAGTAGGTGACTATCACTAGAGGGGGAGCAGGCTTGACACATCTGAAGCTTTCAGTGATGCTAATAGCCAAGCGTATCCAAAATACACAGGAGCTGACCTCAAACAGATTGTGGGGGTTTAAAATCATTAGTTTGCAAATGAAGCAAAAGTACATTGGATCTGTGGTGGAATCAGCCCACTCTGAACCTTTGATTAGTGTTTGTCAACTCCCTTTTCTCTTCATATTTCCCCGCCCACTTGGTGCAATCCAGAAATTAATAAAGGAGACATAGCGACACTTTGGAGAGGGAGCGCTCTCGTCGCCAGCACCTGTTAAACAAATGCACTCAAGGCAGGAACCAAATTGCAGGCAGGTTTTTAAATTGGTGTAAAATCTTCATTTAGATGATGTCCCGGGGGCCTGCTTAATACTTGAGATTTATATGGCATTAGTTCTGCCTCGCAAATGTGGTGCACCATTTCACTTCAGTGAAATATGAAGAGGCTTGATAAAGAGCTACAACAGATTCTCTCATTAAAAAAAAAAATAAAAAAAAACACCTAAACCCTATAAAGATTCATTAATTTAACTTGTGGCATGCAGATCTGACATGTGCAGAGTTCTGTGCTCGTGCCCTTGAGCGCTGTGTGTCGAGCGTGAGATGCTGCTGTGCCTTATTGGCACGGGTCTTTGGAAAGAGTGCGGAGATAAATGGGAAGACTCGCAGCGGTGAATGCACCTCATTGCATTTCAGAGGGTTGTTTTGAAACCTGCGCTCATGTTAGAATAAGCTAAATATAAAGACATTTGTGAGATTCCTTTGCACCTGTTGTCTTCCCAAAATCTGAGGCGGGTAACGCTCGCGATCATGTCATGTTGCACATGTCGCGTTGAAGGCTGGTAGCCAGAGGCGCGGGGGGGGGGGGGGACTACAAAGACGTTTCATTTGCAGCAGTGCCCCCGTTGAGTATGTCTGTTTCAGTCAGCAATCTGTTTTGTTCTCATTCCTTTTCAATTTGTTTACATTTGGCTCCTACTGGAGAGGGGGGCACTCTATTGATTGATTGTCCCTGTTTCCTGGGACTGCTGTTAAAAACGCATGAGGCCCCCCCCTCGGCCCCCTCCCCTTCTTCCTCAGGCCCTGCTATGGCATTGTGGCGTCTGGTCCCAGGGCTTCTGCTACTGCCATATCGGCCAGGTAAAGGCCTGTATCAGAAGAAACTTGCGAGAAAAAAAACCCTCTGGCTTCCCCGTGGATGTTCATTTTATATTTTTCCTTTCTTTTATTTAAGATGTCCATGATCTCACAGTGTTTACTTTAACTAAAAGTATTATGCTTAAATAAATAGAAAAGAAATGCCCCCCCCCTCCCAAACAATGTTCATACAACCATCACTTTTGTTCACACACTCCCACACACACACACACACACACACACACACACACACACACACACACACACACACACACACACACACACACACACACACACACACACACTTTTCTCTGCCGCCATTGTCGTGTGCATTCATGTTTTGCGACATCTCCCTTTGCAGATGGAGGCTTTTTTTTTTTCTCATGAAAAGCACCTGTCTGAAATTCTCCAGAACAATTTATACGAGTGAAAGGAATCATTTCAGATGAAAGTTGAAATGCTATTGTAAAAAAAAAAAGGCCTTTCACTCGCCTCGCTTGAAGATAAACAATTTCCCATGAATATACGGCCGGGGCCCGCCTATCTTTCACAAAAATCAGAATGTGTCCCATACTGAGCCCATTGTAGTCTATTAAAAGGGATCCTTCCCTGTGGCAACCATTTTGCAGGTTTCAAGTAGATAAATGCCTTCCAAGAGGGATAAGAATGCATTTCTACAAAACTGCATTAAAGAGTAATGTTTGTCAACTACTCAGATAAAAACTTCACAGTCACAATTCTTTTTAGCGATGCATCGGGAATGTGTAAAGCTGATTGGTGTGGGGAGGCTGCCTACAGGTTAGCAGGCCTCATTTCCAATCTCTGACAGCAATATGTGTCGCTGTGTGCTTCATCCCGATTGCTCGTGTCGAACACAAGCCATGGTCACTCTATATATGGAAATCTCTGTCTTCAGGGTGGAGAAAAAAAAATTAAAAAGGTGAGATTGGCACTTTAACCTCTGTGCCCCCCTGAAAATATGTTTTAGTCTGATACATTATACTACTGCGAATTATTTATCAAGAAGATACAAGCTTGATATTTCAAAAAAATAATGAGATGTTGAGGTGGCAGCTGGAATGTTCCGGTCCAGTGAGCAGCGTCTATGAATTGGGGGAAATGAAGTAAATATGGCAGGCTGGGACACGCCATGTGCTGAATGTGAAAGAGTCCAGTGTTTAGGCGGCTAAAAACCTGAAACTTTACCCTTTTATTGGTGTCTGAATGTCGTTTTGTAATTGTGAAAGCCAATGATTGTTGTTGTCACGATGAAATATTTAGGATTTCTTGATTAAAAAAATGTGCTGAAGTGTTTTGAAAGCGTTGAGCTTCAGGCGGAAATTGGAAAAATGGAGAATTGACGGTCATGAATAGTGTTTCCTGCAGCTCGTTAGGTGATGAGAGTCCAACAACCTGGAATCTATCTGGCTAGAAAAAAAAAACAAAAAACAAGTGTTGTGCTATGGCTGAGCTGAAAGAGCCCACCTGTCGAAAGGCTGCATTCACAGAACAAGTCGTCTAGTTGTTGCGGTTCATGCAAACCGAGCGAAGAAAAGAAATCTATTCACACGCTCTGAATACAGCTGAAGTGTGTTCCTCCTCAGATGACTGTTAGAACAAAAACAGAGAAAAAGCTGTGCATTAATTCACTTCAGACCCTGACAGTCGTGGCTTTCACTGCGCTCTTTGTTCCCTCGTGTTTTGAAAAACTCAACAATCAAGGTGAACCATGACTTCCTCTATTATTTACTGTATGCCACTGAATAACATGTTTTTCTTGAAAATCTATTCACACTGAAGCCACGTTCTGTGAAGGGGAAGTGTGATTTATCGCAGGTAAATAGTGCTAAAGTAAATCAAGTGATAAATGTTTTGGTTTTTGTTTGTACATGGATAAAATAAGATCAAAACTGTAGCTATTAAATATGAAATTAGTCATAATTGAGATATGAATGTTTGTGCTTCTATCATCCTTCTACATAAAGATTACGCTCGTTTTGAGAATTTCAATCTGCTGGCAGAATCAAGTAAATCAAACGGGAAGAAAGAAAGCGGTTTATTTCAGGGCTTTTACCCTCCCCACCCCAAACTCTTGTCTTTGTTTTGAATTATTTCATCCACTCAGAACATCCCGTCGCTTTTCAGGGCCCCTTTTGTTCTTGGTGAAGGGGTCTTTTATTTGGGAGAAATCTCCCATCTCAGACCAGCGCTTTGCCTTGATGCAGATCTTCATTAATCTCCAGGGCCACTGCGGGCTCTACAGCAGTCTGCCGTTTTGATGGGAATTGAATTTGATACCGTACTGTGGCTTGTATGGAGGCAAACAATGGCCTGTGTTCCTTCCTGTGTCTGTGCACAATCACAGAGACCCAATTAAATAATTTGGTACAATAAAGGGGAACAAAAGGAAACCCAGGCATAAAGTGAGGGCTTCAACATTTGCATTCTACCCATTTCTGTATCATGTTAATTAATTCGCTTTGAAACCACAAGAGGCGGCACAATGGCAAACAACGAAGCTCATTTCAAAGTATGTCTGACGTCGCTTTATATTCAGGTGACATGCTAAATCAACATTCTACAATAGGAGATCCACATTTTTCTCATGAGTGCCAGAAACAGTCAAACGTGGCTTTGAAACGCCACCAGTTTACTGGGCTACTTTTAACGCGTGCAAACTCGACTTCTAGTTTTTCTTAAAATGCCACTTGAAAATTTTAGCTTGACTTGAATAATTTTACATCGAAATTGTATGTCGTGACAACTCCTCCTTAATTAACAAGGTGTGAATTGTGTGATACGTAACTACTTTTGTTGACGGTGATATATCACATTCATTGGAGGGTAAATGAATTATCCGCGACTGGTTCGTGATAAGCGGTGATGGGACCCATATGGAGCTGTCAGTGGACCGCTGGTGGGCTCTCTTAGCCCAGCCACTGTAATTGAAAGAAATGAGCCATGGAGCTGACACATTAGCAGTCTCCCCAGAGATGAAACACACATACACACACACACACACACACACACACACACACACACACTCACACATACACACAGCACTCACACACCTTTTTATATATCATCCACACAGACTCTATTTCACTGCAAGTGTAACCCAGACAATGTGAGCGTGGTTGACGCAGGACAGAGCCCTACTGTAAGTGAGACAGGGTGTAAGATTGGATAGGTCTCCGTCTGGGTTAAGGGGATAATGAGAAACTGCCCCGCAGTGAGTTAATCAGCTCATTGCTCTCCTAGCCCTGCCATTTATTTGCTGTTTATTCCCCGGCACAGGGCCCCCAGGGGGAGGCTTGTCTGTGAGGCAGCACCTGCAGCTTCCCCAATGCTTGATTTAGAGCTGTAAATGCTGCTTGTGGGCCAGATTACACTGGACAGTGATCAAACCTTATTTGCACTGTGATTAGACAAACTGCTCCCTGCACTGACCAGGCTAAAGCAACCCTTCTTTAGCGATTTATATCACTGCCCTGTATAAAAATGATTAACAGCGCCTGGGTGATAGTGGCAGCCATTCGCTGCAGCCGTATTATTTCAGAGCCCTGATACTAATCCGGTTATCTCTATTACTGATTCTATCAGCTAATTGTTACACACAAAAAACAAAGCTTTTTAAAAAAATGTATACATGATATATCTTTATGGACGTATTTTAAGAAGTTGTACTGTTTCTGCAGCTATCCACACAGCAAGAACCTACTCAATTTCACTTCTGCCGTTGTATATTTGATTACGTGTGACTTGTTGATTTAAAACATCATCAACCATCATGTCTTTTATATAACCCGATCTCAGTTTTCCTGCTTGTTATGGGTTGTTTTCAGGACACAGTCAGCGGCGGCTGTCTCCTGGCTTTAAATCTGTGTACTTTCTATGTTTTTTTACTGTAGGGTCATGTGAAGTTGTTATGTATACCAAGTGTTTCGCTTGCTGTAGACACTAGTCACAGTTTTGGGAATCAGGAAAGAATCAGGCACTTTGAAGAATAAGGAAGGGATTATAGGGGGCACCCCGTGGACCTTCCATCGCCATCTAAAACAGCTCAAACCTCATTCTCATATGGTTCAAACAAACACTATAATGTAGATTTTACGCTGCTGCATCAGACTGTTACACATACCAGGTGTGTGTAAATAAAGTCTCTTTTGATGCAGATGAAAAAAAGGTCTTAGAGACGTAGCGTTCCACTAATTTGCAAGAATCTCAAAGATAATCTAAAATGAAATCCTTTTCCCAAACTTGAGCTGATGATCGTTCATCACTAACAGACGGCAACAACAGCCCCATGTCCATTTTCAGCGCTGTAGCCAGGCTACGAGTCGAGGTTCTGTTGGGTGAGGTCTTCCTTTAAATCTTCTTTAGTGGAAAGAAAAATAATGACATCGCCACTGCTGTCTGTGATGCTTTATCAAGTAGAGCAGTTTAAGAAAAGGCTGTATAATCTGATTTGTTTCTCAACTCTAACTGCCCTGTTGAACAGACTTGAGTAGTACAACCTTGGTGCATCTGATCGATGTATTTTAAACTTTTTGTAACTCAACTTTTTCTTCAGACACAGTCATTTAGACAATTAAAGCCTTTATTTTTAAACAAATGCAATAAATAAATACATGAATACGATCTGGTGCAATTATGTGATCTTTTGCACAAATATAAATCAAATTTAAGTACTTTAGTCAAGATTTACATTACGTCATGGTACAGCAACATTGCTGGCAAAAGTTACCGTTGATCTCCTCATGGCCTAAATCTATTGACGTGCGTATACAGGTAAAAGCCAGTAAATTAGAATATTTTGAAAAACTTGATTTATTTCAGTAATTGCAGTCAAAAGGTGTAACTTGTACATTATATGTATTCATTGCACACAGACTGATGCATTCAAATGTTTATTTCATTTAATTTTGATGATTAGAAGTGGCAACAAATGAAAATCCAAAATTCCGTGTGTCACAAAATTAGAATATTGTGTAAGGGTTACATTTTGAAGACACCTGGTGCCACAAACTAATCAGCTGATTAACTCTGAAGCCTACACAAACATGGGGAAGACTTCAGATTTGACAGCTGTCCAAAAGGCGACCATCGACACATTGCACAAGGAGGGCAAGACACAAAAGGTTATTGCTGAAGAGGCTGGCTGTTCTCCCTGTGTCCAAACACATTAATGGAGAGGCAAAGGGAAGGGCTGGCTTTTACCTGTATTAGCTACTATTATTAAACTATTGCTATTAAATTCTTGGTCCTGCATTTCCATCCATTATCTATAACCGCTATATCCTTTTGCAAGGTCACGGGGGTCTGCTGGAGCCTATCCCAGCAAATTTTCAAATGAGAGGCAGGGGTTACACCCTGGACAGGTCGCCAGTCCATCGCAGGGCCACATACATACAAACAACCATTTATACTCACACTCACACCTATGGGCAATTTGGAATCATCAATTAACCTACTATGCATGTTTTTGGACTGTGGGAAGAAGCCGGAGTAACCGGAGGGAACCCACGCAAGCACAGGGAGAACATGCAAACTCCACACAGAAAGACCCTGCTGGGCCTGGGAGTCGAACCGGGAACCTTCTTGCTGCGAGGCAACAGTGCTAACCACCAAGCCACCGTGCTGCCCGGTCCTATCTCAATGTCTCAATGTTTTATCACAGAGGCTTTACCGTGATTTAAGAAAGTGGAGACTCCACCAAAGTCAACCCCACTGTGGGTGTCTGCATATGATTTAAGTCATATTTAAGGGTGCTTTCAGACCCTTGGCCCGTTTGTTTTGTTCCGATTCAGGGTCTAAATCGATACAGTTGTTTCGTTTTTCATTTGTGGCGTTTGTGTTCACAAGGCAACCGTCTGTAGTGGTTCAAAGCTGTTAACAAATGCCATGCGCGAACCAACTGTTCTCTCATTGGTCAGAAATAAATGCGGAAGGAGTTTCCTCATCTGTATCCCGGGAAAAACAACAATGGTAAAGCCCCTTTCACACAGAGGGCACAAAGCGCAGACCGCCGCCGGCGATCCCATTTATTGTGTATGTGCTACCGGCGGCGCTTACCCGAATTGAACATTTTTTGATTTCACCATGCCGCGCTGTGACGACATCTTGGCACGTCCAATAGGAGAGAGGGAGAAGAGAGAAAGTTGTGTCTAATAGGAGAGAAGGGGGTGGAGGCTCTGTGCCGACTCTTTTCCTTGCGCCGCGGCCGCACATACACAATCAATGGAGTTGCGTCGGTTTCTGTGTCGATTATGTTCTCAGTCCAAATAAAAAAAAACTCACCGCTCCAGGTCTCGAATGGAAGCGCTCGCTTGTTTGGTGCCGCATCCGAGCGCGATTGCTGTGTTCACATAGTACCAAACGAATCGATCTTTAGGGGGAAACGCTCCCTGTTCCGGAACAACTGCTCCAAACGGGACAGTCCAAGTGAGCTATGAGTTCTTCTCATACATTAAAGTAATATATGGTGTTCCACAAGGTTTTTGTGTATGGGCCCCTACTTTTCCTTTTAGATGTATTATAAGGCTTTAAGGCCTCATAATACATCTAAACCTTACCTTATTCAGATGATCCTCACTCTGTACATTTACATGCACTAACAGAAAGTTGAATTGTTGCTTTAATCCAACCGATATTTAATTTTTAAAAGCCATGTATACACCGTAGCCGGGCTGTAGTCGAACTGAACTGAAGCTCTTGAGATCGAGCTATTAGTGCCAGATAATGTGGCCCTAATTCCAGTTATTCCGGGATGTATAAGCAACCCAAGCTTATCCGAGCTAGCGACTGATCCGGGACTCCCCCTTCCGGAAGGGACGACACCGCGAAAGCCAGACTATCAACACAGTAGGAGAAGAAGAAGACGAACAACAAAGAACTAACCGGAAGAACGTCAACGCAAAAGTGCGTGTGGCGCCACTTAGCATTGTCGAGTCGGGCGCACCTCACTAAATAATCGATTGTCTTCTCACACATGTATACTTGGATTTCTCGGAAACTCCAGTTTAGTCCTTAGGTAGATGGTTGCCAATAGCTTGATTTAGATGTCCATGTGACCGCACTGACTTATACTCATCCTTGCAGGCATATGAAGCCAGTGAGTTAGTTTTACTACAGTCCTGTCTTAAATACAAAAGAGGGCTGGAGAAGTAACATCCTGCTACCAAATTGAGACAAGACTATGGTTATTGTCTTTGGATGTGAACAGCTAAGCAAAATATGGTCTAGTCATCTACATTACCAAATAGCATTATTTTGGCATTAGTACTATTGGGAGAAACCGTTATGAGTAGGGAATGTCATTTAACTCAGACATAAACAAGTTTTCAGAACTGAAGTTCTTGCACTTGTGTTTTATTGTTAAATTTGGGAACATCCTGCCTCAGAGTGAGCCAGAAAATGTTGCTTATGAATTTGTTGCTTCAAAGCAAAAGTTCTGATGAGAATTAGCTGAAGAAGTCGTGTTTCTTCAGTCTAACCTTTTTACTGGCTTCCTGTTCATGTTGATCACCAGAGCCCCCTGTACAGTGGACACATGTGATTTGAGAGCAGAAGCCTGACAACGGGCTGGTAAATAAAGGGTTAAATCCAAGATTTCAGTTTAAAACAATTTTACTCACAAATGAAATTGTGTCAGGCCAAACACACAGTGTCCTGAAGAGTTCAGAGTTCTTTATTATTCCAAGATAGCACTTTACTCTCAGACTGAAAGCCTATTTATAAGCGTCTTCATAAGTCAAAACTAAATCTCTACGTTCAAAATCAGGTTGAACATGTTCCTTTTTGATAAATATCATAGTGAGTGGGTTGCTCAGGTAACCCTGAGCCATCCGTTTACATATGCTGCTCACAGGTCTAGACCACTTGGGGACCTTTCATGATGTCCTGGGTGCTTTTCCTCAGTTTGCTCTCCTCACTCTTCATACACAGGTATGTTTTCTGTTCATCTCAATCTCTTCCAATCAGTTTATTCAAACCGTTTTCTTACTCTGGTTCTGGGGGTGTCTTCCTGTCAAAGGGTATTTCTTCCCATTCATTTTCACCTCCCACTCCATGCAACCTCGTGACTTGGTGTCCCTTGCTGAGTAGCATATTATGAATTGTAATTAGACTGTATAAATACATTTATAATGAATTTGATTGAAATTGACTGTATACACAGAAGTCACACACACATTTGCACACAATCATAGAGCAGGCTATATATCCTGTAACCCTTAAATGCATTGAAAGTTGGTCCTCGTTTGCTCTCAGAGCACTCCACCTTGGTCATCATACAGCAAATTGTTTTTGTGCTTTAATGCTCCACAAAGCTTGCTGTTTCCACCGAATGATAAGACTGTCTTAAATGGTTGCACGATTCACCTGAGGCTACGTATATTGTACTCTGCATCCAAGCAAATTCTCATTGATTTGAATGCTTTGCAGAGGCCAGCAAAGTATCAATGACCTTGTTTTCCCATCTACTCTTTTTACCCTGATTCTCCCTCAGAATGCTTCTCCATCATCTTTCTATTATATTACCATAACCCTGATGCGAGATCCATTTAGAGTTGTGCTTGAGTGACTGGCAGGCATATTGAGGTAAAGGGGGAATTACTATGAGGAAAATGTCCTTTATAAACATCTGAAAAGAAAAGATGGCAATGTTCATAATGGAAAGTGAAAGCTTTCATTTTTCCTTCATTGTCTCTCCTTCCTTCACTAAACAACCTTCCTTTTTTGCAGCTATCAGAGCGAAGTTCTCAGAGAGAAAATGAAGTGCATTCATGCATCCTGAAAGAGGCTTTTAAGGTTGAGTACAGCTCAAACAAAAAGGAAGCTGAGCTATGGCTGGCTCGAGTATGACTCAATGTTTATAACCTTGCTGTGCAGAATTTAAGAATGCTGATGAACTGAATGGACCCGACTGCAAAGCACGTCTGCTACACAATGCTCGGACTTATTGGTATTCATTAGTGCTTTTTTTATATGGGTTGCTAAATTCATGTGAGGTGTTGGGGTTTGTGAAATATTTCTGGATGATTTAACACATACATGCAAAGCTGCTGCTGCATTTCAGTTAGGCAACCGTCACCGGCAGCTTTTCTTTTTCTTCCATTTCTTTTTGGGACAAATAATTCTTTTGAGTAATATTCTTGTATTTTATTAATTTAAAGTGCTAAATTGATATGCATCTTGGAGATGAATGTATGGTTACGATAAGATAGAAAGAGAATTTTTCTTGGCTGTCAAGACCCCTCCCATTGCTGCCGGGGCCCTTCTCTCCTCGTTTTTGCTAACTGATGCTCAAAGCTTATCCTCCGCTGACCAAGCATCAGCTTCCCCCGTGCTGATAAATAGGCTTCTTTGAATTGATGGCAGGCCGGAGGAAAAAGAGATAATCCCAGATAATGTAGAGACAGTTTTCATTTCTTGTCACCCAATTAAACTGCAATTATCCTTCTTGGAGGAGAGGAGAAAAGTGGAAAGAATGGCCAAAGAATGGGTGAGCCAGGCTCCCTGGGACACTCTTCTACCAGACACATTAGCCCAGATTGGCTCCACCCTGATAAAAGAAACCAATTTCTTTCAGCTGGCAGTGCCCAGTGAGTGGCAGGCCCACTGCAACCCGGGGTGTTTGTTATACCTCACAGTGGTTGGTAAGAAAAAGATCAAAATGTATGTACAGGTTTTTGCCCCTTTAAAGCAGAGAGACGCTCCATGTGTGGCGCTGCATGTTTTTCTCTGAGGAAACAGAGGTTTTATCCCTCAACATACCATAAGGTATTCTAAAAAATATTGTTATTATGCTAATGTCCAAGACGCATTGTCAGAGGGAACAAAAGCATGCGTTTTGTGAAAAGTTTGGCTTCGTTGACCGATGAAAGACTCCCGGAGATGCCTACACAGGAGTCTGAAAACCTTCAAATAGTTCTCTGGCATGTGCAGAAGTGCTCCGACAGAGAGCTTGTGTGCACCCACTGTTCCTTATGAGTGTCAACCGCTGCTTAAAAGAGGATGCGAATTGTTTGCCTCCAGATGAATCAAGGCTGGGTGAAAACTCTCCCTTGGCACAAAATCTAAGAAGTAAATTAATGTCTTTTGTAATTACTGTTCCTCTTAGTAATTATCACACAGGACAATTTATGGATTAACATATTGATTTCACTTGACCCTTGGCAGGGCTTAATCTGAAACGAGAGGATACTTTTGGCTTGAGCTGCCAAATGCAAACAGCCCTCAGGGCCCCTGGTGGGGCTTTGCTCTTTAGGCGTGTCACATCATCTTTAGAAAACATCCCATGGGATGGTGATCTGACTCTTGCAGGGTCCCGGCCTTTGGTTTTGCTATCTATTCAGAGCGTGGCTCTGCACTGGTATTTACTTTAGCCAGATATGGGGAAAAGAAAAAAAATAAAGGAAGAAAAAAAAAACCTGCAAGAGCAAAAACTGAGAGGAGCATTCAGAAGAGTAATTCATTAATCTTCACGCAGGCGATTAGCTGCTTTGAAGTCTTTGATTTTGAAAAGCCATGTGCCTTGCTTTGCTACCCCTCCCCTCACAGGCTGTTTAGATAAACATTAGAAATAAACAGATTAGTTAAAATCATTAGGCAAACATCTTAACGCACTGACACAGGCCTGTTTTAGGATGCTGATAACTGTTATCCCCTCAGAATGGCATCTGTTAACGTTGTCGCATGTGCTGTGTGCACAGATACACGCCGGCAGTGGTGCACCGCCGATCACCGAGAGGTGAGAATACTCTGTCAAAATATGATCGATATATCCTATAAGTGCCCGTGCTGCTCTGCATGACTGATGGCCTGATTTGGCGAGCGTCGCGGCGGAGGCGAGCGTGAATGCAGCCTCTCCTCTGCTGTGTCCATCAAATAATGAGATCACATAAGACAGCCGTTTGCAGCCACCCACCCCTCCACCCCCAGACAGAACATGCTGACAGGACGTTTGCCCTCCCATTGATCATAATGCCATTCAACGCACTGCTTAGGAGAAACATGTTCTCACATTCAAATGCAGGTATTTGGATACAAGGGAGCAAAAGTGGAAATAATTCTCCCTGTGGCATGTACCGGGAATTCCAGCAGCTGTAATGACCACACGTGTTGTCCCTGAGGTGTGTAAGACAACACTGCTAGAAATGTGACATTGAGCTGCAACAATGAGCCATCTGCAGCAACGCGGCTATTTCACTTTTGAGAAAAGTGGGACTTTATTTTCCCTGTCAGTGTGAGGGTTTCTTTTTCATCCTCGTTACTCAATCCCTTCAAATTTGATTTTTTTTTCTTTTCAAGCTGTGTCATAGGTCAGGAAGTGAACAGATCATGGGAACTGCTGTCCCCTTTCAGACATGTTTGGTCCTCCATTAATCTGAATGTGTCAGTGTCACGTCGCAGTGACCTCCCATTTGCTTCTCCGTACCATTTCGAGATGACAATCTGACTACATGCGACCTAATAGGCTAAACTACAGCTCAGCATGACAACTGCAGTAGATGAATAAACCACAGCAGCATCCTCCTTCCTAGTTTTACCTTCAAACGTTAACCGCAGCAAATTAACGAGAGGAAACTTGCCTCAGGTGTGTGAGCTGCACCCGAAGCATCGGATTTCTGTCTGAGTACGTATTCATTTACTTTCTTTTTTAAACTTTCTCCAACCACAGCCCTTCGTTTGATTAATTGACGTGCTCTTGTTAGCCCAATATAAACTTTTTGGGCAAAAGGACATTTTGTTAAAGGAAAATCTTTACCATTAAAAGGACTTAGCGAGTTTCGGTGTGATGATGCAGCTTCTCATTAGCAGCCGAGAGATTGTCTGCAGCAAAATGGTCCAAAGGATTTTGAAAGAAAAAGTATCAGAAAACTGATAAATGTCTGATTGACTGAATGCTGTCATACTGGACTGATGAAGCCATTAATGTTATGTATCTTGAGTCGGAAAAAAGGGCCAAAGACTTCCAGTGCATCTTCTCAATTTACCCATTTGATGGAGGTCACTGTCGCTTGCAGTGTTTCCTTGACGTACTGCTGAAAAGAGACACAAAAGCATTCTCAATATGATGAATGACAGAGGAAAGGACAGCTATGTGCACAATACAAGACATAATGAGACGCAGGGTTGTCAACTTACCCTTCCAGACTCTAATGTACACTTTGAATTGGCAGACAAGACTGTTCTCCAGTAATGTTGTTCAGCTCTGCTCCTTTATGGACACTGCTCTGGATATTTTAGACGTATTCCTGCTCCAACTGCATAAAGTCTAACCCTTTATCACAAGTTGACAGTCAGTACATTTACATACACTAACAGAAAGTCGAATTGTTGCCTTAATACGACCGATATCGAAGTTTTAAAAGCCATGTATACACCTTAGCCGGGCTGCAGTCGAACCAAACTGAAGCTCTTGAGATTGCGCTATTAGTGCCAGATAATGCTCCTAATTAGAGTTATTTCGGCATGTATATGCAACCCACGCTTAGCCGAGCTAGTGACTGCCCTGGGACCCCCCCCTTCCGGAAGTGACGACACCACGAAAGCTGGAATATCAACAGTGTAGGAGAAAAAGAAGAAGACGAACGTCAAAGAACTAACCGGAAGAACGCCGATGCAAAAGTGCGTGTGCATTCCTAGCATCGGGGAGTGGAACGCAACACACTCAATAATCGATTGTCTTGTTGCGCATGTATGCTTGGATTTATCTGAAAATACAGTTTAATCCTTAGCTAGATGGTTACCAATAGCTTAATTTAGATGTGAATGTAACCGCACTGAGAGTTTTTGCTTTATAGTCATTCAAACGAGATGAAATCCTTTGATTAGTTTTTCATTTCCTATTCACAAGAGCGGGCAAACTTGTAACAAGGGTCAAAGGTGGTTAATAAGCTGCAATCACTGTGCAGCAAACTTTTATGCAAGTGTCCCCCTTTCATGTTCTGTGCAATGTGAAAGATGAACAAGTCACCTTTTGGATTTCATTTACCTCTGAAGGACGTTGGCACACTATGAAAGAGCGAATAGCATGTTGCTGCGTTGCCACGGCTTCAAGGAGATTGGATCACTTTTTGTTTGTGGAGCAGCCTCAATTCAGCTTCCACATAAAGAGCTGGAGTCTAGGAGAGGACTGAGAGAGAGCAGTCTTTGTAGGGCTGAAGGAAAGGAAGGATAGAAAAAAAATTGCCTTGGTGCATCAGCTTTCTCTGATCCCAACTGGAACTATAAATGTATCTGAGATGAGCTATCTGTGGTGGGCTGCGCCATAAGCAGGCCTTTTCTTCCCTCTGTCTCTATGATGAGTTAGCAGGACCTGGAGTGATAAAGCTGATAGAGGGGCTGCTATCAGGTGGCAGTCTGGGTAATTACAACTCTCTATTTGGGGCTTTGCAGTGATGCTGTGGCGATAAGGGGAATATAATGAGGAAGAAAAGCCAGCGATAATGTATCCGCTAAATGGTTCAAAATAGTCTATCACGGGAAAAGTCATCTTAGAGCCCGGAGGTAAACAAGTGTCTGCGGATATGAACTACAGGGATCCGCCACAGAGAATACGTGGAAGGTTTAAGCTAAACATATGCCCCGTGGGAGGTGGCGGCTATCATAGTTCAAAAATCTGACTTCTCGCAAAAGGCCAGGATAGACCTTTTTTTTATTTTTCTTCTTTCTTGTTTTTTTTTTTTTTTTTAATGATCCAGGAAGCCATTTGATTGCCTCTGCTATTTTGTTTGCCCCTCAGGGTGCAGAGATATTCTGCTGTATGAGATTACATATAATACTTTGACAAGCAGTGGTTTAAAGATGAAGGTCTTATCGGCCTTGGCGGACTCCACATGCTTCTGTATAGCCATTCACCTTTCATAATGTGCTTTCAAAGTTTGTTGTATCTGTCAGTTAAGGTCCTTGAAGATTCGACTGACAATCACTCCACTTCCTTCCCTCTTTTACCATCATTCAGGCATTCAAACACTCGCACACACGCTTACACAGTCCTCAGGGCCATTTGCCTGTTCAAGTCTCCATCACACCACAGTCTGTTCCATCTTTTATGGCTTTTTTTTTGACACGTTTATTTATTTATTTTTTATTGTGAATTGCAGATTCCCTCACCAGGGATCACGACCACTATCAGTAGTATTTTCGCTAATGTGATTAAGTTAATACTGTGCTCTATGAGAGGATTATTTCTCAATTCCTCTTGATATGCGTAATATTTAGGTTGTGGCTGAGTAAATATTTTGGTTCTTCACCAAAATAATTCCCACTGAGACAAAGACACTGAATTCTGCCCTAAGGAGCAATAAAGACTGTATAATTAGAATGATTAAAGAACTGCACAACTCATTTGGCACTTATTGAATATATTTTCAGAACACAACCTGCAAAATAGGTCACATATTTAAACCACAAAAAAAATATTAACTTTATTCACATTAATTATGCATTTATTCAGGCGTTCGTTGTGACTCATTTGAAGTGATGCTGAAGTCGCCATTGTCTCTTTAACCAATCCTGTCATTATGTTGTCTTGCACTTAAGCATGTTTTCTACATATTGTGGGAGCTGTAAAGACACCTCATTAGACAAAATGACTTCTAATCTGAATGCAATCATCTTTAAATAGTAATCAATAGGATCACTTACAGCCCTAAACTGTTTCTCATTAACTCTTTATCAAAGGCTCACTTAAGATAAGATTCTGTGGCTAATGGTGTGTGATGGTGACAGATTGGGTTTCAATACGCTCCACATCAAGCAGGCATTTATGCTTTAGTTCGAAATGTATTTATGATTTTTGGATTTTGTCTCCTCTTTCAGAAATCTCCTCAATACAAACCATTTTGTCTTCATCTTCTGCAGCTGTAATTTATTTTAACCAGGGATTAATAAAAAACATGTGAACGATGATCAAGTGAATTAACTAAAAACATTTGCTGTAATTAAGTCTGAAACAGTGTTCTCCATCTATAAAGGTCTATTGCAGATAAATGGCGCTTCGCAATGGATTTCAGCCGTATTCCTGAAACGTTCTGGTGCAGATTTCCACAGAATGGTTAATCTGCAGATCAGCTGTAAAAACAGGAAGGCTCTTCAGGAGCATGTGAGGCTTAATGAGGATCATCGTGACAGATGAAAAGGAGATGACCATCTTTTTACAGCAGAAGTGCATTTTGTGCCTCCCTCTAGGCTCGGGCCTGAGAGCAGTCGCAGCCGAAGCGGAAGGGGAGGAAGCTGTAATCAGACAAGCAGAAAGGAACCACATCAGGTACACAATCAGGACCCCTCCCACTCCATTTCTACAAACCCTCCCTGATAATGAGTAAACTTTCATGTGGCAGTAAATACTCTCCACTCTGTGGGGTTTGAAGTGGCAAACACATGCCATTGTTGTTTACCCTCTCTCTTTTTTTTCACAATCAAAGAAAAGCCATCTGATAGCAAGAGGTCAACTTGTGTTCCCTTGAAATCAATTTATCTCAAGATTTGACCCCCCCGCATCTGTCAAGCCTCCAAACACACACACACACCTTCTCCAATGGGAGAATAACAACTTAAAAAAGGATGAGGTGGTAGAACACACAATATTCTGTATAGATAAGATGACCTTATCCAGGACTCCTCATCAACTGGTTATAATTTACTGTACTTTCTCCCCGACTAAGTGGATTGTTGAGCAGAATAAACTGTTGGACATTATCATGGAGGTTCCTGCAGCTTCAGGGGCTCCTATTTCAGAGTGATGGCTTTAGCACTTTAGAGGGAACTGTGTGAGATCTCTCTGGTTAGGAAAATGTCCCCATGGGCTTGTTGTTGCTGCTGTCTGCCTTCTATTTGCATGATATTTTTCTATTCAGCCTTATCATCGGTGTGCTGTGAGGTGGGAGTGCTGGCTCCGTCTCAGAGGTTGGACCCCGGCTTTATCGGCAGGTAATTCTGCCACTCTCACTAACTCATGTTGAATTATTTAAGTGTTATTTCTAGGACCCAGACATGGGTAAGAAAGGAGAAAAATAACACAGACTGGAGTGTTTGGGGGTGTTATTTTTTAATCAGATCTTTATTAAATTTAAAAAAATGAATACATATTTTTTTCTTAGTCTGTTTTTTTTGTGGAATAAATCAATAATAATAAAAAAAATAGTCTTATCATTACAGCTGATCTTTGCACCTGCTTCCATCAATTCAGGCCCAATTCAGGATCATCTGCAGTTAAAACAAAGGCATTGTATCAAAACTGTCATTTATGGCATTTCAAACAATTTTAATGAACAAATAAAATCAAGAAAAGCTGCAATGGACCATTTAAAAAAAAGGGGGAAATAGGGGAAGGAAAAGGGAGAAAGAATGAACCAAGGGCCCGGTGAAAGCACGTGTGCACACACTTTACTGCACACCTCCACAGCTGCCGATAAGAGAGCCTCGCCTCTTCATACCACCAGACATATACAGTCCTGTTTGCGCGGTTGTGCCATGAGAGGTGCGTGCGTGCTCCTGGAGTGAGCGGAGCGCTTCACTGCAAGAATGTTATCGAGGTGAATGACAAGCCGACAAAAGGAGCGCGCGGTGTTGAGAGATGCTGCGAGTCAGTTTAGGCAGCAGGTTTGTCTTTCGTCTCGTCCTTCCTTTTTTATTTTGGTGCGGATCATCTTCACCTTGTCAGGTTCCCTCCTCGAGACAAAGGCGCGATCCCTCGGCGAGCCTTTTCTGCACCGAATAAAATGAATGAAAAGAGACAACCAAAAACATTTCTTTTATAGTATACATCTCGGACTCAGCGCGTTATCGAGACGCGCGTCTCGTGACTGAGCATCATTTATGAGTAGCCTATGTAAGAATCAATATTATGCCTCCCGTCTGTTGGTAATAATAATAACAATAATATTAAAATAATAATAACAATAATATTAATAATTATTATAATAAATCCACGATTTATAAATATATATACATATATATTGTGTAAATTGTAGATTAGGCCAGACCGTTAAAAAGAACAGCTCTGAAGTGAATTGAATTTAATTTCCATTTCTATTCTAATTTAAACGCGCAACCTACAGCCTAATTCGTCATTTATAATATTGCTCAATACTGCTTGTGTACCCCTCCACCCCCCCTTTCTTTTTTTTTTTAAACACAATCATTATGTACAACGGGAGAAAGTGGCAGAACAAGCCACTTAAACCTACAATTTACTCAACAGGTCCTGCAGATAACTGTAATTGCTTAGTTGAATATTGGACAACCTAATTTCAGTTGTCGAGTCGCTGCCCTTGGGAAGGTCCTTTGAAGTGAAAGTGAAAAGGGGGCTTGCTGAAAAGTAATTAATTTCTCCTAGCGCGATTAGAAACACTTCAGACCTCCTCAACAGTTGCTTATTTACCGAGAAAATGTGACAATATCAGAAAATGAAAGAGCGCATTCTTCACCTTTCTTGTCTGGTGCGCACTGACTGTTCACAGTGGCAGTGCCACTGGTTGGGGGGGTTGAAGGGGCAGGCAGCAAGACAACGGCATGATGAAAGGTGAGTAAGTGGACTGGTACGAACAGGTTGTCAGATAAATAAACGGATTTGAGAGAATAAGGCGATTAAGTGCGCAGATTGCGCATCAAAACGAGTTGACGCAACTTCTGCAACACGAGCCGGTCTCCACTGACTTTCTCCCGGGATCAAAGTATGTTACCTGCCACCCACGGGTATTCCACATGTTTGATTACTTTTATTGAACTAAACAAGTCCAATCCAATGACACGTTGCGCTTCACTATAAATTTAAGTGAGAAAAATGAGCTGTAGCAACAAAAAAAAAAAAAAAAAAGAAAAGAAAAAAAAGAAAGACCCAGGACACAAAAGACTTGTATAACGAAACTGAATATAAAAAGAGGATGTATTTACCCTTCAGACTCAGGTTGGAGTTTTCAAAAAAAAAAAAAAAAAAAAAAAAAAACTTCAACAGACGTCTGTGCGCTCGCCTCTTGTGCGCATGCGTCACTGACACTTTCACTACCTGCCACACAATCCGGTATTTCACAAGGGGCGAGCGGGACGCATCATCCACTTGCGTATGCGGCTGCTGAGCGGAGGTTGACAGTCTCTCCGTCCTCTGTACTAAACGTAGTATCACTGATGGATGCCACCATGACGCAGAAAACATTTAAGCACTGACCGGGACGCTGCAACTTGGACGTTTTAGTAGGAAATCAACGGTGGGATGAACAACTGAAGTCACAAGTAAGTAAATCAAACAACCGCAGTGCTTGTGATGACTGATGCTTTGAGTCTGTTTAGATATTACTGGGTGCAGTTGTTAATGTTTATGGTTATATGTACCGATTTGGCACGTCATAAATAGCGCAAATTTGACCTTTTATTTTTCCTCCACATATTTCCCCTCTCTAGAGAGTTTGTCCCAACATGTCTAAGCCAATGGATCACGTCAAACGGCCGATGAACGCGTTCATGGTTTGGTCCAGAGCCCAGCGCAGAAAAATGGCTCAGGAGAACCCGAAGATGCACAACTCCGAGATCAGCAAGCGCCTGGGAGCGGAGTGGAAACTTCTCACCGAGTCCGAGAAAAGGCCGTTCATCGACGAAGCCAAGAGGCTGCGAGCGATGCACATGAAGGAGCACCCCGACTACAAATACAGACCGAGGCGGAAGCCCAAGACTCTGATGAAGAAAGACAAGTTTTCCTTCCCCGTGCCGTACAACCTCGGGGAGCACGACGCACTCAAAGTTGGCGGACTGTCCGCCGGAGTGCTTTCCGAGTCCATGCTGGGGAACCCGGACAAGGCTGCGGCCGCCGCCGCCGCCGCGGCTGCGCGCGTCTTCTTCAACCCGTCCATGACCACGAACCCCTACTCCTTTTTCGACCTGGGATCCAAGATGAGCGAGCTTTCCCCCCCCTCGTTTTCCTACGCGTCCCCGCTGGGCTACCCGCCGGGAGGCGCTACGGCTTTTGGCACCGGCGCCGGCGCCGGGGCGCACGCACACACGCACTCGCACCCGAGCCCGGGCAACCCGGGCTACATGATCCCGTGTAACTGTTCGGCCTGGCCGTCAGCCGGGCTGCAGCCGCCGCTGGCCTACATCCTGCTGCCCGGGATGGGCAAACCTCAACTTGAACCGTACCCTGCATACGCCGCGGCGTTATGATATAGATAGATAGACCCACCCCCCACTGTTGGACTTTTAAGAAAGAAAAAAACATGAAATGTGAATGAATGAAAAACAAAAAGACGCAAAAGCTATCCATGCAAGAGTTTTTATTATGCATGCACAAACTTGTACATGTGATGAAGTACTTGTCCTCTCAGATATCACATGTGTATGTATATTGATTAATGCCTTTATCTATAAGGTCATGGTTATTTAGAGATCTCTATTCTATTATTACTCTGCCATCACCTCGCGCAACCCCAAGGAAAGTGACTCTACGATGGGAGGCGTGCAGAAATTTGAGGTGTGGGTATCAGAGTCGTTTGTCCCTGTGAAAAAAAAACAACAAAAAAACAAACAAACGGAAAAAAGCTACTTTTTTTTAAAGGTACTCTGGTCGATTTTTATCTTTTTTGCACCTGCTTGACTAACCTGTTGGAATCAAGGGCAGCCAAGCCAATGCCCCCTATACTTATCAGGACCACGACGTTTCCCCCCTCAGACAGAATCTCGTAGGGTTTTTCATTCACGGATCAAGGAGGATTGCCACGACACTGTAAATGTGTACAGATAAATTGAGTTTAGTTAATTTGCCGTATCAGGCCTAGTGTTTTGAGATAGGGCCAGGAACGTATTTCACTAGAAAACCCCGTGTATATTCTGAGTTTTTAAAACGTTTTATAGATGTCTGTAATATTTATTGTTTAGTGGAATCTATGGTGACCCGGACAATTTTAAAAAGAACAAGATATTTGCACATGAAACGTAGAGGATGTAATTTATTTTGAAGGTGTTATTCAATTCCGGTTTGATTCACCAAACCGTCTTTTTTGTTTGTTTGTTTTCTTTGAACAGTACAAAAGAAAAAGTTCAATTTTAAATGGAAGTTTATTCAGTGGGTTTATTTTTATTTTTTTATTTTTTTTAATGCAACTCCCTCCCACTCCTCGTATCATGTGCAGCAGAAAAAAATGACATTTTTATCTAACTCTTATGGAATTTGTATGTTTTGTGTTTTCTTTAACCTGCGTTATGTACTTCAAACTATTGCTACTGTTCACTTGTTGAGCAAAAGGACCACAATAAAGCCTATTCGGATTAAATGGAAGGGAATCGCGGCTGCAGTTCTTGATGAGATGAACAAGATTGGTATCTTTTCTTTTCCTGCTCCTGCTCCTCAGTCCAGGTGAAGTGTAAGGTATCCTCCAAAGGCCGCTTTTGTCCGCGCCTTGAATGGCATTACTGGAGGGGGGTGAATCTAAATCAGCCCATTGTCATCAAGAGCCAAAACCTTATTTATCACAATTTTAATCGTGAATGGGCATGGGAGATAAAGCTGTTCGGTACTTTGTGCTTACTTTTCCCAGGGACAAAGACAAAAAAAAAAAGAGTAAAGTGCTTCTTTTGATTCTTCAGAACAAGCTCGTCTTTGAGTCTCCAAAACAACCTGTGCTTATAGTGTGTGAGGGGAAAGTGTGAGAAGACAAATAAAGTAGGTTCAATTTGGTGTAAATTTTAAAAAACAAACGATGCACCTCTGTGTGTGTGTGTGTGTGTGTGTGTGTGTGTGTGTGTGTGTGTGTGTGTGTGTGTGTGTGTGTGTGTGTGTGTGTGTGTGCACACGCAGGTGGGAATATGCGTCATTCCGCAAGGAATCCAATTGGATCTTTAGCAGAAGAACCAAAACGCAACAAAGCGCTTCTCCTAGATTACAGCGAGAGATGAATTCATAAGGATCAGAGCGATTATGCAAAACTAATTTGGACAGTCCAGGGATAATTATCTCCGTCACGCTTAATTAAACCTTTTCAGCGCTGTGCTCTCCATTGTCACACCTCGATCACTTCTCTCCACGGAACTTCCTTCTTGGCCCCAAGAACCACGCACTGTACAGCTCTTAAATTTCAAATGCAGTCCTGAAAATCGAGGAGGATTTTTTTTTCTTCCTCTCTCTCTCTTTCATTCCATGCACCTCTGAGGTTAGGACTAAACACAGTTCTATTTATGACGAAATGCCTTTTTATAAGGGTAACAGCTTATCAAATCACTCCTCAGTTTTGTGAAAGAACTTGCATTACAAGTTCAGTGACCATTTCTTTTCGCTTTCTTCGCCCCCTTTTTTATTCTAACTTCTTCTTTTTTTTTTCTTGAGGAAAAAGGGAAGAAAGCCCAAATAACTTTTTTCAACGCTGGGAGCGTTTAGACGGTCGAGGAGGTTTTGTGTGGGAACAAAACGTGGGTTGGGAGGTTTTGTGAGAGTGTTGTTTGTTGAAGTGGAGCTCAGCAAAAGGGGCTGCTTTCCCTCATTGTGATGAAAGCAATCAGTGGTATTTGGAAAACTGTTAGCATTGTGCACTTCTTCTGTGTCCATTGTGGAGGATTCCTTTTCACAAGGTTTTTTTCAGTCGATCCAGCTGGCCGGAGTGAATAGCGGTGCAATGTGTACACGCTTTGTCCCTCCAAGCCCTTCAAGTAGTCCACGCTGAATAGAGTGAGTTGACACTGCATGACAGTGAAACAACATAATAAAAAATACATGAGCGCATGAATGGACGCAGGCGCATAAATAAATAAAATGGGTGGCCAAAACTGGATAAACTGAATGACAAAACGGTGAAAGGGGAACAAAAAGATATTTAACACGCTAGATTAGCATTAGAATGCAATCTACAAGCCAGAACAATTGATGAATGGGTTTACCGACCAAGAAAGAAATGGACTAAATGCCTTTTGAATGGATAGACTACGTTTTCCCCCCTTTTTTTCTTTTTTTCTTTTTTTCTCCTCGGTTTAAGATGGGAATTGAATAGGAAAAGGTGGAAATGCAACTATGGTAAAAAGTAAGAGAAAAACTTTCCACAAGATGTTTTTTTCTTCCCCACTTGTGATTAAAATTCTCACCATAAGGTAACGCTTTAAATCATTTTGTGATTTGTGACTATGGATTTCCATGACTTTAGGTGTCTGACCCCATCACGGCCTTAAATGTGCATATTCTCTTAAATTATTGCGAAGGTTCATCCCAAAAGAATCTTCCTCCACTGCGGTGAGAATGATGTTTAATAGAAAATAAGGAGCTGCGTGGTGATCTGGCTTTGAGGGAATTGGGAGATCACGCTGAAGCATAGCAGTAGTTGTTAAGATAAAACAAATAACTTTAATATAACCTTCAGTGTCAATAAACTTCACGTAACACTTATAGCTCATCTTTTGAGATGAGTGTTATACGGAGAGAAATAATTTAATGGATCTAATTCAGAGTATGACAAAAAAATCTCTAAAATAATTATAGATTTTATTGAGGTAAAAAGCAGTTTTAAATAAAACTTTATTTTATGCATCAGACTTGCAAAAAAGGTAAAAAGTATATGGAATGAAAGGGAATGAATTGAGCTATTGTTTTTATCCACATCACATATATTTAAAGAATGTTTTAGTAATAAAATAAAATAAAATAAAATAGAATAGAATAAAACAACACTTCAAAGCAATTTCTGTAGTGCTTGATAAACTTTTACAATTCATTTAAATGCCTTATTTGGCCTGCTAAACTCACATGACAAGGTCTATTGATACAAAACACTGTCTTTACTATTGAGGTATAAAACATTACAAGTGCTAAAATTATAATATTTCATTTCAAGCATTTATAAGACTTTCTAAGGCTTTCTATGTGCTTTAATGCAAAGTTAAACTATTCATGAACACTTTCATAAAGCCTCAGAAATGAATTACAAGGCCTTCTGGATGTAGTGGTCTATCTTAAACCTGATCCTCACAAAAGGTGCAGTTCTTAGGGATTTAGTTAATACCAAAAAAAAAAAAAAGAAATTAAAAGTCCATGCTGGTATTTTATGGTAAATATTTACTGACAATATGAGGGTTTCCATATAAGATTTGAAGCCACCGCCGCCTCATGTTTTCATAAACCGCTCGCCTGATGCCCTGATATCATTATGCCTGAGTGTTAAACCCTTTATGTGCCTGTAAGACATTTGTAGAAGTGAGATTAGGCAAATTAACATACATATGTATCACCAGTTCAACCGTGTTGACCTCAGAGGGATGCACAATGGTTCGCTCATCTCTAATTTGCCCAGGGCTGCCCCAAAAGCATGTGGATTATCACCTGCCTTCAATGGCCTGAGATGGATCATTTTAGTATTTTTTTTTTTTGGACATGAATAATACATCAATATCATCTGTTTGAGGATATTTTCTCAATTTGTTTGCAGGAGTCTGCTTCTTGCTCACCTGGTTGTTATAGCATCTGTGTGCCTTGTGCAACGCTGGGAGATATATACAGCCAGTGCTGGCTTCTCTGCAAGGAACCTCAAAGAGTCTGATCACTGACTTCTCCATCTCATTTTAGGCAAATCAAAGTGTGAAAAGTCTCTCCTGAAGCAATATCTCCATCATCAGGTTGTGTCAAGAATGTTTATGAACGCTGTGTGTCATATTACCTGTAATCTCCAGAGTATGAACTGCTGCATTTCTTACTTCTCTATGCACCCAGGAGGGGGAAAAAAGCCAAAATTATCTTGCATTGCACCTTTTCCGCAACACCTCAACATAGCAAATCAAAGCCCCAAAACCGTACATGTCGCTGTGCCCAAGGTCACCAAGAGAAATGAGAAATCTGTGTGTACTGTACAGTCCAGCCCTATAAACATGCCACACAGCGTCTGAAGTCTGACTCTGCTTTAAAGAAGTCAAAGTTTGTTTAACAGTACATAATGCAATAAGTGGATGGACCCCCACTGGAGTTCAGAGAGGGAATGCTTGAATTAGGTTGGGGCCCAAGCGTGTAGATGGGTTGGCAGGCGAGTTCAGGTGAGTTTTGCAGGTGAGACGAGGGAATTCATGCAGCATCTACTGTAATGGACGATTTGTGAACAACGTCACTATAGCAACATCATTCTACCATCAGTTTTAGTTAAGATATTCTCTTTGGGGCATCTTCTATATCAGAGAGATATTTTAACTCTAAAGTCCGGACTTAACCTGAGTAATTGTCCTGATATAACTCTGCGTGTACCAGCGTCATTGCTGATTTATTCTGTTTGACATCCTGGAGAGTTTGTAACAATTCATAAACACACATCAGATGAATGTGCCATTTTGATTTATTACAAAAAAAAAACAAAAGAAAGAAAATCCTCAGAGAAACCAATGTTATGACTGCAAGACAAAAGATTTATGCTGCCAATTGGATGTTTTTCACCTTCAGTTTGTCTCATATTGCCAGCAACGATGGACAGCTCGTAGTAAGTTCATTTATGTATCTCTTAAACATTTAGTTTGACACAAAGTTTAGCCCTAAATTTAAGAACGTGCATCAGCACATATTTGAGCTGCAGAAAGTATATTTTTTATTTCCTATTTTGTTAACAATGTGGATATTTGATATTTTAAATAAATACAAAAATCACATAATATTGATTTGAAGATATTATAAGGGGGAGAAAAAAGACGTTGCTTTCAATACATTGACTTCCTACCACGTGAAAAATTAAATATTTTCTTTATGTTATAAATATATCACAATACCACACTACGCTGACTTTGTCGGCGACAAAAGGAAAAGCTACAATTCTGATAAAATAATTCTCTGTTGTTAGTATTAAAGATCAATAAAATCACTGTGGATGAAGAGAAGCTTTAGAGGAAACGTTCTTGACTTATATGTTTTTACATGCTGATACAGAATTGGAGTCACTGCAGCCCCAAACAAGTCCACTAGTGTTAAAAAAAAACAAAAAAAACATCAACGTTTATTAGGGTGGGAATTGTGGAATAAGATAAAAGCATATCAAATAATCATTCACCACTCCAGAAGAGTGCTGAGGAATTTCTTGGGGATATTTCAAACTTCATCTGTAAAAGTGCAGTGTTTCAGGACATAAAAGAGGACTCCACCGTGGCGTGTGTTGATGAATAAAGACCAACACGAGAGTGTCTGGCGTGTCTTCATCATCACTAAAACAGAAGGAAGCTTTCAAAGTAAAAAAAAAAAAAAAAAAGGAAAGACGGCACCTCTCTTCCTCTCTTACGTTGTCTGACTCTAAAGCTCCCACTGCTGTCTAAAGGAACGCATTGCACTAATAACTTTAAATCCATATTCGGTGTTTTAACGATAAACATTATTTAGGGAATGATAACAAAACAAGACATCATTGGGCTGAACATTTTCAGCTGGAGGTTTTACAAACGGAAATGTATGAACATGATCATTTAGGAAGTGTTGGTGGTGAAACTGATCACATTTTTGGACAAGATTAGACTTAGTCAGAATGATCCAGTAACTGCTCCAGTCTCTGAAATTGTCAAGTTAATACCACCCCCCCCCCAAAAAAAAACAAAAAAACAACAAGAAATGAAATGTAAAAAAAATAAATTAAAAGAAAACCAAAGCAGGGGATTATTCTATGTCCTTCAATAAATTTGAATAATGTCAGCGAGCAGCCTTAACAAATGTTCTTTAAACTGACGTGACATTGTTTGTTCCCTTTCCAAATGACCGCTGGCTGAGATTGCTGGCTTTCGTATTAATTCTTAGGTTTTCAAGGAAAAATATATCTATCGTATGTAGAAATAATGAAGTTGAAGAGCTGACGCCCTGGGGAACAGTCACAAAGAATTATATCTGTCTGTAACACAGGACACAGGCAAGAAGATAAGTACCTGTCACTTGGCATACTCTCAGCTACATGTGCCTATCAATAAAAGAGATTATTTTCTCCAGTTATTACAACAAAGATCTGCGGGGCTCCAAGATTGCACCTTTAATGAGAAGGAATGATTTCCTCCTGCACACTCATAACCACACTTGAAGTAAGTGAGCTGTAATGCCATCAATTTCTCTCTCTCTCTCTCTCTCTCTCTCTCTCTCTCTCTCTCTCTCTCTCTCTCTCTCTCTCTCTCTCTCTCTCTCTCTCTCTCTCTCTCTCTCTCTCTCTCTCTCTCTCAATTTTACAAGAACTTATTAAAATGAAATATTGCTAACATTAATGCACAGGGATTATTTATTACATTTTAACAGGATTAAGGTATGCAAAGCTTGATTTGGGATTCACACCCTGCATTGTGATATTATGGTTTAGCAGTCAAATTCTGCAGATTTGTTGTAATTAACAGTGGGAAAATAGATCATTGCCAAATGATATGTGGGTCCAGAACTAATGCTTGCTGCCTGAAATGTTGGGATATTGAAGAATACATTTAGAGGATGGGAACTCTGATTTTATCTTTCTGCTTGCAATTTGTTTCTCTTTTTTTCTTCCTACTTGGATATATTGCTCTAAACCCCAGTCTAGATGGCAAAATGTGTTTTTTTTTCCCTCCTTAGCTTTTTTATTTTATTACATGTTACAGTGATATGCAGCGGTCAGGATTTCTTTTCCTTTTTTTTTTGTCACACTCACAAATTTACAGCTATGGTGTAACACACTGGAACAACCACGTAGGTACCTGACTAATGACGATATAAAGAGTGCGAGTGTTTGCACCTTGATGACAGTAAAGCAATGTTTTGCGTGGACAGCTTATCACGCTCAGCATAAACAGGTTTTTAATCTCAAAACATGTCTGGCTCATGAACTGCGCCATTAGTTATACTGATGAAGGAGCATGACTTCATACCTTAATTGGGAGGTAATGTGAAGGTCCTCAGAACAAATCTATTATGTATGGTCCTCCTAGACATCACACACGGGGCTACTGCAGACGCCGCTGTACTCTTTAGGCGCACCATCACGCCGCGCCTTGTCAAATCGTGCTGGGGAAATGTTCCATTTTCTTTTTTAAACACAATAAGGTCACATGGAGGGTAATGGCTTTTGAACATAGAATTTATACTTGCTTTATTTGCTTGTGTGAGCAGAAATAAAGAGATCTATGAAAAGATGTGAAACAGGGAAAGCAATCACAAGTCTGGCCTTCACTCTTGTCGCTCGTACAAAGATGATACAAGGCTAGGGGCTGCTGAAGTACCTGCAGACAGAGAGGCAGCTTTGTCCCTCTCTTCCTCTCCTTTGAGCCCCAGAGAGGTCCTCCTTTCCAAATATTTTCTCTTTATTATTCCACATGTGAGGTATAAAGTTTTATTGAGCCTCGGTTTCTAAAGCAGAGATACCAAAAGCAATTAAAAGCATTGATGGACTAAATACAGATTTATCTGCCACTGCGACACATGCAAGGAAGAGTGTGGAAGTTTCAGATTGTCAATTCAAGAACACTGAAGTAGTTGTACAACTGATAAAATGGGTCAAGTGGAACAGTGCTCTTTGACAGCCCTTTTCAAAACGGAGCGAAGCCTTGGCATCGCACCTTATTTTGCTCTTCCACATATAAACTCGTGCAGGAAACACAAATGAAGTTGAATGTCTGAAAGCAAACCCCTACACTTTGATATTGGTGCAGACAGGTGTAAAAATATACAGAGCTAACACACTGCAATAATAAGAGATTTATGTATGTAGGGCGCAAAAGAAATGCCGCGCTGATGCCTGGTGCTGTCAAGTTGGTTTTCCTGTTGCGTCATTCACCAACACCAGCCCACAGTGAAGCCAAATATGGCAGAAGCCTCTATTTTTCGTACCATGAGCTGCGTGATCTCTTGTCAGGCAAACAGATGTCTGAGCACCATAAATTGTTGGATTTTTGTATGTAAGAAATGAGTAAACAAGTTGAAATATTCCCTCTCTTAATTTGATGCACAATGCATCCTGACAGGTAAAGATCCCGTGTGATATTTCAGGTTCTTTTTTTGGGGGGGGGGGTTCAAATTTGGTTGCACGTTAATAGTAACTGTCTAATAAATCGGTAGTTATCCTGTGATATCATCATCGCCTTCTGACCCTCTGTTGCCTTTCCCTCGTACAGTCGAGGCTCAAAGGTGATAAAAAAGACGGGAGTGAATGGAGCGTGTGTAATGTTGCAGCCAGCAGCGATCACTGAGGTAACATGAAGACTTGGAAGCATCACTGAAGCAGGGCTTTTTGTCTGTACTAAATTGCTGGACAGCTGCAGGGCTGACATTTAAAACATAACATCACCAAACAAAAACACATTAGAGAAGAAAAGCCGAGCAGGGGGCTTTAAGCTAAACCTGAAATTCAAGTTTTGGCTAAGGCAACTGACCCAAATTTCCTGCCCCTTCTTCTCCTTAACATGCTCATGCAAGCTTGGGCCCCGGGGTGATGTATCCCTTACACAGGGATTGCCAGTGCATTTACATAGCATGGTTAATGAGAGATCAACACCGGCAAAGCGCCTTGAATGTAAAGCTTTCTTGTAAAAATAATGAGCGAGCGATTGATCCATACTCAACAAGCCGGTTTGCTGAGTTAATACCAAAGACAGATTATAGCCAGTGCCAAAAGTGCCCTGGCGTGTGATGCCTTTTTGCTTAGAGGGTCCCCAAACTTGTCATCACATTAGCACATGGTCAAGGAGTACATCCTACCACTCTCATAATCTGCTTTCTTGCACAATTAGCCTTCTATAATAAGGCAGCTGTCTGACAGCCGGTGGGGAGAAAAGAGGAGAATCATTGAGTTTTACATAGGATGGATGGATTGTTCACTTCCACTGAAATATAGCCTCTGAGGAGATTCTCTCCCCAAGTCATCATTGGTCCTCACATTAGGTCTTAACATTATGACAACATGGAGGATTGCTCTTCCTTTTTTTTTTGTGCCAAACATCTATTGCACTTTGATGAAGCCAGACAAAGGAGCAAAAGTGAGGGAGAAAGGGAGGGAGGGAGAGAGGGAGGGAGGGCTCGGGGTGGATGGGGAGAGAGCATGTATGCATGGCCGGGGCAGATGTGTTTTAGCTCAGAAAATCTGAGAGAATCAGATGTTGAAGAGGGTTGGAAAAAGGTAGAGGTTGGCAAGTTTTCTGAATAAAATAATAGATAATTTCATTGCGACAAAGGCGAGGAAACTATGGGCAAGCGAACAAAATAGCAGGGAGGGATGGAGAAGGGATGGATTTTGAAAAGAATAAGAAGAATTCAGTGCTGCTTCTTGCAAGGGAAAAAGAAAAAAAAAACATTGATGACACCCGGTTCCATTCTTCCGCTCTCCCCTTTCTCTGCTCCTCGCCTCGCAGCACGGCGGGCTAAGCTGGGAGCTGTAATGTCATTAAATTGCAAATGCTTTTTTTTTTTTCATTTCCGACACACACTGTTTACTTATCTGGCAAAAACATATGTTGGAAGGAATCCGTTAAATTCTGCCCATTGCCTTGGGTGAAAGTGCAATAGAAACGGGCCCACTGAGCTCCTTCTGTCGTCTCCTTTTAGCACTTTGCCTTATCTACAAGGCTGCTTAGCAGCAAACTGGCGAGTTCAATGAAAAATGAAGATACAGTGCAAGATTAGGAAAGAACAGTGAGGGGAGAAATGCTCGGAGAGAGGGTCATCCCATTGCAAATGATTTCACTGCTCTCCATCTGCATAAATGACTATTTTTAAGGCATCTCCAGCGTCTGTATATTTTTCTCACTCTGCCACACATTTAATTTCACGCCCCGTGTTCTGAATATGCTTAAATGCATATCTCTGATGCACCTTTAAGCCAGAGGAAAGAGGATGGGGTGGTGGTGGGGAGGGTACGAAAGCAAAATTAAAGATAAAATGGTGTGATTTGCACTACAAGTCTATTACTTTATGGCATTTACATATAGTTTACCTCTGCAATTCCAAGATTTTCTTCTACCACCCTCCTATCAGTATTTGGGCTTGTATAAATATGTATAAATCTTTGTTGAGGAAAAATAGAATTCCTAGCACTGCACTGGAAAGTTTGAAGGGTGCACTTTCTTCCTTCAACTTCTCCTGCTCCCATGAAGCTGTCAGCATATCTGCTTGGGGTGTTCTCTACCAGCTTGCGCCAACAAAAGCACAGACCTCAAGCACTTTGTGCCCCGTGATCCGTAGATACCCTCGCCGGAGCGAGTGCAGGGAGGGATTCCGGGGGTCAAGGCGCCGCCACGGCTTCAGAGGAAAAGGCCCGAATGCCCGATGCGAGTGATGAGCTGCATCCTTGCCAGACAGGTGCAGCTCTGCAAAAGTAAACATGCACTCGCTCAAAAGTCACACAGATAGACGCGGATTATATTCACGGACCACCACAAGGGTCTCGGCCGCTGACATAATGAGCAGTGAGTTCACGTCTGCTGCTGCTGATGTGTTGTTCTACGGTGGCACAGAAGTTTGAGCTGGGAGTGCAAAGCCCGCCCCAACCAGCAGAGAAGAAGGAGGCTGTGGATTGGCCTGGGAATGAAAAGGGAAGAGAGAGAGAGAGAGAGAGAGAGAGAGAGTTGAGAGAGAGAGAGAGAGAGGGAGGCTATTCAGAGCACGATTCCTTTCCTTCATTGTCTGCCCGCTTAGATTTGAATACGCACACTCAAAGAAGACGAGGAAAATGCTTCAGCCTCTCGCATTGTTGGCCTTCTCTCTCTTCTTTTCTATTTGCAATTAAATGCATTTCAAATGGAACAACTGTGCAGAAAGCATTTCTGATAAGGAGGAATTCCATTGCCTTTAACCACCTTTGTAATGGCTTTGCAATTTCCTAGCACTCTTATTATGAGAACTGCACAATCTAAACATATCTTTGAATAGAAAATGCCATACAACAAGTAAGTAGTGCTTCATTGAAAATTAAATTGCATTTAAAAAATCATTTCTACTCAACTGTGTTTCTTTTCAGCTTAAACCTGTCTTAGTGTTCCTACTTTTTTTTCTGCTTTGTGTGTGACGCTGTGCATTGATGAGACCCTTGTGTCCTGTGCGGTATCACACACACTGGTCCAAAGCATGGGATGAGATCAGTCAATTAGAATTAATGTCATCTGGTCATTTATGACTAAACACCCTCCACATGCATTGTATTTGCTTTGTGTGCAAAGCATCAGCTGCAAAACCAATCTCATCCCCCAGACATGCATTTTTGAAGGATTTGAATGCTGTAAATAACTGCAAACCCTCTCTTACGAGGTTTACCCCTGGAGCACTTTGTAACTTATCAGGGCTGCCTTGTGCCTCCTCTAATGCTTGCATTATGCTCAAATGTAAATCGGTAAGCTGCCAGAGTGGTGGGTGGGAATCAGTGAAGAAAGAATCATTGAGGGGTCTAGCCAATGTTCTGATTGGGGCACGGCGAAATAAACAGTATAGTTTTGTGTTTCAGAAGCGAACTGAACAAAATACGTCGCGCTAATCCGTTGGAGTCGGAAACAATTGTTCATTAACGTTGTGCCGAACCAGCCTGAGAAATAAAAAAGAGAGACTTCGCCTTTGCCTTTGACATGTTTGACAATTTCACTAGTTTTGGATTTAAATGTTCTAAAGGCCAACACCAGCATAAAAGGAAACTCTAATATATTCTAAGTGAATGAAGCCCAAGGGTCTGTTTTGTATTTCTAATTTCCATCTCTAATAGTACAAGAGACTGATTAGTAATTAGGACTGAGCAATTTAAATGCATGTAATGAGTATTATAGGTTTCCCATATACTCTGCACGTTATTCAGAAGAAAATGGATAGCATCTTCGTCAATTTGAACGCATGTTGACCTTTAATGGCAATTAATCTACAACACACTTGTTCATGCTGGTTGTCCTTGAATTGGCTTTTACAGTGTAATGAGAATATCATTAAGATCTCCCCAAATATCTGACCTGAAGCGTGTTTCGCAGCATAACTATTAATCTTATTTTCCAGTGAATAATTTGATCAGTTTGCTAGAAAAGTGGGTTATACAAGTACAAACTAGTGCAGAGAGATACGTGGCCCCCAGATATTAATTTGGAGATGGATAGGAGTCTTAAAGAGGATTAAAACTCTATACAGGCTTCTCATTTCACATGAATGCATACCACCCAGCCCACTTTATATAGGCTGTCAGTCACTCCTTGGCATGGCAGAGATTGGAAATGGTGACAGTTAAAGTACAAAGATGTCCAATCCCAGACTATTTCATGGCATATTTGGTGAAGGAAATGCAAACTGTTAGGGCCAGTGAACCAAAGGCCAACTGAAACAGCAACACTGCCCCCCTCCTATTGTCCACGGACACTGCAGCCACCTCATCTGCCCCTCACAGTTGTTTCTGGTGAATATACAGGACTGTCTCAGAAAATTAGAATATTGTGATAAAGACCTTTATTTTTATGTAATGCAAAAATGTCATACACTCTGGATTCATTAAAAATCAACTGAAATATTGATCGCCTTTTATTATTTTAATATTGCTGATCATGGCTTACAGCTTAAGAAAACTCAAATATCCTATCTAAAAAAATGGAATATTCTGGGAATCTTAATCTTAAACTGTAAGCCATAATCAGCAATATTAAAATAATAAAAGGCTTGCAATATTCAGTTGATTTGTAATGAATCCAGAATGTATGAAATTTTTTTTTTTTTTTAATTGCATTACAGAAAATAAAGGACTTTATCACAATATTCTAATTTTCTGAGACAGTCCTGTACAGGAGAAATGCTTCCACCTCTACTATATGATTGAAAAAATCAATAATTTTGTAATGTATTGTTTTATTGTGGCTTCTTTTTTCACAGATAAGACACAAGTTTATCCTTTTAAATAATCACAACAGGAAATTTAAATATCATACACTATCAGTTATACAGTAGCAAACAGAAGGATGCTATGACATTTTCTAAGGAGGGGTGGGGTGGGGTGGGAGTAGATGTTCAGTAAGGTGGCTTTGGATTTGGACATGCTCTAAAAGATAGAAATAACATACAGTTTTAAAGTGTTTATCTCAATACCCAACTTGCAGGCATTAACTGTCTCTGGTACCGCAAAGCATCTTCATTTTAATCTTAATTTGGTGGTATTCTGAATTTCTAATATAAATTCCCTACAGATTGGTATTGAGCCTTAAATCTGAAATGATCTAGTTTCATTACATCCCATACAGTATATGTGGCTTGAGAGAATTTCCTAGGGTTTCTGTGCAAGACATGGCTGAAACAGTGGTTTTCTGTTCCCCAAGTTTCGGGTCATTCTGGGTCAAACTGAGCTGATTCAAAGAAAACAATATGAATATGTAGGAGAAAACCCCAGAAGCCCGGCAGCTCTACTTCAATGGCCCCACATGTTACATATCATTCATGAAACACAAGCAAAAAACATTTAAATGAGTTGCTTTTCACCCGTTTCAAGGACACTGATCCCCATTCTCTGTAAATGTACCTGAAGTGGCCCCAAATTAAAAACGTGAAAAGCCCCTCTATTAATTAGCCAATACAATCTGCTATAAAATATATGCAGAGTGGGTTAAGTGTTAAGTGCAACATTCACCAAGCTGTTAAGAAAATGGATGCATTTGTCCATCCACATATTTACAATTGGTTAATTTCACCCTGTCTGTGATTTTCTTTGAAAGATGTTTTACGATACGGTTTTTATTTAGATGAGGATGCATTATGGACTATTGTGCACATTGCAGAGAAGGCTGAAAAGCTCTATAGAAAAATCCAAATAAAAGGACACATTTCAATAGATGAAACAACATTTAAAACTGAAATATTCAAATCACTTTTCATGCTGCTTTCTTAAAATATCTTATTATGGCAGAATATGACAGAAATCCTGCTCAGCTCCTCTAGCTGTTAAAGGTTTACTTTTTCTATAAGTTTGTTTGTTTTGCTATGACTGTATTTGAAATCCATTATTCCAGAAATTCTGCATGCAGTCGTGTGCACATGATTATTTCACCGTGGCTCTCTGGCACCATCCTGTGTTTCAGTCGGAATAATGGATTATCTTCATTTGCACATTCTGATATCAGGGGAGGCAGAAGAAGCCATGCAAGGTAAGGGTTTATATAACACAGGTAAAGGGAAATACGATTCAAGCTGTAGTTCCTGAAGAGTTGGAAGGCTGTATAGGTAGGATTAGAAACATAAATATATGATTCATTAATTGTCATATACCCTTGATTAAACTGACGTAAATGAAATTATTTCAGATATTGTCACTTGCAAACTTTATTGTATTTAGGAAATGTAAAACAATCTAATAAGAGAAATAAACTACGATAACAATATCGTGAAAAAAGAGGAACTGTTGGGAAAGAGGCAAAGGGATTCAGAAAAGATTAATTGATATGCAATTAAAACTATTGAACAATAAGGATTCACAATTGGGTTAAAGAAAAGAAGAATATATATTAAAAGCTTTGTATTTCCAGTCAAGGATGGATTGTGGCTCACTGCTTTGTGCAGTTATTAGTTTAAAAAAAACAAAAATGCAGCCGATTTAGGTCTTTCAACATCTACGCTGCATAATCTTGTGAGCAAATCTCAGGACTGTGGAGACAGCTCTTGCAGCTGGCAGAAACCACAGAAGCCACAGTTGGACGTGTGTGACTCTCGAGCCCCAAGGCAACCCCTGCATGAGAAACTTTCCAGCGGGATCAATGTGTGCCACATGAGTTTCGGAGAACCGTGGAAAGAGTCTGCCCCACACTGACGTCTGGTGCACCCACAAATGTACGTCTTTCTCTGGTAAGCTGGCCTCAGGTTTCACATGGCAAAGATGAGAAAAGCCATCCAAGCTCTCTCAGCATCAATGAGTCTTCAAGTGTAAAATATAAAATAGATAAATAAATATGAGGAACAAATCTTTTGGGAGCGTTGACCTCCAGATAGAAAGACTCTGATAATTATAAACCGACTCGTTTGTCACACTCAGTAAAATGTGTAGCTTATATTTGATCTCTGCGTTATTTTCTCGGTCCCTCTTCAATAGCTGACAGATTGAGTCTTTTATATATTATCTTTTATATTAATCTGTGACATTTTCCCATGACCTCTGGGGGTTTGTCATTTGTCTGTCATCTAACTTTGAAACTATTCAAAAAATCCTTCCAAGCTCCCTGTAAATGAAATAAAAGCCATACTACTTGTGTTGTGTCTAAAGTTCACCTGAAGTTTGTACTAATACTATTTCCTGTACAGTGTTTTATCTGTTTGAAAGTCATTTAATACTTCACAGATCTATGCAAGTGAAATCAAAGCTTGTAGGCGATTTTTCTCCAGTTTTTGATCCAGCCTTTCATCAGAATCAGCATCCGTCATTTCAGCCCACGAAGGTCGTCCTCCACATCACGACACGGACACTTATGTCACAAGTTTTCAAACTTGCGTCCAAACTATAAAACAATGATGCCTCATGGTTTCAAACACAAAAAAGCTTTTATTTTATTTCCCCAACTTGATTGTCGTCTTCAAGTTTAACACGTCCATGTGATATCTCGTTAAGCAACCGCATGGAAGATTTATTCACTGCTGCGAATAAATCTTCCCTGCTTTAAAAGCAGGGGAGTTTTTCTGCTCAAGTCTTTACCAGATGTTTGCCCTTGAGCTTATCTTGTCTCTTGATTTAAAATTACATTTTAGTTCACGAGAGGCTTTGTTTTTCTTAGAGGCATGACATGCCATTTTGTTCACGTGAAAAGCCATAACTGTGAAAGCTGATGGAGAAGTCACTCAGAGAGGCTCACGCGTGTTTGCTGAAGTTAAGATGAAATCATTTCATTGTGAAAAATTCCACTTGACTTCCAGAGTCTCGGTCACTAATCCCGTTGAGTGCGCTGAACCTTCTGTGGCCTGTTGCGTAAACGGCCGACTAGTCATACGTTCCTTTTCTCCTGGAGCTAAGTTCATGTCTGAGATAAGCCTTATTTTCTGCTAAGTATCTGAAACTAAATGTTTTTGCTGACATTAGTGATGTTTAACATGTAGAACAGGATTTTATCCTTTTCATTTACAGTTTATTGGCAATAATGACCCCCACTTGTTGCCCTTCAAAATCCTGTTAATGTTAATTTAGGATTTAAAAATTTCTCTGACTGTAAAATTCCCATTTTATACTCATTTTATAATGGATTGCAGTTTCTCTTTGGTGATTAATAAAGTATTCAGTTGAATTTAGTTGAATTCAATACATTTCAGTTCAGTTCGGTTCTGATTTGGTGGCAGTAAACATGTCTCATTATATTTACAAAGTAGGAATACAGCGAAGCGGGAGACGTGTTTTTAAAAAGCTTTCAAGCACCCACAAATTAGCATCAATAGTTGACAAAAGTTTTCATTCAACTTTTGTTTCTGTTTCAGTCGTCTGATCTGTGATCCGGACATGTTTCCGCCTGGTCTTCCAGGAAAAATCTTGCTCCACCTTTGACCTCAACTCTCAGTCTTCACATGACTGATCTCCTCCTGGAAAGATCAGCTCACGCTGGTTTGAAGAGCAAAAAACGCATTATGCATTCAAGGAAATGTTTATAGAGATGACTGAATAGGTCATGTTTACAAGTGACTTCTATATGGCAAGATGATCATCATGGGTTGACTTTGTTCAAACAGGGCAAAAAAAGAAAAGAAGAAGAAAAGGCAATGAAGAGTTTTAGCAATTGGCATTAATGGTATTTTAATTTTAATAATCGTGGATTCATTAGCTGCAAAAGTGCTTTATTAGGGCCCGAGCACTGACAGTGCGAAGGCCCTATTGTATCTATAGGAATTTTTCTCCTTTTTCTTTTCTTCTTCCGACGAAATTAGGGCCTTTTTGCCCCCCTAAATGTACCCCAAAAGTCACCCGATTTTGCACGCAAGTCAGGCCTGGCAAAAAATTTGATATTTAATGGTTTTCATTAATGGGCGTGGCAAAATGGCTCTGTAGCACCCCCTAGAAAACTTGGTGCCTCAAGCCCCACAATACGGTTTGACGTACATGCACGAAAATCGGTACACACCTGTATCATGTCGCAACTTAAAGAAAAGTCTCTTGGTGCCATGGCCGAAACCGAACAGGAAGTTGGCCAATTTCAATTAATCGTGTAATTTTGGCGCAATTTATGCAATTTCTTCGGCCGCTTCTTTGCCCGAACCGTAACGTACATCCGGGTGTGTTATACATCAAAATGTGCGTCTCGATCCTGCGACGATGGGCATAACTTTTCTCAGTTAAAAGTGTTACCGTGGCGGCGATAGACGCCAAAAAGCGTGCCCCCCCCTTCATCTGATTGGTCCATATTTGATAGTTCCTACAATAACTGCAATAACCTGCAATACCTTTTGAATGGTTTGACATAAAGACTCTTGGGTGGTGTCATCGGACATGATTTTGATTCCTTGACCATAATTGGCATAAATTAGCCCCGCCTCTTCATCTGATTTGTCGATATCTGATAGTTCCTAGTTTTTGCCATAACTTTTGAATGGTTTGATATAGAGAGTCGTGGGTGGTGTCATCCGCTAAATGTCCAGGCCTGAAGAATCTACATGCAAGTCAAACAATTGCTTCCACTGCAGCACGCCTGAACGTGCACAAGGGTGCGAGGGCCCGTTCATTGCTGCTTGCAGCTTTAATTTTATCTTAATTTTGCACCCATTTTTGTGATGCACCTGCTACTTTAAAGCAGCACAACGTAACTTTCAGCTTTTCTGAGTTTGGCAGCATCTTTTGGATAAAAGCGGTAGTGCTTTACCAGAAAGAACACTACGTTTCCCATGAGCACCAGCGCGTACTGCCGGAAAACTCCTGTTTTTTAAACTGCTGGAAAGGAACTGGAATTTACCGGGATACCTTACACAAGGAAGCCAGGGAGCGGTATATGGAGAAAATAATGATTATTAACGGTGTGGATCCATATGAAATCCCTACTAAAGAATGGAGCTCCTCGTCGGAGCGCCACTCTTTAGAAGGATTTACTGCCGCAGTTCTGCAGAACCACCGTCTCCGGCTACCTTGTTTAGGAGTGTTTGGCAGCTGCTTTGGTAAATGTTTGACTCGCCATGTGTTTCAATAAATTAGTATAATAGTACAACATACAGTACATGTTTTGTATTACTTTTACTTTTCTTTTCTTTTTTTTTGACTGCTTTGAAGAGGCTCCGAGGCGTGAGCAATATTTTTTTTTCCTCGTGAGATTATTTTTTTCCTCTGCAGCTACAAATCAAATAGTTAATATTTTTTCCTCAACAAAATTAATCGCACTGCAGAGAGCTGGCCAACAACTGCATTTAGCTGGAGAAGTGGGGAATAAAACCCGTTTGAATGATCCGACCCCGGTCTGTGAGTGTTTGTTTGTGGTTTAATAAACCCGTGTTTTGATCCGACGCCCGTCTGTGTGCGTGTTTGTTTGTTTACTGAGGAACGTTATGTTTGGTCGGATTCGTTACAGCCGCGATCCAACCGAGCCGACGACTCTTTTACTCTTTTACTCTGTTATCTCAGATAATTGGCCGGCCTCCGTGGTTCTGCCTCCGAGCAGGAAAGCGGTGAAAAGTTAAACCATTAGCGATCTTTTCCCCACGTCTGTTGTGTGGAGCTGCTGCAGCCACAACACAGCAACGGGTTACCAGCTTCTGCGGAGCTCGCTCCAAGCCCCGCCCATTTTCGTCTCGACTACGAATCGGGAAGGAGGGGGAAGTGACGTATGCCGTAAAGCAGTCAAAGCCGTAAAGATTTGTAGTTTTTTAGTGTGGCAGGGTTCCTACCATGCTCCTCAAAGTTACATAGTGCCAGTGAAGGCGATACAGACCCCTCAGACCATGACAGAGGTTCATTAAACCTGTTGTAAGTTGATGTACCATCACAATGACTCTGGAAATATGATATTAAGGTGGAAAAGTTACATAGTGCCGCTTTAAACAATGATGAAGCAATAAAGCTTTCAATTTGCATATTTAAAAGACAAAACAACCAATTTAATATTTCTTATCAAGTTTATTATATCCTCTATCATTATTTATTATCATGTGTTTTCAAATTATTGACATATTCAAATCTTTTTATAGTAATTTATACCCCTTATAATACAATAAAAAAATCAATCTGAAATAGAAGCATTTTATAACATCCATCCATCCATCCATCCATTTTCCACCGCTTATCCGTTCCCGGGTCGCGGGAGCAGCAGCCTCAGCAGGGATGCCCAGACTTCCTTCACCCCAGACACTTCCTCCAGCTCTTCCGGGGGAGTCCGAGGCGTTCCCAGGCCAGCCGAGAGACATAGTCTCTCCAGCGTGTCCTGGGTCTTCACCGGGGTCTCCTCCCGGTGGGACATGCCTGGAACACCTCCCTAGGGAGGTGTCCAGGAGGCATCCGGTACAGATGCCCAAGCCATCTCAGCTGACTGAAAGTACATGACCATAGGTGAGGGTAGGGGCGTAGATTGACCGGTAAATTGAGAGCTTCGCCTTTCGACTCAGCTCCTTCTTCACCACGACGGTCCAGTACATCGACCGCATAACTGCGGACGCTGCATCGATTTGTCTGTCAATCTCACGCTCCATTATTCCCTCACTCGTGACCAAGACCCCGAGATACTTGAACTCCTCCACCTGAGGCAGGACTTCTCCCCCCACCCGGAGAAGGCATGCCACCCTTCCGATGGAGAACCATGGCCTCGGTCTTGGAGGTGCTGATTCTCATCCCTGCCACGTCGCATTCGGCCGCAAACCGCCCCAGCACATGTTGAAGGTCCCGGCCCGATGAAGCCAACAGGACAACATCATCTGCAAAAAGCAGAGACGAAATCCTGAGGTTCCCAAACCGGATCCCCTCCGGCCCCTGGCTGCGCCTACAAATCCTGTCCATAAAAATTATGAACAGGACCGGTGACAAAGGGCAGCCCTGCCGGAGTCCAACATGCACCGGGAACAAGTCTTACTTACTGCCGGCAATGCGAATTATATAACATTTTATAACATATAGAACTTCCAAGATTAACAAATCAACAAGCAAACACTTTAGATGCACCTTCACTTCATAAAGCTCTCGACAATAAACCAACAGGACCTGAAGGATTTCCAGCTGAATATTATAAACACTTCTGATAAATAGTATCACCAATTTTGTTTACAGAGTTGTAACAGAAGTAAAAAAAAACTATATTACACCTCAACAAATGAATACAGCAGCTATGGCACTTCTCTTAAAAACAGACAAAAATCAGTTTCAGTTATTAAGGGAGAAACCATCTTGAACAGTTTGGTTGGAATAGGGTCCTAATTACAAGTTGATGTTTTGGATGATGCTGTCAGACAGAAACAGTCTAAACACAAATTAAGTGTGACATCTGAAGCTGCTATACATTAGTACAAAAGTTGGCAGAGTTTCAGCACTTTTCTCTCTGGTACGAAGAGTTTTATGGGAAGAAATCCATGAAGTCATCACAGCTGAGAGTTAAAGGAATCTGCCCTGAAGCGTAACAAATCTTTTTACACACACAATGAAGGCTTTCAGTTCCATGTGTTTCTGTTTATTAACTTCAACAATCTTTTTGCTCAAACTTGTATTAATAAGGGATAACTGCGAATGACGCAGCCTTAAAGAACAATCGGAATAATGCTTTTGTCTTGGTTCAAAGTGGCTGTAGTGTATTTTAGTCTCCTCTGTTCTTTGGTATTCTTCCAGATCTAGCTGCTTTACTCACATCCCCACTGTCAGGTGATCATCACAAGACCAATGGCTTAATCCTCCTCAAGCCTACAAAAGCAAGTACAGACATTAGAGTCAGTCTTAATGTGCTTGTAACCAACTGGAACGTAACATGATTTGGCTTTAAGTGCTGTTTTCACCGTTTTTAGCACTATCACTGAATCTAATTTGAAGATAAACAGCAGGGGACCATAGCGGAGTGGGATTCCACACTCTTCCAGGGGAACTAATTCACCACATTACAGCCCAGAGTTGATTTACGAACTGATTTGTCACCGCTGACTGGAGGAAACAAGCAAATAGAGTATGATGATTGCAGTTGGTCTTGGGCTTCTTTTTTCACTTCTCTGCCCTGAGCCAGCGGAGGCCCAGTTTCCTCGGGTTTGTTGTACAGTGGAGGGGATCCTGACCAAGCAGTGTTGCCCTGCCCTGGGCTCCGATCCTGCCAATGTGTGCGGCTCTCTGTCGGGGAGAGGAAACTGCACTGCCGTCCGGGTGGACTCCAAACCCTGGGGAGGGCCGTACAGACTGAGGAACGTTGACGACAGAGAGAGGTGGCCCACCAAATTCTTCAATCAGACTTGCAGATGTACTGGTGAGTGCTTTACAGGTTTATTTCACCCTTAAAAGAGAGAGAGTTTTGTTAGAGCATGGAGCCTGGGGTCAGCTCTTAACACTACATGCCCTCTGCTTCATGCTTCATTTCTCTGCGTTGCAGGTAACTTTGCAGGCTACGACTGTGGCCAGTGTAAGTTTGGCTGGACCGGACCAAACTGTGACCAGAGGAAAGCTTCAGTGGTGCGAAAGAACATCCACTCCTTGACCCCCGAGGAGCTCCAAGAGTTCCTGAATGTTCTGGATCTGGCTAAGGTGACCACCCACCCCGACTATGTCATTGGCACCCAACACTGGCTGGCACTGCTGGGACCAGATGGAACCGAGCCACAATTCTCCAACATCTCCATCTACGATTTCTTCGTCTGGCAGCACTACTACTCAGTCAGAGACACTCTTCTGGGTAAATTCAGCATTTTTCATTTCATAAGAGCTGTTTAGATTGATTTTTTGGGGATAAAATAACAACATGATTAGCTTTTAGAATTACTCAATTTATGAAAATTTGAGATTTCCTTTCAGTATGGATCAAAGACCAATACTATTAAGTAAAATATTGTCTTTAAAGCAGCACTATGTAACTTTTCCACCTTAATATAATATTTCCAGAGTCATTGTGATGGTACATCAACTTACAACAGGTTTAATGACACCTCTGTCATGGTCTGAGGGGTCTGTATCGCCTTCACTGGCACTATGTAACTTTGAGGAGCATGGTAGGAACCCTGCCACACTAAAAAACTACAAATTTTACGACTTTGACTGCTTTACGGCATACGTCATTTCCCCCTCCTTCCCGATTCGTAGTCGAGACGAAAATGGGCGGGGCTTGGAGCGCAGAGCTCAGCAGAAGCTGGTGTTGAGCTAAACGCGGAGCTGGTATCATGGCCGAAGCAGCGAAAAATCAGAAGAAAATGAAAGTTTTATCGGAGGAGGCGAAAAAAAGAAAGAGGGAGAGTAACAAGCTAAATGCCCGGACAACAATAAAAATTGGCCCGGTGTCGTGACAAAAAGTGATTGCGTGCCAGAATCTGATTTGTGGCCGCGGGAGCGCGCACAGCAGCCCATTGAGCCATAGCGTTTAAACATCAGATTTTCTGATTATGAAGCTCAAGAATGAGATCAAGTCATATTTAGGCAGAAACAACTTTTCATTAACTGCATTTGGCCTTCAATCAATTTTTAGCAGGTAAAAAGACCCATTTTCAGGGGAGAAACCAGATTCTGGCAGGCAATCACTTTTTGGAACGACACCAGCGTTCACTCGCTGGCATGAGCTGTAAGACGAGGAGGGATGTCCGACCGATGGGGATTTATGGGGATAAAACAAGACACAGAATTTTTATGATACAAATGTAAATGTAGAGTTCTATGTTCAATAAGAATAAAAATGAAAATGTTTTCACATTCATATTGGGTTTTGGTCATTCTAAAATTACTGACAATATCAACAACAGACACAGAATAATAATAGTGATCATAAAATTGTGTAATTGGCAATGAGGAAGCTTTATAAAACAATAATACAATTGTATAGAATTACAGCACTACAGGAAAGAATGCAATGCAAAGAAAATGTATAGAACATTTCTACTATTTTTCCTGAGAACTGTAAAATTGTGCAGGGCTGATCTGCAAAACATTCAGTTATTCACAGGTTATAAAGTATTTTTTTTATTTTGTCAGTAAGTATGTTGGACTACTAATTTATGACGAAGTCCCTCTAAAAAACGTGACAGGAAAAAGGTGCCGTAGAACAAAACCAGAGCGCATTATCAAATGCACGCGACGGGACGGGAGTTTTCCGGCAGTACGCGCTGGTGCTCATGGGAAACGTAGTGTTCTTTCTGGTAAAGCACTACTGTTTTTGTCCAAAGGAGCCGCCAGACTCAACAAAAGCTGAAAGTTACATTGTGCTGCTTTAAAATGACAGATATCAATTTGCTACAGAGGTTAATAGGCCTGATGTGAATTTTTCTCTTTTTTCCAATTTTGGCTCAGCGTTTTTGTAGTAACACTTTAAAAAAAAAGAAAATTCCTATGAACGAAACAGGAATCAGACATTTTGATGTTTGCACTTGTATTATGTCTTTTGTTTTGTTCAATATCACTTTGCGACCCTGAGTAGAGAAGTTAATAGAAAACGTTACTTCCGTGCAGCTCCAGGTCGACCGTTCAGAGGCATCGATTTCTCCCACAAAGGTCCAGCATTCATTACCTGGCACAGGTATCATCTCATGAGCTTGGAACGAGAGCTTCAGGTACGTTCAAAACCTTTTTCTTTCCTTTAAAAACATACATTTACAGTCTGTTTTTGAACATTAGAGATACTAGAAGAAGTACACATCAAAACTGAAGACCTTGTGTTCAAAAACATATCAGTTCATCATCACACATTCCTGCACCGTCTCTTGTTGCACTCTTGAACCACTCAAGATTTTCTTCACCCCAACTCCTCGAAAAACCTTGAAAACCAAACTCTGATTTGTTGCTGACGATTCGGGAGAGGAGACATTCTTTGAAATCCCTGCACAAAAGTCCTTTGTGAACTTTTCAGCGTATTGTTTTCTCAAGAGGTGCGTGAGGAAACCAGGCTCCTGCACTTCCTCTTGACTCTGATTTTCACTTTCAGAATGTTGACGGGAGCCTAAACCCAGTTATGAGGTCTTATCTGAGCCTGTGAGTTGAGAGAAGGACAAAGAGTGCAACGTTGTGGATGGATACGTAAAACAAAGGGCATCTGTTCATTAGAGTAGGGCTCAATGTGATCCCCTCTCCTCGTCATAGGACCAGACAGCTGGATGTGTAGTAGGGTTGTACTGTATGTACAGGCAACCAAACCTTTTTCACGTCCTACGCTGCATATAAAGATTTTTTTGTTCGTGTGCTATACTTTATACGAAGAGATCTTTCTTCCTTGATACCCTTAGTCCTTGTGACAATCATACAGTATTTAATCAGATATGTTTTTCTGATTCAGAGAAATCAGCTGATGATGGAAAAAGTGATACGAAGCACAGGTTCTTCTCCGATTCCCCACTAGATCTTGGAGTTTGTGTTCCAGTCAGGCCGTGTGCAGGGAAATCCACAGGTCACCTGTCCACGCCAAGACTGAACAACATCTTCCCCCAAATGTGTTCATCTGCGTGTGTTAACAGGAAAAAGCGCCGAAAATGGTTTCATTGCTGTGTGTAAATTTCCAGTCTTTCACTGCACTGATACGGTACTATGTTCAGAAAATTGAGTCTGCACATAGCTTGATATTTCAAGACAGAAAAAAAATACAAGTTGGTGATTTTATAAACATTTTTGAAACTTGAAATTCAAGCTTGCCGTTTCTCTTTCCCTTTCAGCGACTGACAGGCAACGAGAACTTTGCCATTCCTTACTGGAACTTTGCCACGGGGCAGAGCGAGTGTGATGTGTGTACTGATTCTCTGTTGGGGGGTAGGAACCCGGATAACCCCTCTCTCATTAGCAACCAGTCCAGATTCTCCACATGGGGTGTGGTGTGTAGCAGGTCAGTGGTGTGTAAATTATTCATGGAAAAAAAAGGGATGCTGGTTAAATTGTGGAAAAATGAAACCAATTAATGGTTGCGTTATACAGAAGCAGAAACCTTCTTCCTTCTTTCCAGTCTGGACGACTACAACCGCCTGGTGACGCTGTGCAACGGCACCAGGGAGGGCCTCATCCAGAGAGGGATGATAGAAAGCGCCAACACGTCTCTGCCCACCATGAACGACGTCAGAAGCTGTCTGGGGATCAGGGACTTCGACAGCCCTCCCTACTTCACCAACTCCTCCTTCAGCTTTAGGTACAAGTGTAGACGTTAACCTGTTTCAGTCCGACTGATGCAGCCAGAAGTTGTTTTACAGGTCACTAGGTCCTAGAACCTGAAAAAAGTACATCAAAAACTACGGATGAACAATTTTGGCTTTAAATTTCACAGAAATGCCCTTGAAGGGTATGAGAAGCCAGACGGAGAGGTGGACGATACTGTGAACAACCTTCACAACCTCGTGCACGCCATGCTCAACGGAACCAGCGCGTTGCCCCACTCTGCCGCCAACGATCCCATCTTCCTGGTCAGAACGGAAGTTCCTGCTTTCATCTGTAATCACAAAGAATCTGCACTTCTTAAACACAATTTAAAGTGACACAGCGGTGTTTCTGCAATTTCTACCTCTCAGGTGCTCCATGCGTTCACTGACGCCATCTTTGATGAGTGGATGCGCAGGTTTGCTCCGTCCAACGCCACCTACCCAGATGAGATGGCGCCAATCGGTCACAACAGGGACTACAACATGGTTCCCTTCTTCCCTCCAGTCACCAACGAGGAGCTCTACGTCACATCTGAGCAGCTGGGATATTCCTACGCAATTTCTCTGGAGGGTGAGCCGAACCTTTAAAGCTGTCATGTTAGAAACAGCACACAATGGTCCCGTTTAGGGCTGGGGATCGATTCAAATGTCAAGAATCGATTCGATTCCGATTCTTAAGATTCAGAATCGATTATCAAGATTTGATTCGATCCGATTCGATTCGATTCCGATATTGATTTGGGTTAGTGTTATTAAAACTGTTTTTTGAGCTGTTGCATGAATTATATGACTGTAGTTATGCAAAATATTACTACTAGTATTATATTGAGATTAAACAGCAAGTATTGGCAGCTAATGATGCTGTAAGAACCAATCACCTCCCAGAATGCTGATAGAACTGCTTTCAGAAACATTATGGGTCAGAATTATCAAACAGATCCAGGGCAGCAAACAGAGACGGATGAAATCGGTTTTATTTTTTCCCACATTCCGTTTTTATTTGTTCCATTTTCGGTCTATTTTGGTTTTTAATTTTTGAGCATTTGGTTTTTAGCATTTTTTGCAAATGTAACCCCAAGACAGTATATAAAGTAATGAAATATAGACAATTTATGCAATTATAACCTAACACTTTAATGTTCTCATACCTTTAAACATATTTAAAGGCAAAAACATGACACCAGTTATTCTCGTGTCCAACAAAACATTCCTTTTTTGGGGATAAACAAAAAAATAACAAATATAATAAATAAAAGTTGTAATGTAATGATGAAAAAAAAAAAACATAAATAAATAAAATAAATAAATAAATAAATTAAAAAAAAAATCAATCTTTAGACATATGAATCGATTTTTAGGAATTAATCTGAGAATCGATTTATAATTGGGAAATCGATTTTTTCAACACAGGCCTAGTCCTGTTGTTGCATGTTTTGGGGAAACTCAACAGTTAAATTTTTAGGTAGAATATTAACACGCTCTTGTTTGTAGAATACAAAAGAAGCCTCCGGTTAGTGTATTTCTGGGCCAGATGTAGGGTTTTGAATGTCTTGAACTGTTATTTTCAAAGTTCAGTGGTTGAACATGATGGATTAATGCGAGGGGGCGCAGCCTCGACATCTTTCTTTGTCATGTCAAAGCGTGAATCATCATCTTCTAACGCAACGCACCTTTGCTTCATCTTCGCAGATGCAGATGGGACGCCTGCTGTGTTTGTGCTGGGCTCCACTTTAGGAGGAGTCTTCATCGGCCTCCTGGTGCTCCTCCTTATCTTTGTACTCTACCTTCGTCAGCAGAGAGGCCGAGGCTTTGAACCTCTGATAAAAGCTGATTTCACAAATAGAAGGTACACGGAGGAAGCCTAGCTTTCAGCTGGTGGGTCTGACATGCACTTCAGCGCTCATACATACCTCAGAGTGAAGGAACAGACGTACTGCAACACAGATTCAACTGTGAGGCAAAATATGGATCGTGTAACTGAGTAACATTGAGCTTTTGATGGATTGTCTCACTAATCACCAATCACATCATTTACTATGTATTTGAAATTGATGTATACTTTAACGCCCACTTGTTTAGTGCGATTGACACAAAGTTGCCACAAACAGAAATCTATTGAAATGTTTTGTTTTTTTAATATCAATTTATTCTCAAGAACAGTAACAAAACACAAATGTAATTATCTTAATTGCACTGAAAAACAGTAAGGCATGTTTGTTCAACTCGTTCTCCATCCGTCACTTGGAAATTATATTCAAACTCCAAGTAAAAAATAACTTTTTATGATTTGATGTCCTACGGATATGCATTCATAGTTAAAAAAAGAAAAGAAAAGAAACCTCCTTCCTGTTGAAACTAACCCCGCATCCCTTTTTAAAGATTTTATTGCAAAACTATTACAAGTTCAATGATATAAAACATAAAAAGGGGCATCCTGTGGGAGCAACAGTCAAAATAAAGAGAGATCTTCAATTAAACATGACATTTTTTTTGTTGTTCTGGGGATGTGGATGCACGTGCAGACGTCAAAGCAATAAAGAAAGAGGTCAATGAATATTCATCGATACATGGAGGATGGCAGAATACAGATAACTGTGTGGAGATGTGAGCTTAGCTGGAACTGGTGGTTGTGGTCCTGACGGGCTCTCAGAGAACAGCAGATGTACATACAGGCTGGTTTTGTGTGCCCCCCTTAGCCGTGCCAGGCCTCTCACATTCTCTGTAAGTACGCTCCACTGAGGAGCTTCACCGGAGCGTTCAGCTCTGTCCGGTCCCCACAGATTCTCATTTCACAGGTGACTGTGGTCGGCTTCAAGCCTGCCTGTGCTGCAGACACAACCATTCAAGCTTTCCAGATAAATTTAGCGGCCCTTTCTTCACATTCCCAGTAACTACCTCGTGCTATTTGCTGCTGTCTCTCTTGATAATTCCTGTGCCTTTCACAACTATACGGAGGCTGTATTAATGTTGCATCTTTTTTAATTTTTGTGATTCAGCGTGACATTTTAATGCTCTGTGTCAGTATCTTTGTTTCTTTTTGCTATGGTGCTCATGATATATGTATTAATATATATATATATATATTTATTTTTTTTCCAAATTGCAACAAAGGTCAGACAATAAGTGCAGGAGTAGCAAATATCTATGCAGTTCCAGTAATTATGAAACATTTATAAATATTTTGAGAGTAATCTGGAAATACATCAAATTGATAGGCACCAATTACTGTAAATTAATATAGATTTTACAGCAGGACAACACCGTACTGATAAGATGTGGTCTAATAGTGCAATGTGCATCTCCATCTACACAAAATACACAAGACACGATCCTGACTTTTTCCATCTGTCTGTATCTTGTAGGTTAAATATGTCTGTTGAACACTTTAATTTGTTTAATAGGCTTTTAGGAATCTCCTAATTGAATGGTTTTGTACCAGTAGTTTTTAGTGGATCAATATTTTTGTCATCAATCAATAAAATCTCACCAATGATTGGCATTTAGCCTTCTCTGGGATGGATTCATTGATTTTTTTTAAGGGGACATGCAACCCATCGGATGAAGGTGCGACCTTCTCTGGAAAATACGCGAAAAGCCGCATTTTATTAATTCAGTCCAGGTCGCCCACTCCTAAAGCCAAGCTTGAAAACTGCCGTATTATGAGAACATTGTAAAGGTAATTGAATTTATTGCATGGAAAATAAGTACATGAAAGATGGTAGCCGTAAGCCGAGCGGCGGGGTTTTTGCGCAAGGTCGCTGCTGAACAGACTCAGTGAATAGATAGAAGGCTGTGCAGCATCATGATCAAACTATGATAAAGTGCACCAATAATGTTGCCAAACATAAAAAGATAATACATAAGATGAAGGCATGCAATGAAGTGGCTGCATTTGATTGAGACAAAACGAAAGAAAGAAAGAAAAAAAGAATCAGATGAATATTTGAGTGGTTTTCATAAAAAAAATAAGCTATTAGCATATGAGTTTATGATAGTGAAACAATTATTCAAATACATTTTAGGCAACAAAACACATCATCCTCTTGCTCTAAAGCATGACAGTTATTAAACTCATTTTTCCTCATTCAGGTGTATCAAATAACCACATTCTCAGCATTTTTCTTTAAAGCAGAAAAAAAATGCCTTTAAAACAATGAAAACAATCAAAGTGCGTGTTATATTTTTCCTCTTGGAGACCTACATCGATACCTGCCACATGTGCAAGAAATATTCATATATATATATACTTTTTTTAATCTCTGAGGCAGAGTTTTGGGGCAGCATCAGTGTTAGATGGTAAAATATCAAGTCTAGGGATGGCACTGCATGATCTTTGGGAACGTGTGAACTCATAACGCAGACTCCTCCAGCATCGAGGCGGCCGTCTGCTCGACTGTAGCTGCAATCTGCCCGGATATAAAAAAACGCAGAGGAGGAGAGGAAAGAAAACCCTGCTGTCCATCTGTAGCTTGTTGCTTCTGTATTATCTCCATTGTTGGTGAAGAACTAGGACTAAGAGGGCCAACACGGTTGGCAGGGCTACGGAGGGAGCGCCGAGCGGGGCCGAGGCTTTCACGGGCCCGCTCCGGTCGAACCTGACCTCCGGGACTTCAGTGACGACGGCGTCCACGTCTGTGGGGCTGATCTCCGTGGAGCCGCTGCCACTGCCTGAGCCGCTGCCTTCGTCGCCTGCAGCACCACAAGACACAAGCCAAAAGAAGCACGGATGAAAAACAGATTCATTTTCATGTTCAGATGTTTGTTTTTCACCTATGAAATAAAAATGAGATTGTATTTTTATGAAAAGGCTTATTCAAGAGGGATATGTAACATAACAGCAGTTCTCTCCCAGTTTCTGGTTACAGACCTGAAGGCCTCAGTCTTTGTATCACCTCACTGCTTCTGATTTCACTATAATTTCTCTGACTCGACCGGATGGAAATGACGACCAGACGCCCTCGGCGACTGACACAGTAAAACAATCAGTCTCCAGAGATTCGGACACAAACAAACCTTGAACATTTGCTTGAGCCGCAGTTTAGGAATATGTTTACATTTTGTAACGGGTAAACCTATTGTCAAGCACCTTGTGTGCACACGAGCATAGTTGTAAAAGCTTTGAAATCGTTGCCACAAAGAGAATGCAAATCAGGCACATTTGCACTAACTGGTTCGCTATAAATTAACAAGGCTGCGTCGTGAAAAGGTTGCAGGCCGTCCTGCAGTACGAACATGTCGGTGAGGGACAAAGCAGAATCTGCAGAGTAAAGTTGCTTTAGTCAACAAAAATTATGACTAAATATTGTTGTCAACAAACCTTTATCACCTGAGGAAAACAAGATGAGAGGCAACAAAAATACTGGTCATGTGACGATAACGATAATTACCGGTAAATATATAATGAAATATCGTAGACGAAGAAAAACGAGACTAAAATGTAGGTTAAAAAATAAAAACTCTGCTAAAATGTGTCTTCATTTTCGTTGACCAAAACAAGACCTGACGAAATGTTACAACAAAGATCCTTAATATCCATTTTTAAGTATTTTTCTCTGGTTTAGTCTTTAAACCAGTTTAGTCTTTATATCTTTGGAAACACTTTCGCTACATAGACGTGGAAAAGAAAATCGAATGTGTCGTCGAAAAAGAAAAAGACGGGGAGAAATGCGGGAAAATAAATATGTTGTAAACTCAAATTAGAGCGTCTTCTGTATCTGGAATGAATGTATTCTTGAGTGCATAACGTAACAATAATATAATAATAAGATAACCTTGGTTGAATTGTGAAATGGGTTTGGCTAAATACAATCTTAGACTCAGACTAAAACTAGACTAAAATGGTCCTGGACAATTCTGACTAAAATAAGACTAAAATGCTCAGTCGACTGAAACTTGACACAACTAAAAGGAGTATGAACGTGACTAAAACTAATAAAAACTAGAATGATAGCTTGACCCAAAGACTAGACTAAAACTAAAATAGAAACAGGCTGCCAAAAACAACACTACTGTGGAGTTTTCTAAAGCAAAAAAAATAAAGATAAAGACTTTTTTGAGGGGGTATTTTAATTATTCTTTCATGTCAACATGTTACTTCTCCAGCAGCTGAAACAGCTGCTCCATCATGAAATCAGTCATGCCAGTTTGATCTCTGCACATTTACTTTTCAAAGTATGTTGTTTCAGCCTTTCTATTATGGTACTATATGCTTCTTTCTTTTTTTTTTAAATTATGAGGAATGAGTCAAAAAAAGAAGCCGGGCAGCCAGTGGGCTGCCTCCACATCACTCCTGCAGTTTTCATCGGCGTTTCAGAAATCGTGATTTGGACTGAGAATACTGAGAATATATTTTAATAACACACTTGTCAACTTTAACCAGCACTTATGTCTCCGTTTTGGTGAGCGGCCAGAATGTGAGCTGGACCGTGCAGGGTGGTGAGGGCAGCACTAAAATACATTTCCTGCCTTAAGGAAAGAAAAAACAACAAAAAAAAAAAAGAAGAAGCAGGATGTGGACACGCTCGAGTGCTTGGCAAAACATGACAAAGAGCTTACTTGAGTCTTGGAAGTAGATATCGTTGCCATTGTAGGCATTTTTCAACTTGTTGGTCATCACCCGCAGAGCCATGATCTGTTGACGGATCAGGGTGTCCGGGCGCGTGATGTCCACGCCCACCTCGGGGTTGTTCACCTGGTTGGTAAGGCCATCTTTCTGGACTTCAGGGAAATACCTGGAACGTAACAAGTAGGACAAAATTACACTCAGTTTCCCCCCCCCCCCCCAGACACTTGTTAACCCTTGTGCTGTCTTTGACCCAATTCTTCTATCCTTCTTTCCTCCTGCTCTCTCCTTCCTTCTGTCTTCCTTCCTTCTTTCGTCCCCTCGTACATTCTTTCCTTGTTTTCTCCTTTCCTTCCTTTATTCTTTTTTCCCTTCCTTCCTTCTTTTCTCCTTCCTTCCTTCTTCCCTTCATTCCTTCCTTCTTTTCTCCCTTCCTTCCTTCCTTCCTTCCTTCCTTCCTTCCTTCCTTCCTTCCTTCCTTCCTTCCTTCCTTCCTTCCTTCCTTCCTTCCTTCCTTCCTTCCTTCCTTCCTTCCTTCCTTCCTTCCTTCCTTCCTCCCCTCGTACATTCTTTCCTTGTTTTCTCCTTTCCTTCCTTCATTCTTTTTTCCATTCCTTCCTTCTTTCCTCCCTTCCTCCATTCCTCCCTTCCTTCCTTCCTTCCTTCCTTCCTTCCTTCCTTCCTTCCTTCCTTCCTTCCTTCCTTCCTTCCTTCCTTCCTTCCTTCCTTCCTTCCTTCCATATTTTCTCCCTTCCTTCCATATTTTCTCCCTTCCTTCCTTCTTTTCTTCCTTCCTTCCTTCCTTCCTTCCTTCCTTCCTTCCTTCCTTCCTTCCTTCCTTCCTTCCTTCCTTCCTTCCTTCCTTCCTTCCTTCCGTATTTTCTCCCTTCCTTCCTTCTTTTCTTCCTTGCTTCTTTCCTTCCTTCCTTCCTTCCTTCCTTCCTTCCTTCCTTCCTTCCTTCCTTCCTTCCTTCCTTCCTTCCTTCCTTCCTTCCTTCCTTCCTTCCTTCCTTCCTTCCTTCCTTCCTTTCTCCCCTCGTACATTCTTTCCTTGTTTTCTCCTTTCCTTCCTTCATTCTTTTTTCCATTCCTTCCTTCTTTCCTCCCTTCCTTCCTTCCTTCCTTCCTTCCTTCCTTCCTTCCTTCCTTCCTTCCTTCCTTCCTTCCTTCCTTCCTTCCTTCCTTCCTTCCTTCCTTCCTTCCTTCCTTCCTTCCTTCCTTCCTTCCTTCCTTCCTTATTTTCTCCCTTCCTTCCTTATTTTCTTCCTTGCTTCTTTTTTCCCTTCCTTCCTTCCTTCCTTCCTTCTTTCCTTCCTTCTTTTCTTCCTCCCTTCTTTCCTCCCTTCTTTCCTCCCTTCTTCCCTCCCTCCTTCCTTAACCCGAAGACAGCACAAGGGTTAAAAGGATAAACCCCTCACGAGCGTAAAACTCACGGTTTTACCCCAAAAACAGAGGCCCACAAAGGGCAGCGGAGGTGGTAAATTCCACACGAGTTCATGTTTGGAGCTTTGGGTGCTAATGGTCGGACCCTTTGCCGACGGCTCTTTACGACACATCTGACCTCATAATGTCGGCCCGTGCACCGAGAAACTATTGAGGTATTTCTCCAGGAGAAACCCTGCAAGCAGTCTGCATTTCTGCTCGATAAATATGCAGCAGGATGTCATGTGAGGCCATTCCACAGGTCATCTGACACAACAGCGTTTTTTTTTCTCTCCTTTCTTGTGAACACGGATCTTTTAAGAGGGGAATTTCTGCGTTAAAAGACGCCAATGCTTGCTGGCCTTGAATGGTTCAAAATGAGCAGCTGCTACATTCAAGAGCGAATTATGTTAAATTGTTCATGTTATACAATCCTCTCCACAAATCAGATTAACAGAGTTAACACCAGTCTGGTTTAACATTCTAGAGAACAATGGACGCATTATTTCTACAAAACAATGAAATGTAAAGCAAATCTGTAAAATGAAGGATGAAAGTAAAACCAGGACAATCAGCTTCAAGGAGAAAAGATCCTGATTTTGTGCCGATGAGTCTCAACGCCAGCATGCCATGTGCCTGGAACTTGAGCCAGCTGACGTAAATAACCGAATTATTCACACTAGGAACATGCAGGACAGACGTTTAGACCCCCGAAGAACCTCTCTGTGCTCCCTTACGTCAGTCCCGGGGCCGTGGCTTACGCACCTGCCTTTGGTGTGTCCGTTCCAGCACTCGTCAGTGGCGTTTCCAGCTGTCACCCTGTCCTCCGCGCACATCGCTTCAGGCAGGTTTGACCAAAACTTCTTGGAGAGTTTCAATTTCTCTTTTATGTCAATGACCTACACAAAGACAGGGATTGTTACAGGAGGAGGAGAAAAAAGGTCCGGTTGATATTAAACATTCATGGCAACTTATCTATGCATATCATTTTAGGCAATTGGGATATTTTTGTGTTAATTCAGAATGTAATACCACCAAAAGAATGTGGTATGACACCTAAATAAAACATGCAGCAGACTGTATGGCCTGTGCATAATACACAATATTGTAAAAACGATGATGACAACACGATTATATCCACAGCAGATTTTGATAAATAGGTCTTTAATAAGCCATAAATTCATATTTATGTGACTGAAGCATTTTTCTTTTTTTCCCCTTCTAGATATATCTTTATTTCAGGCCTGTAAAACCATAAACACGATACTAATTGAAATATATTTGCATCTGGAATACAAAGTTGACAGGCATACTGAAATATGAAAAAAATATCGGAGCTATATGTTTAAGCTTAAGCCGTCTGCTCAGGGCACATTTCTTCTGTAAAATCATTATAAAATGATCCTACCCTCACTCATTACCGCGTCAGGATTATAAATCTTGAAAATTAATTCTGAGGCATCTCTTAACTCTTGGACCCTTTGGATTTCATTTGACTTCTCTGCTGACAGGCCAGTGTTTGTATCTATGGAAAGTAAAACCATGCAGGCTTGCAGCAATCATTTCAGCTTGAATGTCAGAGTTAAATGCTCCTTTGCAACCTGGCCATGTGACAAAGTCCGATATCGTTTCCGGACTTGAGCCTGTTGAACTCCAATCTTTCATCAAACACGCAGAATTTGACATATTTCACTGAAGCTGAGGGAAAGCGTGATAGCAGCAGGTTGGGCCCATTATCTTTTTCCGTCTGACTTGCTGTTGGCTTACACGAAATTGTAGTGAACCTGTGCAGAACATGAAAGGTGCTGTACTGTCTGTGTGACGCTGCTGTAGGCCCCGACACTGCTTTTGATGTGTTAATCCTGTCACACTGATGCCAAAGCACTTCAGCAGCTCTGATACTGCCCAGAGGGTCAAGGCTGCACTCAATACAGCAGCCTGACTGGCAACGTTTGACTTATACGTTAAGTTTAGTTTAACAAGTAAGAAATTCACTGTTTTTCTCCTGGCACCCGGCCAAAACAGGTGGCTGAAAGGTGTGAATTTAACTGAGAATGACTCGCAGTTTAGTAATGCAAATATTTGACCAGCACTTCAGTTGAGCACGGTACAGGCACGGTTCAGATACAGCCTCTCATTCAAAATGAATTAACTTTGATGTTTCTGATGACACGGCCTTTACACTAAACAACAGCAACAACAACAACAACAACAACAAAAGACACATGTAAGCAGTTATATTTATTTATATATAGTACAAATTAAAGCCTGTATGTTAAGTAAATATAATGAAATATGTTTGTTGAGTTTGATTGACATACCCATAGGCGGCGGTAATTTTATTTTATTTTAATTTTATTGAATTTTAGTTTTTTATTCACTTAGTTGTTGTTTTTTATTATTAGTATTTTTAATTTATGTAATTTGTGAAGTTATTTCTTTGAAAAAGGGGCAGATCAGATAAGATTCTTCTTCTTTCTGCTCCCTTTTCATTCACAATTTAAGAACATTTGTATTTGTATTGAATTATTTTATTTTTATTTTTTTTAATGAAATAAAGAATAAAATGAAATGAAAAAAAAAATATATATATATATATTATATGTTATTATAAAATAATAACATATAATATATTATATATATATATATATATATATATATATATATATATATATATATATATATATATATATATATATATATATATATATATATATATATATATATATATATATATCAATGAGACTAATGCCAAAAGCAGGGTACCATCAGTCCTTTTGACTAACCTACCTCTGTTTATTGATAAGCAACTGGGATCTATCTATCTATCTATCTATCTATCTATCTATCTATCTATCTATCTATCTATATATATATATATATATATATATATATATATATATATATATATATATATATATATATATATATATATATATATATATAAATAAATACACACACACACTAATGAGATAGTAGTCTCAGATGTCTGCTTTGGCAATTTAACAAACATATTTAACAAACTTCAAACACTACAAATGCTACTGCCTGATCATTAAAGAAATAGATATGCGGAAACAAGTTTTTATGTTGTTTTGTTTTTTGTACACCAGAATAAATACGCCTCTCTGTCGCTGCGGACTTGAATAAACAGCTGCCTCAGTGATGCACCCCGCCACCACGGCCGCTAGATGGCACTATGTCGCTGAGAAACGAGGAGAGGAACCAAAGCCAGTAGGGATTTGAAAATGGGAAAAAAATACACATCAAATCACTTGCGTTTGTTATTGACGTTATTCCTTAACATGAAACTACAACAATGTGCGGTCTAACACAAACCAAATGCATGAAATAAATGTAATCAAGGAGCCTCAGGATGAAATATGCAAGAAAAAGTGCCCACATATCTGCAGATGAGACAGAAACAAACACATCAGTAGTATCAGTGGAGAACAATGCTAGTAAGTGAGGAAACATGGAGGACATTTTGATGATAATCAGCCACCTATTACAGTACTGACAGCTGTGACATCCTCATTAAAAAAATCAAAATGGCAGAGACACACCTCCCCCTCCCGTCACACCAAGACATTACATTGTGTATGTTCTCGCTGACATCCTAACAAACGACAGTTATTATGAGATGTCACCGCCGCTCCGGCTCCTGATGAAACCGAAGATGGCACAAGTGTGTGAGGCCTCTCGTTTCTAATGAAGGCTGACGAGGCGGCTCATATAAGTAGTCTCCTCTAAGAACCGCATTAAAACACTGTGTAAATCTCAAAGTATCAGAAGTGCTGCCAAAAAAACAAAAAGGAGAAAAAACTAAACAAAATAACCATAAATTTGAGCAACGCTAACAACACAGATGTTTTTCGGTGTCGGTTCGTTCACAGACAGATAAAAGGACATGATTAACACATAAAAGTGTTTAGTGAAGTCAGAAACAAACACATGACCAGGGGATTAATTGATGTTATAAAGGCTGATAGACATACATGTTTGAATTTTATCCTGATCTCACAAATATTAACCTGATGTTAAAATCTACTTTTGCATTTATTCAAGCTGTTTGTTTGCTAAAATTCCTCAGTGATTCTTTAAAGCGAGAGCAGTGTTACCACCGTCTATCTAACCATTTGTAAGTCACAACCCTGCTTGGAAATAAATGCATCTGCTTAAGTCCTAGTCTTGTTGGCTGACGGGATTTTTTCACTACATTCAAATCAAATGCAAACATAACACATTCATTCTTTTATCTTCTCTTCTAGTCTTTTGTAGTCTAAAATAATGTTTTTTTGTTGAATGACAACCTTTAACAGCAGACACATGTGATTACTGGATATACAGGACTGTCTCAGAAAATTAGAATATTGTGATAAAGTTTATTTTCTGTAATGCAATTAAAAAAACAAAAATGTCATACATTCTGGATTCATTACAAATCAACTGAAATATTGCAAGCCTTTTATTATTTTAATATTGCTGATTATGGCTTACAGTTTAAGATTAAGATTCCCAGAATATTCACATTTTTTGAGATAGGATATTTGAGTTTTCTTAAGCTGTAAGCCATGATCAGCAATATTACAATAATAAAAGGCTTGCAATATTTCAGTTGATTTGTAATGAATCCAGAATGTATGACGTTTTTGTAATTGCATTACAGAAAATAACAATATTCTAATTTTCTGAGACAGTCCTGTAAACACAACAACAATGCTCATCTGCAGAGGCATTGAAAAGTGGGACCAGTTAAAGGTAGGGTAAGGAGTTATATACGCTTTCTAACCGATGACAGTTCGTCACATTCAGTGAATGTCTCCGCCAGCTGCTCGTGACTCGTCCTGTCAGAAAACCTGGTCATCACAAACTTCCTCCGTTAAACTGGATGCAGGCCCCCCTAAACCGTAACAGCCAGCCAATCACTGACAGAGGGCGGGTCAGTGCCCGCGATGGGGCGCGGTTGCTAGGGAAGCACATGAGGAAGGAGCTAGATCTCTCTATAATTTGTTGGTGTTTTGTCCAAATGTTAACAGCCATGACGTTATGCAGAAATTGCCTACTCTCACCCTTTAAGAGGTTCGGTTTTGTGGCCTTAGGATACTGCTGTTTTAGCCTCGTGGTTTTAATGACCGTTTTAGTTTTTGGAGTCTTGTTTTCTTTGGTTGGGTTTAATTTTAGTCCTGTTTACTGACATTGATTTGCTTCTGTCAGCTTGACTTCCTGTTTTATTTTGAAAAGTGTTATTCCTCGTGTCTCGTCGCGACTTTTCCTGTCCTATCATGTTTGTTAACGCCTCCGTCTCATCTACTCCTCTTCCTTCTTCCCTTCCTTCCCTTCTAGTCTGCTCGTCTTGACGGCTGTCTATGTTAGGCCTGTAACTTGTCAACGTGCCAGTCTGTCTATCCTTAGATCACTTTTGGTTTTTTGATACTGGATTTCCTGCTTTAGCACAACTTTTTTGGTTGAAAATAAAGGCCTTTACTGTTTGGTGCTCCTACTTCTGGATCTCCTATTTGTGTCTTCCTCACGTCTAAACATAACAATCCCTGCTTTTTTTGCACAAGATGAGGTTTTGCTGTCGTGATCGAGCCGTGATCTCCAGCTCTGAGTGATCTGCAGCTGAAATGTGAGGCAGCTGGGAGGAGAATCTGCACCTTGGTTATCCGTGAGAAAAGAATAGGTTGACCTCTCGGGTTTGGAGGTGAGGTGCTAGCTGAAGTGGAGGGGGTTCAAGTATCTCGGGGACTGCAGATCTGTGCGGCCTCTGCAGCAATGCGGATTCTGTACCTCTCTGTTGTGGAGGCGAGAAATGACACTGTTTACCTGCCTCCCTATCTTCCCGCCCTGACTTGTGATGAACTGTGGGTAATGACTGAGAGAATGAGATCTGGCTGAAAGGAATCTCTTCCACGGGAAAAATGCGCTCTACCTTAGATATAGGATAGATTGAAAAATTCAGTCATTCGGAAGGAATTTGGAGGAGAGTCACCGCTCCTTCAATTGGAGAGGAGCTAACCGGGGTGGGCACCTGACGACTTCTTCAGGAGGTGTATCAGACCGATGGAGCCAGGAAGAAGACCACTGGGACCGGGTGGAGAGTTTATATTTCCTAGCCGGCCTGGGAACGCCTCGCTATCCTCCGAGGGGTTTAGGGAGGTTCAGGCCTCTCGCGTACGCTCCTGCCACTGTGCCCCAAACCCAGACGGACGGATGGATCATTTGAGATAGTTCAGCAAATGATTCCACAACTCCAACTACTTTGGAGGTGTTAACCAAACAGAGGCAACACATTCTTATGAAGAAAAAAACTAAAGTAAAAAACTAAATCAAAACAAAGAGAAAGGCGAGTTTAAAACGCTCAGCACTCCTGAGCTTCTTTGGTATGTTGCCTTCATTTGTAAATTGAAGGAATGTGATTTCATTCTTTATAAAATCTTACAAAAACATTCCTGCAATATCTGGTATTGTAGTTGCAAGAGTGTCTTGATAAGTTAGATTTGGTGATGCACTGGAAGTTCATGACGGAAAACTGCTCTGTCTTCCTTCTTTTGCTCAATTATAATGTATTTGAATCATTTCTGCAATCCTGCACTGCTCGGCAACAGCAAGGGATAAGATAAATAAGGATTTGGACACATACTTATAGAGTCTGTTCAGTTCTGATATTTTCATGGCATCTGATGACAAAAACAACATTAAAGACAGTCATCAGTTGTATCCCGAGAATGCGTTTTTGCTTATAGTTTAACGGGTAAATTCACATCAAAAGAAGGAGTAAGGATGTTCTGTTGTCCACTATTTCTCTCCCTTTTCAGCTTTTTGTTGCCTTTTCGTTCCCGTTGTCATAAAGCATAAGCTGTTTCACCGTGCTTCTCTTCTTCCGTCTGCCTCCTTGCCGCGGCTCGGCATGGCGCCCTCCCAGTTTGTTGTTTCTCTCTTTTTCTTTCAGATCTAACTACAAGTGAAGGTTTTCATGAGCAGCTGACCCGTGATCTGAGCACAACTCCAAATCCAGGGGAGATCTGTGAATAAAACCTCAAAACCTCTCCGCTGTGATCTGCAGTGTTTGCTCGGCCTTCTTTGTACAGTTCTCTCGGCTCTCTTCACCCCACATGACTTATTTTTCAGTATTCTGAGCTGCAACTCGAGCTTCTCTTTATCAGACAATATGTTAACTGCTTCAAAGTATTATTCAAATGATGGGCAGCGTTCTGTTTCTCTCTCTTATTCCTTTGAAAGAACAGGTAAAGAACTATTTTATTCTAATGGGAAAAAACCAACATATTTAATAAATCCATCTGTAAACAGCACTGATAATCATCAGTATTACAGATGACACAGATCCCTACCTCACCTTCAAACTTGCTTATTTCTCCACAAATGAAATCCAAACAACCTGCATATACGCGCTGCAGTGTTTACTCGCTGTAAAAAGGAGAAAAAAAAACTGTCTGGCCTAAACGGCGAGGCATGAGCAAATATTTATAGAGAATAATTATTTCTAAAAACAACTGTATGAGTCAATGAGATAATTGTGCCGGCGGGCTTTAAAGCCTTTGGTGTTTACAGACATATTTCTCCCAACACTCATCTGTCTTGTTTGTTTGTGCATGTGCAGCCAGGCAGATCATGAGTTTCTGTGCCTGGTGGCTGAATACCATCCGTCAGCTCAGAACAGAAACGCAAGTGAATTGTAGTTTGACCACCGGTTTCCCCGACGTCCTCGCTTCTTCTCAGATCAAAAAGCTGACGTGTCACTTCGCTTTGAAGCTGCGATCAGACTCTTGGCGATGGTACAACGTTCGGGGGCTTAAGTCCTTATCACGCTGTCGGATGATGCCTGGAAGTGCTATGCACCTTTCAAAAAACATAAAAAAAACTCCCAAACTATCTATCTTTTTTTGATCTCTAACCTCCTAAGACATGGCGTACACATGTGTGAACATCACACGCTTTCGTTGTTGATGCCGTAATATTTGATTTCTTAACTGCAACAAGAAAAAAACTGCACCAGCTCTTAGTAGGTTAAAGGGCACATTTTACTCATAGTTGTGGCAAAGTTGACCTCCAGCAATCAGTCTCTTTCACGTTTGACGGCTCTGTCAGCCGTCAAATGTCCCTTTCTGCTTCTTACAACAGCTAAGAGCATCTCTCGCTTGTTAAACAATCAGTCCCTCTCCGTGCATGCATCTGCGGGTTGTCAGCAGCGTTTGAAACGTAGCATGTCCTTCTTCTGCAAATTTGAGCTAATTTAGTGCTAGTTTCATCCGATCTTAGTGGGTCTTACCACGCAAACCACAAAGGGAGGACAACTCCTTGATCAACTTATTTTCCCTGGCAACTGCTCCTCCTGTCTGTGTTAAAATAGTTTTTCATCTGATATGAATGCAGATCTCTTCCTGCATCTCAATTACAGAGGTCAGGGAGTCGGTTCTGCTCATACCAAGACCTTGGCTAAAACCACAGGGCTCTCCAAGACCGGCGACCGCTTTGAGGACAGACGGAATAGTTTCTCACCATGAGGAAGACCACAGTAAGAATAACTCTGCCTCTTCATCACATTCTTGGTTGAGTCAGGCCTTAAAAAAATAATGCGCCCCTCTGAGATGATGTTGCCAACCAACATCAGGTCGAGCTGCCAAGAGTTAAGTATCTAAGGACCGGGGTGCATATCCCTGGAAATGACTGCTAAAACCTGATGTTCGACATCTCATAAACCCCTCCTCAGTCATTCAGGGAAACCCATTAACGGCAGATTCTCTCAACCACGACCTGCCATCTGGCTTCGAAGCACCTTTAGCAGAAATCTCCTCTGGAGAAATAACACTGGCTAGCCCAAAGCAAACCATATAAATAACCTGTCTGATAATGTTTTGAGAGGCCGGCGTTTCATGGTGCCATGTCCCCTTTGTCCTTGTGTGGAAACACTCACTTCAGATGTGACTGACAGTGCTGCTTAGAGCAGCTACGGCTACCAGAGCGCATAAAGATGTGGGCTGTTCTCATCCAATCAATATCCATCACCAGAGTGCAAAAGCAACACTGTTTCCCCTTTGTGACTTCACAATAGATCCGACAAAGACGTCACTCGGTTGTTTATCTTGCAGTCCCAACACAGATGGAGACGGTATTCCGGAGCAAGTCATGATCAGAAAACAGCAGAGCCACCGGCAAAGTAAAATACGGTTTGATGTGACAGAGCAGCGCCGGATTTCATCCTCCGCTTTTGGGCTATGCGCCATGTGTTCATAATAAATCTGTTTTTAGCATCTTTCTGCAGGCCCCTATGCTTTATTCATCTCAATCCTTGTTTCCCTTTGATTGCCACTGATTATGTCCAACCGTAAATTTGCCGCAGCACAATTGTGCAACATGATTTGACATGGACATCTCAACAAAGCATCACCCCAGACGGAGCGTTTTTCTTATATCAGCCGGGGACAACAATGTCACACTGTTATTATGCGGCTCTCCGGGAGCAGATACCCAACATAAAGAAAAGGTTTATTGTCGCACAAAACTAGCTATTATCTTGCATCCTTTTCTGATTTCAAACACAGCTTGCACACAATCGAGGAAAAAGCCTTTGCAATCCATCTTAATGGTTTATCTGACGAAAACAGGGGAAATGACAATACCGGGCAAAAAAAAAGTAGCAAATGTACATCAGCTATCAGTGTTGTACACTCAGACTGAGAAACTCCTGCTGTGCACTGCACCAATGCAAATGTACAAATTGTTGATACCGATTTCACCGCCAATGGCGTGTAATGATGCTTTCAAATTTAGATCTGTTTCAACATTTGAGCCGGAGAAAGGTGAACTGAATTTAAGCGCTCGGTGACACCCCGGAGGCACGACTTTCCTCTCAGTGTTCTTCATAACTGTTGCAGGGGAGAAAACAATTCATCATCTCTTTAATTCAATGTGACGTTCCGTCTCTGTATACCTTGAAAAAAAAAAAAAAAAAGAAGAGGAAGAGGAAGAAAAAAAAATCTAACTCCAAAAATAGCAACGACATTGCGAGACATAATTATACGTCTTTATCTTTTGAAGGACGATTTGATAAGAGTTTATGAATTTGCAAAAGCAAAAAAAATGCAACCATAAAAACAATAGAAAGAGCTTCTTAATCCTTCAAAACTAAACTCCCTGTGACTTGGCCTTGCCTTGGCCTTTCCTGAAGTTGTGTGAGACGCCCCAAACCTCACATACTGTAGGCCCGCACATGTCAGCTCTCTTTTTTTTTCCATATTCCATTTAACATGCTCAACAGCAGGCATGTTGCCTTTGCATCGCTGTTCACGTTGTATTTATATACTTACAGCGATCACCACTGTAGGTCAGATTCAGTGGCCCACATTACATTTTACAGCCTCAAACCATTTGCTCGGCCCCATGATAACTGCACAATATGCTTCATCACAGAGAGCAAAATTTATCACACAATAATCCCACGTTCAAGGAAAAAAAAAAGACAGAATATTGATGAAATAGTGGTGCGTTTGTCCATGTGATGTGCCGGAGGCTACGGCAGGAGAAGCTGGAAGAAGGGAGATGATTAAAGGAAAGCTATGCTTTGTGGAGAACAGAGCAATCATCAGCGAGCCGTCTTTCCCCCCGCCGCCCTCGTTCCCTGGAGAAGCAGGACAGCCTTGAGAATAATGGGGCCAATGTGTCTCATTAATGTATCGACACATATGAAAAGTACAAGAGCCTTTATGACACCAGCATTAGTCGGTGCAAGGGATCGGGTGAAGTTCTTCTTGTCTCAATATATGCTAGATGTCTAATCATTTAAGTTACACAAGAGCAAGGATTAAAAAAAGAGATTGAGGTGCATTAAAGAAGGTGCTATAAAAGTCAGCAAAGAAGCATTACAATTCACATTTACATGTGATAAATGCATCTTTACAAACTTTACTGCAAATCTGAGTGCATTTGTGCATCTCTTAGGCCCCTGTTTACACGGGGCAAAAACGGAGGCGTTTTCATGCGTTTTGGCCGTTCGTTTACACGAAAACGGAGGTCAAAGCCCCCAAAAACGATCATTTCTGAAAACTCCGGCCAAAGTGGAGATTTTCAAAAACTCCGTCTTCACGTTTGCGTCTAAACAGATAAAACGGAGGAAAACTGAGATTTACGTCACATTATGCGACAGAAACGTCACCAGCAGCGTCATGAGTGCGACCTGTGTTTACAATTTGTTTGGCCACCGTCAATATTTTCTTTTATTTTACCTGTTTTAAATTCTCTCAGACTCTCGTTCCGTCACCATGTCCACACTGCATACGACGCGAGCGAGCGTCAGCGTCAAAAACAGTTCCATTGCTTTATTTTTTATTGCACTGTGTACACTGGTTGCGAGCGACGCAGCGTCGTTTTGAGCTGGACTTTTGTCGCACGCCCTGCTTCTATTTTCTTCCTGTCGCTCGCTTTGAAAGCCGGTTGAAAGTTGAAAAAAAAGTTGAAAGCGCTGTAGGAAACAGTCATTTCAATACAAGAACCTCAATAAAGTGGCAGCTGGCTGTAGGGAGATCGCCAAGGAGCTGGAAGGTTCTGAAATAATAAGATATAATAAGAATCTTATCTTAATCTTATTAGGGCTTAATTTGTGCCGGATCCAACAAGATCTGGTACCTATTTGATCATTTCTCATGTCCTCTGTTTTTCCCCCACATCCCAGTAATGATCTGACATGCTGACATGTTTGCTGCATTTAACACCACGAACACGCCGGTTTGATTGCGTCACCACACGCCGTTATTTTGTTCGTTTTTTTCCCCACTTTGGTCGGACGTTAGACCTGCTTCTATTTTCTTCCTGCCGCCTTGTCTAGGAGTTCTTTTAGGAGTTTCTTTCAGGAGCGCACGGGCGGTTGGTGGGGCGAATAAAAGGCGAGTCACGGGCGGGTGAATAAAGGCAGATTTATGGTTCCGCGTAAAATCGACGGCGTAGGGTACGCGGCGACGCGCACCGTTCGGTGAGTGCGCCGCGTACCCTACGCCATAAGGTCTGCGTTGGTGTAACACAGAACCATAAATTAGCCTTTTAAAAGGCGAGTCTCCGCTGTCAATCAAAAGAACGTGGTAGAACGTGGGGCCGATAACGCGTTCAGTGTTTCAGGACAGAGCGCGTCCGATGCCATAAATCAGCCTTAACTGGAAGTTACACGTGTCATTTGTTGATGTTTTTTCCAGGATTCTGATTGGCTGGCATGACGTTAACAGCGTTTTCATGCGAGTCGGTGTAAACGAGGATATTTTGAAACCGGAGAGGGGAAAATATCCGTTTATATCCGGCTACGTGTAAATGTGGCCTTAGTCAAAAGATGCGTCAAGTGTTTCTACTGTAAATACTAAACGGTTATAACAGACTTTGATGAAAGTCAAGCCGTTACTGAAACTGCAAATCAGCAGCTTAAAATCCTCTTTGGGGTGCCTTACAATACAAGAGACTAAACGAATCTTAGTGGGGATGGAAACCAGAAGACAGTGTGGATTACAAAAAATCTCAGCTTGAGTAAATGAGAAGATTTGAAGGATCTGCTGTGCCAATATTGATTGCCTATCTGCACCTACCCCGGCGTCAATTCAAAAGAAATCCCAGGCCTTGAAATAAGGAATAAGACGGAGCAGTCAGAGGCAGCTAACATGCTGACTTTCACAAGCATTTAAGTCTAAAATCAAAATGCAGTTAGTGACATGATTCCGCTCTGAAGCGAGTGGGGTCGCCCAGTGTCTTTTATTTAATCGGCATTTCAGCCCAGCAGTCGCCCTCCTTTCTGCTGCGACTGTGGGTGTAAAGTCTCACAGATGCAATATTTTCACAGAGTGCACCAGGCATTAATGGGTTGAACATGAATGATATTTATGGCTTCTTAAATGAAATGGCTTTCTTTCTGCTTTTGCCTGCACTCATGACAGACTGCAGTTAAAAGGACTCCACGGCTGTCTGGAGAAGTGGGTGTCCACACTTGTCAGGAGGAGGGACAGTAAATGAGGTGAGCAAACAGCTTTGAAAGACACAGAACAAAGAAAATTGTAGTTTTTGTCAGACATAATGTTCTTCCCCTGCATACACGCTACTCGTATGTGGCCTTTACCGGGGTGACCAACAATTTTCTTTCCTTTAAAAATTCGATATGTCATCCAGTACAAGGTGTCGCTATCTTGGGCTGTAATGCATGCAGTGTTGCCTTTGTCCTTTGTGACATAATTCCCCTGATGCATCTTTTCTCAGCGGCTTAAATTGGCTGTTTTTTTTGTTGTTGTTTGTTGTTGTTTTTTTGGACAGCTTGCAAAATTTTAGATATTTCACATGTTTACTTAAAACTCACATTTTGCTTTTTGCTACATATGCAGCTTTAATGATTTACAATCATTCTTTATTTTGTAGATTTTTTTGCCTCAAAGATCCCTGGACATATTTTTTGAACATTAATACTGTAAATAAAACCCAGCACTTACTACCTTAAGAAAGATCAGAAATTACAGGGAATGTTTGCAGAGCTTTATCCTTTGTTTTATTCAACGGAAGCAACGGAAGTTTTATTAACACTGTATCTTTTTTCTCTGTCACCTTTTTCTTGTTAATAATGACAAGAAACAGACAAGAAACAGTGAATTTGTTATACGTTTTTGTTTTTGTCACTTCAGACCTTTGGAGTGCCAACATCCTTAAATACTGAGATGTGTGGGGTATCTCTGCATGTCTTCATCGCACCTTTTATTTAATTACTGTATAAGACGCGATGGCTGATTCTATTTCCAATTAATTTACATGAACAGCTCAGCTCACATCAGAGAACTGAGCCAGCTGTTTGTTTGTCCTTTAGCGTAACATCGTGAGCCCTTTCGCTGAACTCACATATGTCGGTGAATGTGGTGATTTAGGACAAGTCACATGTGTGCAAACTTGACTATCCAACAATATGGCTGCATAATGTTCAGGAGGAGAAAGTCAGCAATATAGTTTCACTTCCAGGCGAACTGCCCTTTCGTCAACCCGAGAATGCCCTGCTGTGCTTTCATCCACCCGCACAGACCCACGGTGGTGAATGCAAACATACTGTACAGTTCCCTATGGTCAGTATCCCAAGTTAATACACTTCTTTTTGTTCTCTTACTTTCATTCAATTGTTTTCTTTTCTCGCTATTTTCTGATTAGTGAAGGTTCACCTCATGTTACTGCTGTCTGCCCGGACTTCATGTTCATCTCCGCACAACAGGTCATTAAATGTGACAATTAACTGTGATGTTGATTTGGGAGGACAGTGTCCGGCCCGGCCGTGTTTAATCCCCCCCCAAAAAATAAAATAAATTGCACTCATAGTTAAAAGACTTGTTTTTTTAGCAGGTACGTCTCCAGTGCAGGGGTAAAAAAAAAGAAAAAAAAAAGGGGGTTTTATTAAAAAAATCACGGGAAATCCGAGCATCTAATCCCCTGGCATTCAACCTTGTCCCACAGCGGCTCCACCCAAGGCCCTTGGTTTCCTGTTTGACAACAAGCAGACCTAACACCAAGCTTAAAAATGTCATTTTAAGGGCCTGTGGTCAGACCGTATAAGTAAATAACGCTTCTGCATGTGGGATGTTTTGAAGTAGCAGCAGTGTTTGTGTGCAATGTCAGTACATGAGAACATATAACTCAACAGTGCACATTTACCAGTGTTATTCCTTTGTCCAAAAATGTAAAATATTTGCACGTGGTGATGACACTTTTTTTTTCTTTCTAAATATTGGAAAGAACATCGGAATCTCATGTTTACAAATGAAAGTTTCCTTGAGCTCACCGTCAGTAAACAACACTGTTTGTCCAAGAAAAAGCACTGCTTTGGCAAGTTTTACGCTTTGCTCATCTTCGGTCTATCAAATGAAACACAGTGTGTACTCCAAAAGTAAATAATACTCAAATGAAATGCATCTTATCTATCTAAAAGAGATAACAGAGCTTCTAGTGTACTTTATGCAGTCGCCAACAAGATTTTTCTCTCCATGTTCACAACATTTCTCTTTGAATGACCACATTTGCCACTGTCCATTTACACGTAGAGCAGAAGTTGTAATTTGCATCCTAATGTATATTTGACATTTTTCATGCTGTAATTTTAGCAGTCAACCGTTCATGCTTCAGTGCCAGGCCTAACCCAGGCAATTGTTAAGTTCACAGTCAAACGGTGACCTGAAGTACCGTGCCACATGTGCACCGCTAGACTATTTATTTTTGTGTGGTCTTACAAAAAGTATCATTTATGCTAGAATCTGTGGAATCTCTGTAATTGCATGCCTTGCTGGGCAGAAAGTCTGTAGATACAACTCGGAGAAAGGAGCTGTGGATAGGCCCACTTTACTTCCATTACACTGTATCCAAAACAAGAATGTTTCAGTGGCCTGACATGTTCCTGGACTGCAAATCTTTAATGCCAGGGTCAAGATTCTGGATAGGAGTGGTTGTGGCTTTTCCTCTCTTTATCTGTTTATTTACTTTTCCTCCCTGACAACTGACTTCACAGTCCACACTTCACCCCCACTTTAAAATTGCATGCATGACCATTCACTTTTAGTTAATGTTTTAAGTTTTCCCTGTCCGAACTTTCTGGATGACTTTTTTTTTTTCTAACATTACCTTACAGAGAGAGAGAGGAGATTTCACAGTTTCTATGTCTCACCATCAGCGTTACTAAACCGCTCTTGAGAATCCGCACAAATTACCGGATTCTTCATAAAAACTTTGCTTTTAGACTTTTCGTTCAGTCATTTACACTTCTTACATCGCCTTACATTGTCAGTCGTGGAAGATGGAGCAAATGCGTTAACTAAAAGCAAAGCAAGACCATGGAAAACATTTTTAAAATAAGTCACAGGTCTGTCACAAAGCCAGCAAATAAAGACAAAAAATCACACAGTCACACTTAACATCTATTTATTGACCTGTATGCCTTGGTGGTAGAAGACTGGGCAGCAGTGGGAGACGGGAGGAAGGAGGGTGGGAAATCACTAAAGTGGAGAAAAATGAAAGCCTAGTGCAAAACTTGCTTTCCTACTGGGCATCCATTGTAAGCATCGATCCGCTATGCTGCCACTGTTTCCAACAGTTGATTGTGTCTTTTCTGACTTAACAGCCTCCAGCCTGCTTTAATGCATGGGGGTGAGATACGGCATGGTTTAAAGCTACAGTGAGAGGGATGCCCTTCCTGTAAAGCCTTCCTCATCCAGAAAATGTATTTTCCTTACTGTTAATTTACTTAGATATTTGACATTCATTGTGATGAACGACTTCCTTCAATGTGTGTTTACAGTTAAATCTGAATTTGACGATGTTTTGCACTATCATAGAATGCCACAGAGCTAGGTACCTGCTGTATGACGGCAAGGTACCTGGAAAAAAAAGAAAAGAAAAAGGTTTTACAGAACTGAACACAATTTCAGTATTTACAGCAGTTTCTGTAAAATGGACTAATTTGTTGGAACCCTTCCATTAAAGAAAAAAAACCCACAAGGATCACTAAACTGACAAAAGAAACCATAAACAACAATTTACTGAAAATAGAAGCATTGCAATCAATTTTGGTTCAATAGAATATAGATAAATAAATAAAACCAATTAAACTGGCCTGGAAAAATGAGCAGGTACCCCTTGAGATGATGTTCTGGGTCTGGGGCAATGTCTTTTCGGCAGATGAGAAAAAACTACAACTTTTTAGCAGCTCGCTTCAAGTTTAAAAATGAAGTGTTAGAAAAAGAGAAAAAGAGAGAAAAAAAGATGACCGTAGCTACAGTGAAACATGGAGGGTTATGTTCTGGAGCTGCTTTGCTGCATCTGACACAGTGTGTCTTCAATCTGTGCTGGTAGTAAAATTAAATCTCAAAACCAGTCTTTCAGAAAATAATTATAATAACTTTAGTCCATTTCAAGTTATTTCAGAGACAGTTGGATATTTCTTTCTTTAATATAAGGGTATCAAACAAATTTGTCCATGTGTGTACAGTTGATGAAGACTCTAAATCCAAGCTGCATTAGAGCAAATTTTTTCAACTGATAATTATTTAATTCAAGATATACTATATACGTGTAGATAATAATATATTTGACCCACTAAAAATGTAATGACAACATTTTTCCGTTATGCATCATAGTTAAAACTAGTGACAAGGTGTAAAAAAAATACAGGACTTTGTTTGAGAAGCTGTTGTCAGTGTACATATTCATGTGGTGAGCAGGATTTTGTATTAGAATTAGTTTGCAAACCATTAATATGCAACTCACATGAATGCCACATGGGGACTTAGAAATCTCACTTGTGTGTACCAAGCGCCAACCATCTTACTTGCATTGATCAAATTAAAGAGTGAATGTGCCAGAATTGTCTCCAGTTAAATTAAGACAAAACAGAAATAACGGTGTTTGTAGCCAAGAAATAAAGATTAAAAGTTAGCACCCAGCTTCAAGCAGTGAAGCTAAAATCCAGTAGCCAAGAGAGAAATCTGGGAGTGGTTCTGGACTCAGACCTGCATTTTAACAGCCGCATTAAGACAGTAGTGAAGTCAGGTTATTATCACCTGAAGAACATATGGAGGATTAGCGGACTGATGTCTCAGCAGGACTTAAATAATGTGTCCATGCTTTTAACTTCAGTAGACTGTAACGCTGTTCTCACGGGTCTCCCCAAAACATCCATCAAAGAGCTGCAGTTAGTTCAGAACGCTACTGCCCGAGTCCTCACCAAGACCAAGAGAGTGGACCACATAACCCCAGTTCTTAGATCTTTACACTGGCTTCCTGTTTATCACAGAATAGATGTTAAAATCCTGCTGTTGGTTTATAAATCTCTGAATGGTTTAGGGCCAAAACACATCTCTGATCTCCTGGTCCATTATGAACCAAGCACATCCTTCAAGTCACCTAAGTCACGCTTACTTTCTGTACCCAGAGTTAGAACCAAACACGTGAGGCAGTGTTCATCTTTTATGCGCCTCACTTGTGCTACAAACTCCCAGAATGCATCGGGGCTGCTGACACTCAGTTACTTTAATTCGAGGTTGAAAACATTTTTATTTACGACTGTTTCAGTAATCTCCCACCATGCACTGGATGTTTTATTTCTTGCATCTCATTTGTTTAATTATTTTTAACTTATGTCTTTAATTCTGCTTATAAACTCTTTAACTATGTAATGCATATAAAACATTTATGTAAAGCACTTTGAATTGTCTTGCACCTTAAAATGTGCTAAATAAATTGCTATGTCTTGTACTAGCAGGTGAAATGGTCTTTCGCTGTTAGTGTCCTTTGGCAGCTCTGCAAATATTTAGGTGGGGATCGGCTGAATGAGCTGGTAGCCAAAGCTACCTTTTACGAAATTACTTATTGCGAAAAAAAAAAAGCTTCAAAACGGCTCCTCAGAGACTTGACTTAATGCTTCTTCCATTGATTTTTCAGTCTATGACGTGTACCTGTAGCACCTTTAAACAACCACGGTTGACCAAAGTGCTTCGCAATTAAATGAAGGACAAAAACATGAAATACAAAAATAATCATAAAACACATACAAAAAATTAAATAAAAATACTAAATAAAAATATTCCAATAAAAATATTCAATAAAAAAATTAAATAAATAGAAGTGACTACAAGTGAAGTCCGTAACTCAGGGGGCAGCATCTTCCTCTGACAAGTGTTGGCCTGCTGAACACAAAGTTCTGCTGGGTTGACAGAAATGTAAAACATCACATAGATATGTGATAGAAAGGCCATTTATAGCACTAAAAACAAATGAAAAGAGCTTAAAATGGATTCTAAATTCAACTGCGAGCCAGTGGAAAGAATAGAGGACAGGTGTGAAGTGGTCGTGTTTCTGGGTACTTGTCAGCAGGCGAGCAGCAGCATTTTAAACAAGTTGCAAATGATGTTGCAAAGCGTAGCTGATACCAAAATAAAGAGCATTTCAATATTCGAGCCAGTAACTAATGAAAGCATGGATGGCTCCGCCAGATTTTAATGTCATTTAGGCATCTGTGGATGGATTCCAGGGCGCTTGATGAACAAGGCTTGATTGGCATAACTTTAATAACTTTTTTGTAAAACCTTGGCTAAAAAAGGGTAAATGAGACACTGGTCCACAATTAGAGAGGACTGTAGGGTCAAGATTCGATTTTTTTCAGCAGAGGCCTCCCCACGGCTTGCTTAAAAACAGTTGGTACAGATCCTGAACCAAGACAGCTGTTAATAAACGAGCAGAGACAAGGGTCCACTGTGCGAAAAACCGGTTTCAGCAGTTGAGATGTCCAAAGGAAAATTGCTTGGTCTCAGCTGCTGGACCACTTCAGAGAGGTATCATAAGGACACTGGCTCAAACACATTAAACACAGCAGAAGGTGCAGGAGAAGAACATATCAAGGCTGTAAGAAGTATTATTAATGTTCAATCTTACAGAAGCCACTTGATCAATAAAATGTTGATGAATAGACCTCTAATATCGTTTCTATACTGTGCCTAGCAGTTAAAATGTTTTTTTTTTTAATGTGTTAGTTGAATGGTGATACATTGACTTCAACTTTGCAAGCAGTTTGTCACAATTTGAGGAACAGAACGTAGAAATTCGAAACTAGATTTCAAGTAGAGCAAGGCACATTTTTTACAATGACATATAAAGTCCAACTGACAGGTTTATGCTGTTTCTGATTATCGTACCCTTCTACAATCTTCACATTCTTCTTGCAATTTATTTGTTGGAAACAGCTACACAAGGGGCAACCAGTATCCTATTTTTCTGTTTATTTTAGTCTGGACCCCCCCCCACTATTCTGCTCTTTTGAAGCGCAGTAGCAATTGCTGCAGCAGGTTTAGAATAATGTCGGGGTGTATGCCTGGCTGCATGCTGGAGAGCCACCGTTGATTGTTGACTTTCAAACATGTTTGCTCTCTCCAGGAATGCAACAGAGTGAGACAGACGGAGTTATGTAGACACAAGCCAAGAGTTTATTATATCTGGAAGATGAAAGTAGAGCCCCAATTTGTTCACAATTATAGTTTTTTTTTTTTTTTTTTTCCATTTGATGAGTACAGCCAGTAATAGATAAGCTTTTGTTATGACTGTGCACACAAACAAACAAATATTCATTCTTGGGTTTGAATATCAAGACTGCTTGTAATATCAATCAGAATGTAACTGCTTTATAAACCACTACATCTATTTCTCTCTCTCTCTCATATATATATATATATATATATATATATATATATATATATATATATATATATATATATATATATATATATATATATATATATATATATATATATATATATATATATATATATATATATATATAGCTATGGAGATACATATAAAGATTTATACAGCAGTTAGATTCTTTAAACCCAACAAGGAATATTTGTTTATAATTTTCTTTCCTTTTAAAAAGTATTTCTTATACAGAAAGATTTCTTATACACTTATTGGGATTTGAACATGTGAATTGATCCTTAATCACACAAAATGGAATTTACTATCTATTTACTACAGGCTATGGTTATCTTATTCAACCATTTCATAAAAAAAAAAAAAAAATTACAAGAAAATCATGCATCAAATGTTCAATTTGACAAATATTGTCTTCTACAGGATCCGTCTACCGTCTAACCCTGTGTGTGTCTTGATGTTCTCACCCTATGGTGCCATATACATACAAAATGTAAACAATAGAATTACACAAATGAGAAAAAAGGAACCAATAAAACAACACCAAATTGAACTGCTGAAAACTGTTATAAATGTCATATTAATAGCTTCGCTTCTTATCTTTATTCGCCTCTGAGCCTGAGAGTGTGTTGTGCCTTTATCCCCTCTTTGGGTTTTAAAATCTCCATTTCTCTTGGAGCTTTGAGGGTGTGTGCTCTGACAGAATGTCAGGCAATTAAACAGTCATGGCTCATTGAGCTGGAGGTGGGCCTGCTCCTCCAGGCTCCTCTATATGCAACACAAGAAATGAGTACAGGCACTCCCTGCCATCCTTTTCTCATTCTTTGACTCAGAAACTTAGCTGTAAATCCAGACAAGAAGTTCTTATCAAAAGGACACTTTAAACCATTGTCAATTTCCACAAGGCTGAGCAGTGTCACTGTCATGGGTAATTATCCTGTGCCAGAATGTAAACGAGGACATTGTGTGGGAGAACAAAGATGCTTTCTTGCGAGAGAACTCATCATGTCCCGGCTCTGCAAGGCCTCCTGCAGCATAAAAACAAATGGTGTCATGCTAATGATGACATGAGAAAGCTAGTTAGTGAAAGACTGGCACTTTCACACCTAACGGTACCGCACAGTGCAGAGGTACGAAAAATAAATAACAGGCACCAGTTTCAATTAAGACATACAAGCCTCAGAAAAAGCTTCAGACAAAACCAAAGTCACAGTGTTTTGATATTTCTCAGAGGCAGTCGGCTGAAACACCTTCCAGAGCTTCTAAGTCTTTACTCATTAACGGGTATAAAGAGAATTGCATATCGTGATCAAGTGAGGACAAATGTTGTACCTCGTCGTAATACTATATTTATGTTACAGCTTTAAGCCGTGTCCCACCTACTGAAACCCAGCTTAATTGCTACAGAGGGAAGAAAAAGTATTTTGCCACAAATTGGGAACTTATCTCTATTTAAGTCCCAAAAATGTCACCAACACTATGTGCTTATGCTGATGACACACAAATAATTTTAATTTCTTATTCCTTCATCAGAGACTACTGTATATAACAAGAAGTGGACAGAGCCGGTATGATGTCACCCGTAGGTTTTCTGAAGACTCGGTTTGAAGCACGTTTTCCTAGTCTCTGGACAACGCCACATTGGTAGGATTAGCAATCCAAAAATGGGCAGAAATAGGAGCCCTACCCAGAGGTGTCAAAAGTATTCACATTCATTACTCAGGTAGAAGTATAGATACTAGAGTTTAAAAATACTCCTGTAGAAGTTGAAGTATCAACTCAAGTTTTTTACTCGAGTAAAAGTATAAAAGTACTGGTTTCAAAACTACTTAAAGTATAAAAGTAAAAGTAATGTAAGGGGGAAAAAAGCCATTAACGACAAAAGCCATTGAAAATGAATGCATCTTAGTATAATGCAAATATATTAAAGAACCATATATGTGTACTATTGAGCATTAACATGTGTTTCAGAGAGCAGAAGATATGATGACTAGTTGCCTATAAGTATGGTAATGATGCAAAAAGTCAAACTTCAGAGGCATGTTATCATTTATCCTAACCTTTATTGGAATGTACATCCAAGTTTAGTTGCAGGAATCTGAGGGAACGGATGTAAGAACAAAACTGGACAAGAACATCTGAAACAACCACAAACAAATTCACTCTATCCGGATGGAGCAATTTAACTGGATAGTTTTTTTTAAAGGCCGAAATGAAATAGAGTAACGAGGCTGTTTTTAAAATGTAAGGAGTAAAAGTAAAAAGTCGTCTGAAAAATAATTACTCCAGTGAAGAATAGATAACCAAAATTTCTACTTAAGTAAGGTAACAAAGTATTTGTACTTCGTTACTAGACACCTCTGGCCCTACCTAACAAGATAGCTATTGTAATCTGTGATGCAGTTATTATTTTTTCTGATCATTTTCATTTCTGATGTCCCCATCAAAGGGATATTTCAAACCAGCACTGACGGAGCTTAAGCCAGGGATGCAAAACCTCAGATGATGCTCTACTGGGACCCCTGACTAGCTGACACCGGATAGCTGACTGTAGGCGTAGAGATTAGGGCAAGATTAGTCAATCTGGAACGGTCCAGGTCAACCTGCAGGATGACTCAACTGTTCAAGCTACTGCCAGGGTCCAGCAGTTAACTTTCCTTTGTAACCCCAGCAGCAGCCTGGCTGAAAGCTGCTCATGGGTGATGGTTCAGTACTGCAGGAGTTCATTGCTGCAGGCAGCTGCTGCTATGCAAGGTTTTTTCTTACAGGACACTTCCAGGTCAACTCAGAGCCAACCGCAGTGGTCTGTTAGTACAACCAGGTAGGTCCTGATTCGGTAACAGCCAGCAATACCACAGAATGCAGTGCAGCTGTCAGTCAGGAAACCATGCTACTGATTATATGCATAAATGTAGGTGTACTTCCTTTACTGGGGGTTCACGAATACCCGTCAGACGGTAACAGGGCCGACCCGCTCCTCAGTCCCCTCAGCGGACATGTTTCCATTACACTGTAGTGCCACACAGGAACCACAGACCGAGAGATGTTTCTAGTGTTTTTTTTGTTTGTTTGTTTGTTTTTTAACATGCTCTGCAATGGTAGCGATTGAAATTAATATTCTTTCTTTTAATATTCAAGCTCTTCAATAGTTGTTTAACTGGCACTTGTTTCGTTCTTTTTTTATTTACTATCCTTTCCCTTGGTTTGCAGTTAACTGCAGCAATATATTTTTCTCTTCAATAAAGTTTTATTCTGTTCACACAAAGTGAATAATGACCACAAAACCAAGTATGCAAATAAAGTAGAGTAATCACATTTCAACTATGTCCCTCCCAAGATGGAGGGATTGCCACAGCGGAACTATGCAGCCCGCACACAGATTTGGCAAAGTTCTTTTTTATACAGGATGCCCTTCCTGATGCAACCCCGCAAGCAGGAGGAGAACACTCAAACCTCACACAGGCGGAATCAAACCAGGGACCTTCTGACAGGGAGGTCTGCACCGGCCACCCTGCCACTGGGGCTCAGCACAGAGATGTCCAGCTCCTCCACATGAAGGAGGAGTACACGATAAGGATACCACCTAGGCACTTCATTTAAGAGCCATTGGGGGACAGGCCTCAACGTTGACCCAGGACTTGCTAAAAGTGTTACGTTTCACACTTGGTTAGGAATTGGTGGATGATATTGCTGGCAACAGCTTGCCCCTCTTGGGCTTCTTTATTTCTCAATTTCATTCCTTTATTATGGATGAATGGACACAGTTGTGGTGGAGATAGTTTTCAAAAGACCAAAACAACCAAGTTAAAGGTCAGATAGCATTTAGAATTTATAGACTGGAAAAAAATGCGGCTGTATCAATTCTTCTTATTGAAACAAACTCACAAGATGTCATTTTTTTATATAAACATTAAATTTATTGCATGATTCATGCTCTATTCTTCCAAGTTTTGACGACACTATTCATTTATTAAATGAATAATTGGAAAAACCTATGAAAAAAGGTCACATGCAGTGTACCTGAGATGTTCACGTTTGTCCCAAGTCAACTCGTATAGGAGGATTTATTGTTGTGCCTTGGCTTTAGTGATACACATGACAGAAGAACATTGGGATTTATTTAACCTAACTAAAACATTTTTTTTTCTTTTTCATGCTCCAATAATGATCAAGGGTCAGTAGAAACAGGCCATTCTCCAACACTAACAGAACAAACTCAAATAGCTACTTTTACTGCTTTTTAGGCGCGTTTCCACTAGTGGAGGTTCCACGTAGATTTTCGGGGCCTCGCCATTTGAGCGTGTCTCCATTACCAGGAATGTCCCCGTAAAAATGACCTCCAGGAACCTTTACGGGGCAAAAAATGAACCTGTATCTGGAGAGGTACTCAAGTTGGCCAACAGGACCCTCCTGCTGGGGGGGTCTGTGCTGATCCGGCATTTCTAAATTATGTTCAGCACTCTCACATGAACATAAATAACGTGACCACAAATCATTTAACCATTTGGACCAGGGACATTTTGCTACGAGTACATTTAATTAAGTCAGATATTAAATGAAATAAAGATGGATGGCATATTACACCAATATAAAAGGTCCAGCGGGGTTTTTTCTTTCAATCTCAATCGCTACGGCCGCAGTGTATGTTAAAAAAAAAGTTTCGTTTTCTTTTTACCTTGAACTCCTGCTAGTGGAAATGCACCTTAAGTTTCCTCAAGGGGTTAAGGCCCTGTCACACCTTCCAGATCTAGCCAGCGTACATTTGAAACATGTGGTGAAAAGGTGCACTTTGAATAAGTTATTGTTAGGTTTTGCATAAGCACGACTTATATGTGGCAAGGTCATCAAAAAAGTTTGTGAATGCACAAAATTTAATGGATGCATGCCAGCACGTGGCTCAAACGTCCCACAAACGTCGGGCCATAAGTTATGCAGTTGTTGACATGCGTTCACACAGGTTGGTTATAAGTTACTCGTAAGTCGAAATACATTCGAGATGATGTGTAGAGTACTTATTTCTAACCTGTGAGTAATGCACTTTCAACCAATGTTTAACTTATGTTGCACTTATCTCCAACTGTTCCGGACGTGTAGCTTCCGGACATGAATGACATGAACGTGTTTTCCAACTTACATCAATTGTATAATGGTGAGTTGGCAGCGATTTAATGAATTGGTTGATAAAAATACAGTTCACAGGAGGAACCTGTCATTACTCACCTCCAAACTTTTTGTTAAGCAAATGTCCTTCTGAGAGATGGAGGATCAGGCAAGCCTGAGATGAGAATATGGATGGAATATGGAGCCAAGAGAAGAAAAGGTAAATGAAGGAGAAGGAACTGAGTGAGACTATGGATCCGGAGGGGACATCAGGTTGGTTTGTGTGACCAGCTTATGGTTGAACTCCACTGGCTTAGAGTAGGTAGAGGCCACAAACGCGGCCACTGGTGCCACTGAAGATCCCGGGGAGGAACTTGCATCCTCTCCATCAGAGGGTGAGCCTGAGGGTGAGGGTGGGGATGATGATCTATACTCCTTGCATTCCCACGCCAGAAGACTTCTTGGCAGCATTCTTTGAAGTTTTCAGCATGATGGTGAGGTTGAAACTGCAACTTCTGCGACATTTAGTGCAGCATTTTTAAAGCATAAGACGGTATGGATCATTTACAGTGTAGACTATCGTTGGGCATAAGTTTTAAAAGCCGGCAACACGGAAAGCATTGGTTAGTATAAGTCATCTATATGTTATCAAAACGCTCTTTGTAAGTTTCCACTGTGTTATGCAAATGTTATGCACATGTCCAAATTGTTATGAATATGCTATGTATAGACTCAAAATTGCTGGCTAAACCGTCATGGTGTGACAGGGCCTCAACAAAAGACTGGCAAATTCTTTATTCCATAAAGATCTCTTGATTGTTGCTTCTAGCTTTTTTTCTAATTGATAAGAAAACAATATTCCAATTTTCAACTAAAACAAACGATGTTACGATATATATATATATATATATATATATATATATATATATATATATATATATATATATATATATATATATATATATATATATAAATAATGATATACACTGTATTAAAGCCTCCACAATAAAACCATACTGTTTTGTGTCCTATTATTTGATCAACATGGATAGTGGATTTTGCTGCTCGTATCTGGTTTAGCAGAATATAGCAAATATGTTTCCAATGAGCTCCACTCTGTGAGGAACTCTAAGCGGGCTGATTGCCCGGATATTCATGACCAATGTAAAGCCCCTTCTGGACCAATTTACCAGATTCTGTTAGTAATACAGGATGTGTATTACAGATTTCTCTGCTCTTAACAGCTATCGCCTTTTCATGCTGGGACAAAGGAGGTTATTTCCTGATTGGTTGGGCTCCCTGTAGGAGCTCAGTCCATTACCGGAAGAAATTAGGGTCTCGGAATGGGATATATTTCGACGAGAAAGAGTACTTGATGGGAGCACCTGCTGAATTGCAGCGAGGACTCTTGATTTGCTAAGCGGCACTACAGTATGCGTCCAGCAATGCCTGTTGCGTTAACAACTTGACTGCAATGATTCCCGCATTAGAACCCAAAACAAATCACAATAAAACATCTCAATGTATGAAACACTGAATCCCAGGAGAGATGATAATGACACCGTGACAACAGATGCCACGTACCTTTGGGATTAACATGTCTCATCGCTTGCTCACTAGAAATCCTTAGAACACCGTCCAAAGACTCCCACACACCACTGAAGCACCATTTTTGCTCCCAGTCTTGCAGCAGGAATTAGGAACAAACAAGTAACCCAGTAAACAAACATTAGTATAAAAATAATGAATCTTACACTGTGTTGCATTGTTCTCCATACAATCCTCTGGTTTGCAGCATTAAAATAGAGAAACAAAGATTCTTAATTAATACATATTTGGTGAAAGAAAAGAAACGATGAAGAGAATCGTTTTATGTATGAGATACATTAAAAAGACATTCGAATTGGTTAAATTGTGAACAGCATAATGTTAAATAAAAAAAGGTCATTTTTTAAAGACAAAAGAGCAAAGAATGTCTTAGTGTGAAGTTCCAAAGGCATTTGATTTTACCTCTTTTTCCCATCCATGATTTATCTTATAACATAAATATGTGTAAATATTGAGATAACTGATTCACTTTACAATGATTTACGTTGAAAAGGGCTTGACTTCTTAAAATAAATCCATGATGAGAGCCAATACCCTGATGCAGCATTTCTGGCTTCAAGGTTGTCCAAAATGGAAATCTATGTATCGAGATCATGTCAAACAAACATACGGATAATCTGAAAATAAAAGGTGTGCTTTGAATCAGGAATGGAATCTGCCTCACAAAATCTATCCATCTCCTCTCAACCTTTTCTTTTCTGTTTGCCAAGTACACAGCGACGAGAAGGGCGCTGATGGCGGCGCATCGCACCTTCTGCTGCTCTCTAGGGGTAAAGCTGTTGATTCGTTAACAAACACAAATCGATAGAGGGGCCTGAACGGAGGACGAGTACAAAGAATTAATTTCCGGCTCTTGAGGCTTACGATGGCAAATCAGCAGCTTTAATCAACAGTGTCAAGACAGAAAGACAAATGATGTTTACACTGAAGCAGTGTCTCGTCTGAAAACAGCAGCACTGGCTTTGTGTCCTTACCAGTCTGTCTAAGCTCGTGCCAGCTGCTGTGGTGGGCCGCTCCTCTTGGCTGTAGGGCCTGAAACGGGCACTGAAGACATCCGAAACACCACGAGCAGACCTTGTGATTCCTGCGGGTTTTGGCTGGCCACAACCTTGAAAAACCTGCAATTACAAAAACACGGGCACCCAGCTGTCAGCGGTTTCAATGACTCTGGACGGAGAAAATAGGGAGAACATGCTGTTTTGTTAAGGTCTGCAAAGTATTCGCCCCACACTACCGGTGTGACAGTGCTCTGTGTCAGGCTGAGGCGACCGCATTGATAGGTGAGTCAGCGAGGAACTTTGACCGATGCTATTTCAGACGGCAGAGTTTAGTTTTTACGGGCTTTTGGGGAAAACTCCCCATATAGTTAAACCATAAACAAAACTGCATCTGTTGCATGGGAAAGTCAAAACAACATTTGGCTTTGAACGGGGACTGCCGTCCAAATCAGTTTAGGCAGAAAAATATTCCTTACAACCACCTATTTCATTTTATTTTTTTTCCCCTCCTGGTTGCAATTTTGTGGGTAAAGAAAAATGTTGTAAAACTCAGGAAACACATTAACTACTCTGTTAGCTAAACTAAGATTATCTGACCAAATTGAAACGTATAATTCAAATACAAGTCCTAAAGTTGGACATAATTAGAACGTGTTGTAGTGCACACCTTTGGTGCAGCACTACACCAGCAAGCTCCTTATTCACTTCGGTAAAAAGTAAAATAACTTTTTTATTTGGGAAACATGGCTAACGGACTTACCCTGTAGGAGACCTGGGGACTGTTATCTTGCATATTCATGATGGCCTCCGATATCTTGACATCAATAGGGTCCATGACTGATTCGATGTTGAAAGGCCCTTCCAGCCGTTGCGCCACCAGCAGCATGGCATCTGTCACGGTGGGAAAGAGTTGTGGCATTAAAAGGAAGAAAAGGGGCAGCGGGGCAAACACTCAGTAACTGATACCAAGAGACTCAAAAAACTACAAATACACTGCACACAGCCATCAGCTAGCGAGTTTCCACATCACCATTCCCAATCCCAGCAGCACCTTGCTCGTGCAGATTTGCGATTTTCCTTCATTTCTCTACACCAGCCCATGTTTTATATGACTCCACTTTAAAAAAAGTTGGAATGATATCGAAATTAAAGAGTTCTTCATCCCTTCTTTCTTCATAAACAGTCTGACCCCACATTGTTCTTTTCTTTCCCCCCACCCTTTGTAATATTGCCATTCCTCCTCACAACACTTAAAGTAATACTTCAGGGTTTTCATTGTTGAATTGTTTACTTTTAAAATTCTCTACAATTTTTTCATTTGAAATTTTATAGGTATTTTTTCTTGATTGCTGACAGGTCAGGACTGCAGACAAAGTTTGATCCCCAGTTTACGGTTCCCATGCCTTGAAAATAAACACCCAGAATCCTGGTTGATCTGACCATCAAAGGCCTCCAGTGCTTGATGGTTCATCCCAGTCCTTGGAAGTCCTAGACAAAGTTAACACTTCTATTTCTACAAATATTTCCCTCAGTTATCCCTTGGCGATGTGATTATACCAGTTTTGATGCAGCGCTGTCTGAAGAATTTGAGATCTCAGGTGTTCAGCTTGTACCCTGAACCATTATTCTGTGAAATTCCCCCTTAATTCATTCAATTGTTTAATATTAATTCACTAGAAGAGAATAATTAAGTAAATTCCTTCCATTTTTCTTTAAGGTAAGCATTATCTTAATATTTGATTATTTAATCATGGGGTTGTTGCCATGTTTGCTTTTCAAAGACTCCTCATGAATTCATCATCACAATCACTTGTTAATCACTAGTTTTAAATACATTTTTCACCTGTTTCCATAGCACCTACTGGCTTCTACCAACTTTTATTTTATGCTTCAGGCTTGACAGACAAAACTGACTTTCCTGTTTTGGGGGGTTGTATTTATTTATTTTTTAGCCTTTCTTTCAGGTTTGTGTAGGCGTTGTGAGTTTGTACAGAAAAGTAAAAAAGTCAAATAAAAAGCCGATTCTCAAAGTGATTTAACAATTAACAAAAGAGAAGAAACACAGATATCAACCTTGTAAACAACTTTTCAAGAGATTAGAGTTTGAAACAGTGTCCTATGTATGTTCATTTCTGACTGCAGTATTGTCAGTTTCCACCGGCTTGCTCATCGCAGTCCTTCAGCTGAATTGGGAAGCACGAATGCTTCCCGTGGAAAATTAAATTTTTATGCACATCAACTCAATCACGTCAAAAAACAGCACACTGTGCTGATGAGTCATTGATTTAATAAAAAGAAAAAAAGTGAAAGCCCAGCACATCAGCTGTGAGAAGGTCAGTGGTTTATTAAATTGTGCGGACACAAACCAGAGGGCCTTGTTGAACATGAGACACTTGCCATTAGTGCCTCTACTTGTTTTCATCACTTTCAATTACAGCGTCTGAACGGTTTAGAAAAATGTTGCATTCAAATGCTTTCACTTGTTCAACCGCGGATAGTGCAGGATTCAAAATAGCTCAGTTTTGTAAGAGCTTAAGTGAGTGTATTCACATTGTCTTGGATCGATGATGACATGCTCTTAAGCTGCCAGGGTTTTATATTAAAGGGTCGCTGTTTCTATAACGACAGGCCAGAGTTTCTGCAAACCGGACATCACTGAACCACTGACCCCACTAGTGAGCAAGTTCCTAATCTGGAGACAGACAGACGGTCTGTCAGGACAGGTTTCTCTATCCACAGACCTCACCAGAAGGCTGTCATAAACACTCTACAATTACTCGTAACTATAGCAGGTCAAGCGGTTATTTATACGCAAGAGAAAACGATAACTTCCTAATATGGCCCCGGCTTCACCGGCAGGAAGAGGCCTGTGGGCTTTTTTTTAAAGCTGGCTTTAAAACCCTCTCCATCATAGTTTCAAAAGTTTGGGATAATAGAAAAATTACAAAAATAAAGTCTTAAAGTGTGAATAAAGCAAACTTGCGGTTTTAAACAACAGATTGTTTAAAAGATGTTAAAATAATGAAAACTATGTTCTGTGCAACCACAAGTGAGAAAAAGTTGAGATGAGATGGAAAATGCACAAAAAAAGACCAATAGAAATAACAAAGCTAAGATTTTGACCCTTGCTTTTCTTTGCAGACACAAGACATTACAGATTTGTTTATAAATCAACTTCTCATGTACTATATTAACAAATGAAATGTAAAAAACTTGAAATATCCAGGGTTCATTTGGTCTACAGAGAAATGAATTAAGACTTGATGCATTGTTTTTAAATGTTATCTTTTTTCCCCTCTCTCAGTTTATTCTTCTTGTCTCAGCTTTTTCTGATGCGGTAACAAGCATTTGGCCTCAGATGAGCCAACTCTGCTACCAGCTGTGTATCTGGTGGAAGGCAAGTTACTGTAACTGCTCTGGCTTCGTCAACTAACAGGCAAACAAACAAATGAATAACTCCTTCACCATATGCCAGAATCTGAAATACTTACACTGCCAACGTTAAATTGTGGAATAACATTGAGATGAAGGAACATGGGATTCAGTTAGTGAAGCATGAAACTGAAACACATTAAAAAATGTTTGAGTGGCAACAAACAAGTTCAGAAAATCGCATGAATACTCAGTGGATTGTAAATTGAAGTTAACAATCATAGTCGTTACAGTAGCGTACAATATGTGCATGTAAATACCGGAGTAATGATATAGTGGATTAATTGTGTGAAGGGTCGCCGATGTGCTGCAAAGTTTAAAGTGAGAGACACTTCCTTAGAGAACCGAAGCTGCGGGAGGAAGTCAAGCTCAGTGGATTGATGTCCAGAACTGCAGTAAAAAGGAGTCGACCAACAGCCACCTCATTTTTCACAGCGGAGTTTTGTACCCTTTTATAAACTGTCACCACAAACTGGACTGACTCACTCCCTCTCGCGCCAGAGGACCCAAGGTGCCGACAGCTCGGCTGCATTGTTGCCATGAGGCGTCAACGCCATGAAACTGTAAATTGAAAAATTTAGTAAATGTTGTGAACTTACTCCCAAATGAAGGGTAAACAAAGTCTTAAAAGCTGCAGCGTTCGTGTCTCATTTCAAATCTCAGCAGTGTGGCTGTACTCTGATGACTCTGGCTCCTTTTCCTCCGTTCGTGCGGTTCATTTAATGCGGCTCTGAGATCTGTCAGTCAGCGTCTGCCAGTCACGCTCTGAGCAGCAAACCTTGCTCACTCTCTTATGATTTGGAACTCTAAATTTATAGACATTAGTAATGCTTAGCTGGGAGTAACAAAAATGCATATTTATTTTTGTTTTACTCAGACTTTAACTGTAAAAAAGCAGAAAACACTGAAAAACAGGCCAACGCTGCCAAAAACAAGCAAACAAAAAAACACAACATCTGAATTACACTTCATTTCTATGATATATGTCCATTTTTTTCCTTCCCTTTCTTTTATTCTTCCGGGATCTTTAATGGTAGAAGAAGAAAAAAAAACTACACAGCACTGCTGCAGCTCTGACTCAATTTCCTTTCCAATTATGTCAAATTCGGAGCCTTTGAAGAGCTCTTCTGTTTGTTTACAGTGTGAATTGCAAATGGCCTGTAATGCTTGCAATCATAACATACAGATTGCGTCGGTGACAAATATTTTCGTAAAGTAGTTCCTAAATTGCACCCTTACGCAACCATATAGTCTAAAAGTGCAGATAACACTTGACTCTGTGCAACAGTTATGCAATAAATATTATATTTTCTTATTACTACGTCTGTCATTCAGCCTTTGTGCTGTCCATATGGTTTAGATACTACACTACATTTATTTTGAATGCTTTTTTAAATGAAAATCCCATGCATTTTGTCTTGCCATACAGTTTTTCTCCCAGAAATGGGAGAAAAAAGGAAAATCAATGCAATAAGTGGAGAGTCTTCTGTTGTTCTGAATGTTGCATTTAGGACATATCTATCTATTTTCTGCACAAAATAATAATAATAATAAAAAAAACTAAACGTAACAGATAAGAAAGAATACCTGAATGCAAGCGTACAGTTAAAAACTTTCAAGTCCAAATACTGAAAATGTAGGTCAACAAATCCAACTGGGAACAGCTTGGGGTTTTTTCCTTTTTGGGAAAAAAAAAGGAAAAGTGCCCCCAGCATCAGACGCGCTGGCAAGCTTTCCCAACAGTGGCGACTTATCAGCAACTTATCAGACGGGATCAACAAACACACATCTGAAACTTTGTCTTCCTACATCGCTGAGGGAGAACAGCAGAGACGTGAGAGGCGAGACGCGCGAGAGGAAGACGACGGCAGAAGAATAAGAATCCTTGTTGACTGGGTTGGTATGACTTTGTTCCCCCAGAATCGGGCCACCTGCATGGCACATGAAAACTACCGACATGGAGAGTTAATGACTATCATTTACGTGGAGTACATGAAGCCCGGTCCGTTGAGGCATGGCTGCCACACTGAGTGAAATCTTCACAGCCTCACTTTTGCAGCATTAAGATATGCCGCTTTTTGAACACGACAAAGGCGTGTAATTAGATGCATCTCATCCTATTCTGAACCAGGTTTCTTTCATTTTTGAAAACAAATGGAGCTTATTGAACACAGAAAATGGACAACTAAAAGTCACAATGACATGTCACCACAGCATGACTGAAGAAAGTTTTCTTTGAAAGCCTAATGTTCCTGCATGTGAGATGAAACATGCTTGCATGCTCTGTCTTGCTTAACCATAGCGAGACCTGGACAAGGTAATTTTACTCTGAGCATATTACTCTGGGTTCTGTCTCTTCAACAAGATTGATGCCCTCTTAAAATCAGGCTATGTCAGCCAGCAACAACCTCCAGCAGACAAGGACAAATAGGGAAAGTGAAAAGGCCCATCCACGGTGCTTCGCTCGTCAAGACTCTCTCACAATGAAAAATGGCTCCAGTGTAATTTTGGTTCCGCAAAACACAGCTCATCTACTGTATATGGTTCACTCAAATGGCTAATAGTACTGTGAAAAACTGAAAAAAAAACACAAAAAAGTACTTTCATACCAAGAGGGGGTTATTTTTTATAAAGAATTTGCCAGTCTTTTGTTGAGGCCCTGTCACACCATGATGGTTTAGCCAGCGTATGCTGATGTTCAAAATCTATACAGTCTATTGAGTCTATACATAGCATATTCATAACAATTTGGACATGTGCATAACATTTGCATAACACAGTGGAAACTTACAAAGAGCGTTTTGATAACATATAGATGACTTATACTAACCAATGCTTTCCGTGTTGCCGGCTTTTAAAACTTATGCCCAACGATAGTCTACACTGTAAATGATCCATACCGTCTTATGCTTTAAAAATGCTGCACTAAATCTCGCAAAAGTTGCTGTTTCAACCTCACCATCATGCTGAAAACTTCAAAGAATGCTGCCAAGAAGTCTTCTGGCGTGGGAATGCTATATATATATAGTACAGACCAAAAGTGTGGACACACTTCCCCATTTGTTTCAATGAGAAGGTGTGTCCAAACTTTTGGTCTGTACTGTATATATGCCATTTTATGACTTAGTAAAAAGTGGATAATTTCAAAGAGCACAGCATGAGTTAGAACATTTTCCCTTTCAAATCCATTTAACGACTTAGGAAATTCCCTGAATGTCACACTACAGCAGAAAAACGTCGGATCAAACCTAACAGAGTCAAAACTGAGCAAAAAGCACTTTATTGAGCTCTTTATTTAGGGAATACAATAACAGTGTGGCTTCTTGTTTGTCCTTCTTTCCGTGGGAGGTATTTTAGCTGAAAGCAATCTTTTATTTTCCAATTAGAAAATATAAAACATTTCACTAATTACATTATTACATTACATTTTATTCAGCAGAAGCTTTTATCCAAAGTGACTCACCACGGAGGAATACAATCAAGCTACGACAACAGAGAAGATCAAAGTAGGCGTAGATAAAACAGTGATTAAATAAGTGTGGCTGAGTGCCACTAAGACGTTCAAGTGCTCGGGAAGTTAGAGGGGGGAGTGCAGTTCACGATAGAAAGTCTTCCTGGAACAAGACCGTTTTCAACACCTTCTGGGAAGAAAAGAGGGATGCCTCTGCTCTTGTGGCCACAGGTAACTTGTTGGCAATGACGTGGGGGAGCAGCTTTTGATAAAGGCCTTGTAGATATGTGTACATAAATTATGCAATATAATGCTTATTTTCTCCCCTCAGGAGATCGATATATTCATTAAAGGGGACCTATTATGAAAAACAATTTTTTTCTTGCTTTAACATATATAAAGTGGTCTCCCCTCAGTCTGCCAACTCAGAGAAGGAGGAAAGCAACCAAATTCTGCAGTGTCTGTACAGCCGCCCGGATGATCCGTCCAGTGTGATGTGGCTTCTACGAGCCGTTCAGATTCTGCTCCCTTTCATTACGTAACCAAAATGCAATTTGCATCGTTTGGCCTCTGATGCGTGAAACCACGCCCACAACTAACTCTGGCCGGAACAACATCAATAACTCCGGCGGCCGGAGCTTCCGCCATTTTTTCGTAGCAGTGTATCGCGTCATTCAGGCAGCCAATCAGCACAGTGCCTCATTATCATAGCCCCGCCCACTCAGAATCCTGCATAGAGAATGAGGTTAGAGAATGGGATGCTAAAGACATGGCTCAGAGACTGAATTTCTAATTTATTTAGCAAAAACAATCAAAAGCTTGTTTTTAAGACATTCAAGGCCTGTTTAAAATAGGTATTAGATGCCATAATAGGTCCCCTTTAACAGGGCATTAATATTTTTTATGTAAAGCACTTTCTGTTGCATTTTATGTATGAAAGGTGCTTTATAAATAAAGTTTGATTTGATTTGATTTGATTTGATAATAGGTCCCCTTTAAGTCACCCATTACAACATTCCCAACCCATGAAAAGGAAGCAAAGGTATCCTTCTCAAATGGAAACATGCCTCCCCCCCAACACATGATCAATGGATACGAGATGTCTTACAATGCCTTCAGTTAGAAAAGTTAAGATTTTCATTGAAAGGATCCCTGAAATCTTTCCAGAATACCTGGGACCCCCTGTTAGTCCTTATAAGAGAACTTACTATCATTCCTGATGCTGACGAGGTCTCCTAGTTCTAGTCTTCTGGAGAACAGGTGACCCTTCCTCTTCCTTTCTATCTTCTGAAATTTCTTCCCATCTTGCTATACTAATTTCCCCTTCTTGTCTATGAAGCTATTTTTCTTTTTCCCCCTTTTTTTTTAATTTATTTATTTATTTTATTTTATTTATTTTTATTATTATTATTTAACCAGTTTACTTATTCGCTTTCCCCCCTTTATTAACGTATGATTTTATTTTTATTAACTTAGTCATTTTATGGGTGGGGGGTGGGGGGTGGCGGGAGTGGGTAAAAGCTCACTATAAAAATTGAAAAAATAATGTAAACAGGATTCGATGTGAAGATGGAGCACACCTCTTCTTTCCGTTTATTTTTCCTTTCTCAAGAGATTCCGATATATTGTGCTCCTTTTTTCTTTGTTTTTTTTTTCTTTTTGTTATTCACCGTTATTATTATTTAATTGTTTTCTCTGATCAGCAAGCACCTGTACTGTATATAGTAATGTTCTACTCGCTTTGTTGCTCTTGTTATTGTCGTTATCATTGTCCTGTTTACAATAAACAAATTTATAAAAAAAAAAGAAAAAAAAAGGAAGCAAAGGAAGCAGTAAACTCCTTCTTGAACCAAACTGGCTCAGAACAATTAAGATTTAGGATTAAATCAAGCAAATTGTAATGTTGTGAATAGATATACTGCATCAACTATTCATAAAATTGAACCAAAAAGTAACAATTTGATGTCCAGCTCAAAATATCTGGTGCATAATTTATCCAGCAGCGTGACATTCAAGTGTTAAATTACAACATCGGCTCCAGGCTCGTATTCTGGTGAGTTATCTTCAGCATCACATCATTCATTAGTAAAGGAATAAGAGAACAATCACAGCCAAAGTCCATCAGTCCAATCAGAAACTTCCCATTTTTCCACACTGGTTCACTCGCAACCAGCTTATAATCAATCACCTGCGCAACCGATGCCGGCGTAACATGTCGGGTTTGGGATGGATGACACAAATGAGACACCATAGTAATGCTGGAGGGCAGAGTTATCCGTTATCCTGGGTTTCTTCTGTCTCTCTTTTTCTACAGCATGGTGTAATACATTTCCTTCAAGAAAGGGATTATGTTATCCTAGTAGTGAAGGTTACGCACTTCCAAACTCAGTTTCTTCATATTTATTCACTCATTAACATCTTGCCTGTCTTCTATCATTTATCAAATCAAATTTAATTTTAAACTGCAACAAAGTTTAGTGAGTACTTGAAATGCGTATCCAAAAAAAACCCCCACTCCACTCTGGATGGGGTCACGACACGAGCCAGCTCGGATGACTTGCATCGACTCGTGCAGGTAGGGTACCGTACATGCACACGTTTAACCCGCGCGACTTTGTTGGTGCAAAATGACCCGGCTTCATTATGTTGAAGTGGACGGGCTGTGAGATGTATCGGCATTTTTGAATTTATGCTTGTGAAAGGATAGAATTCAAACCCCTTCATCATCCCTGTGAGCAGGAACTGTCTGTGTGGTCTGACTTCCAGCCATGGGCTGACCACTTACAGTTTGTTAGGGAAGGTTTTCCGTCAATACTTTATTCATGAGGAATTCTCCCACAAAGGGTTTTGTTGTCCTGAATTTGAATAAACAGGCTGTGGCGAGCTTCGGTTCCCAACTGAAACAAATCACCTAATTAAGAAGAAATGAGCAGATAGAATCGATGCCCATCGCTTGCGGTGTGGCGACACCCGTCTCAGCAGCGAGAGCCTATGAACACCAACCAAAAACTGGCAGAATCAGCCAACTTACTTAAGCATGACTTCAAAGTATTGTGAGGAAAATATTTCCATCACAGGAAAGATCAAATCGACAGAATGAAGAGAAAAATATTCATACACATGCAAATGTTTGAGAGTGATATCCAAACGCCTTGAGAGACGGACAAAAACTAGACAAAAATATTGTGTTTCACAAAATTATTCAACAAAATTAACACAAAACTTGACGAGTTCAAACTTACATACAAATAGGATCCTGATCATGTTCAGTGCCTTGGAGTTGGATGCAGTGAACAGCGAAAGCTCTTCGGCTGATTAGTGTCTGAATGTATTTACAATCTAATCTCATCCGTTATTTCATCAAATTGCATGTAGCCTGCTTTTCAAAATACATGTTTATTGTAATTAGAAATGTACAAGACGCGGCTTTAATCACAAATTAATTTCCAAAACAAATGACTTGTTTTGACTAACTAGGCTTTGATTACCGCAGAAAACTACAAACTGCTGTTTGCATCTTTTTCCATAATCAACGCACGGAGAAAGTCTTGGAAAGGAGTCAACGAGGATTACAGCTTGCAGTGGGAACGAATGGATTAGTAACTGGTGACTCGGTGGAGTTGATTCGATCGTGGGTATGATTTATTCAGATCAGACTTTATTTTAAGAGTAACTTCAAGGAAGAGACGAAGACGGCAGCGATGTCAGTGATCAATATTATATATGGAATTGTACTATGGTAGTTCTTAGACTGGAAAATGTTCAAACTGATGTGAAGAGACATTAATATTTCCATTTTATGCACAAGGACATACGGTACATGACTATTAAATTTTCATTTGTACAAGGTCGCCACACGGATATAGATAATAGATACTGTTCCATAATATGGATGCAAGGGAAATTTGGATTTAGCTTGGGATTGTTGCCATTACTCATTTATTCATTTTGGATGCAAAAAGTGAAACTGAAAAATTCAAACAGGCTTTAACCTGTTATTTTCGCTTCGGTAAGGAGGCAGAGAGCATGAATACATTTAAAGACGTGTGTAAATGTTTTAAATTTCTTTGGAACATATAGCAATGCTTTCTTACACATCTATTTGCCCCAGGCTACGCCATAACAACCCCTTTCTGAGACACACTTCAAAAAAGGTAAGGTAAGGTAAGGTAAGGCATCGCTGTAATGTGCGTTGGCAAGTTTTTTTGTTGTTGTATTTTTTCTTCCAAGTTCTCTCACATGTTTGCAAGAAATAGAAACCTCTCATTACATAAATTCAGTTTCATGATATTCTCAGGGGCACAGCCTCCGGCTTTGAAGGATCTCTCACCCTTTGGTTTTATCAGTATTCACCTCCCAAATATCATGTCAAATCGAGGCAGATGCTCAACAAGAATTGACAAGTGTTTGGCCCACCTTAGTTCTTAGTTATAACAATGTATCTGTTTCACATAAACGTCACTGATATATGTATATATTTCACCTTTACAGGAATTCCTAAAACACTCATCTGTCTGTCTTTGCAAAAAAACATGAAACAGCTTTAGTCACAAAACTAGGATATTTCTTTTTTTTTTTTTTTGCTTAGACTTTCACCTAATTGAAAATCTTTCAGCTTGTAATGAGCATAAAATGTCACAGCCAAAAGATATGGAATTGGCATTTAATCTGCACAAGGGAACAGTAATCGAGAGGTTTGCTAGACACGGAGGGAACTTTGCTCCAGGATTAATAACCACAATGCAAAAAGTATCAAATTCAAGTGGAGCCTTGCAAGAAAGTTTATTCATTTTATTAATATTCCTCTGAGTGAATTTAAACGTCTGCGATGAGGTTGATGAATGTCTGAGAGTCCAAGTGGGAAGCAGTCTGCCATATGGACAATAATCACTACGGCCTACAACATAAATGGATTTGAGTGTGTATATTCTCAAAAATATAAACCCAGATAGTTTAGGTGGAAATAGTGATGTTTCCTTACTGAAGCAATGAACCAGACCCTGAACCAGATGTGTGGTTTTGAAAATTGATGAATTGAATTTAAGACCACATTTGACAGACTGTCAAGTGATGTGGATATATATGTGGCCGGTTATCGGACACCTATCTTAAAACCCTTAGCTTACCAGCCTGAGAACAGGCCTCTGCTGTCAAATGACACATAGGAGTCAAGGTGAGTTTAATGTGGTCGTGTCGTGTTTTTAAATACAGTAAGTACACATGGTTGGATGCGTTTGGAGTACCAAAAATATCTTCAGCTGTAATATCAAGTGTGGTGAAAGTGATTAAAAAGATGTTCAAACAGTCACGAGTCAATAAGTCCCCACCAACACCACCACTTCCACTTCCACTCGGCCAGCGTTTCCCCATCACAAGCCTCGATCATTCACCATCTTAGGGCTGTTCGATTTTGCCCAAAAATAAAATCTCGATTTTTTTCTCTCAAAATCCGATTTTCGATTACGATAACGATTATTTTGTGAATTGACAAAAGGCAAAGAAATGATTTCAAATATGCTGTTTTTTTATTGAACATTTGCCCCATTGGGCTTTAAGTGCAAACTTTGCTCTTATTAAACCAAAAATGAATGAATAAAGTGCAAAGCTCTGTAAAATAAGTTGAAAAAAAGTTTTAAAAAATATAATAAAATATAAAGTTTTATCTCTGAAAAAAAAATCAGCAAATCAGCACTTGCACTTGCAGCACTTGTCGCAGTTATTGAGAGGTATTTCCATCAATCATTAATATGTGTGTAGACAAGGTAAAAAAAAAAAAAAAGAAAAAGTGAAAAATCGATTTTACGAGTTTCACGTTTTAACATCGTTCTAATTACATAATCGCGATTACGATTTAAAATCGATTAATCGAACAGCCCTACACCATCTGTAACGTTTTTATAGTATGAAATGGGTTGTTGATGTCTTGTAACAAATAGGGAAGACATTCTCTATTTCGATAAACCATTTTAATGGTCTTAATGGATGATGCGTTCCTTACAGAAGTTCACGCCTGCTCGTGGACAAAGCTGTTTTGTTCATGGATGGTTGAATGAGTGTGCAGAGCAATTGCATGCCAACATTTCAGCTTGTGTTGATGTTAATTATACAAACCGCCCACCATGAGTGGCTGTGGGTTGGTCTGGAAGGGTCCAAGGATGACGCTGAGCTATAAGGAGGCGGGCTTCTTCGTTTCAAATGCCACAGGGGGTTTATCCAGTAATTATAGAGACTACGAAAACAACTGAGACTGTTCTCAGGTGCTTCAAGACTTCCACCATCATTTCGGTGTGAAAGAAGTCACCCACATCAAAGGTGAACGATTATCGCCCAGTGGGACCGACTCCATTTGTGATGGAAAAACTAGTCACTCAGCACATCAAATCCTTCATCCCACCTACACTGGACACCTCCTACTGCTCCAGTGGATCCACAGATGATGCTGTGTCCCTGGGTCTGCACCTGACCATGAGACACCGGGACAACAACACCATTTATGTCAAAACGCTGTTCATTGGCTTTAGCTCAGCGTTCACGCTCTGGTTTGAGAATTGCAGGGTGTCTGGCTGCAGGACCGTAGAGAGAGGTGGAGAGCACAGCAGAGAGGATCATGGGCGTTTCCCTCCCCTGCCCTCCTGGACATTATACAGGACACGGTGCATCAGGACAGCCTCCAGCATCACATGTGATCACACACACACACACACACACACACGGTTCTCCCTGCTACCATCAGGTAAAAGCTTCTCAAACAGCGCAATCAGACTCTGGAACAGTTTCGGCCCTCAGGCCATCAGAACTCTGAACACTGCGGGTTCTCACTGGCCTTCCCTCTCCTGGCACCACGTGACCTCTCTAACACACACACACACACACACACACACACACACACACACACACACACACACACACACACACACACACACACACACACACACACACACACACACACACACACACACACACACACACACACACTATATTTAGTTATGCTTATGGGTAAAATACATATTTCTATTGCACCACTATGTACTGCAGTCTTACTGTCTCGGTATCATGTACATAGTATTCTATAACAACTGAAATATATCTAATAGAGGGGATAAATAGAAATGGCAGCTCACATCTCTGTAACATATTGGGGAATTGACAAAGCTCACCTGACATGACTTAAAATAGTCACTCCATTATAGAGTGATATATATACATACATACATACATACATACATACATACATACATACATACATACATACATACATACATACATACATACATACATACATACATACATACATACATACATACATACACACATATATATATATATATATATATATATATATATATATATATATATATATATATATATATATATATATATATATATATATATATATATATATATATATATACATTGTTTGGATGTTAACACAAGGTAACATCTGTCAGTTTTTGTCCTATTTGCTGCAGGATTTCATCTGCTCGCCACCCGCTCGCTGAAGCAGAGAAATTCTTGCTTCTGTGGATCATGTATTAAACAGATCAGTTCCGCATTGAATTAAATTAAATATAAATAAAGGTTAATCTGAAAGGAAAGATAACTGCAGATCTCTCCGGGAATGCACTCCGGCTCTTTGCAGCTTTCCCCTTCTTTGAGCTGGTCACTGTTCTGGTTCACTGATCCATGTAGTCCCACTGGCTTTCACAAAGACCGAATCTAAGCTGCATGCAGGTGCATCAAGGTCGCAAGCGGGATGATTTGCGCTACATCCACAGTGTTAAATTACTGAGAGGCCAAGATATGAGGGATTAGGTATTGAGGATCAAATATCAATTAAAAAAAGAAAGAAAGGGAAAAAAAAAACGTTCTCAGGAGACGGCGCAGAACGGAGGGCAAGAAATCTGTTCAAACATTCATCAGGTGGGAAGACAGTTGCACAATTTGTCAATGTTACACTGAATCTGCTTGACGTGTTCTAATTACAAATTAATGCTTAAAGAGCTAAACACCAAGCTGAAACATGAGGACTCAGTTCTCGCCGCAGTTATTAAACATCGGTCAAAGTTTCCCTCAGGGACTTCTACTCTTAGACTCGTGATGCACAGAACACTGGATGAGTTTCCATCGAGCAGCATCATCATCTGATATATCCCAATATGATTTGGTAACATGAAAATGAACATGAACATACCAAGCAGGGCCATAAAGGACACTGTTGTTCCAGAACGATGAGTTCTGCAACAGCTGAAATGAAGATCTCAATGTCACTGAGTCTGTGAGGGGCCGCAGCGAGCCAGACCCAGACAGAAGAAGAAGAGCTCTGAATGTACTGTCTTCAGTAGTTATTTAGAAATGTAATTATTCATAGAATTATTATTATTTAAATGTGTCTACCTGCTCCATAAAATGTGAGTGCCACAGTGAGTTTCTGATTGAAACATGTTTACGAGATTTGATTTCCCGTCTGTGCTATCGGCAGTCCTCTCTGGAGGATTGTCAACAGCGCTGGCAGATCAGAAGAAACATGAGGAATGAGCCAGGGATGTACTAATCAGATCTCCACCACTCGGTAAAGACAAATATGAGGTTTTGAGCTGCATCTCTGTAAACATCTGTAAACATCACTCCGCTTGCCTGATTTTTACATATCCACTCGTATGTTGAATGAATAATTTATACTAAAACATGCAAATGCATAAATATACAAGTCTGCCATATTATGCTAACTTTAAAGAAGGAAACATAATCCCAACCGTAAAAAAACAACATCTTTTGAGTGGTGAAAATTCAGTGTTTTATTTCCTACATCAAGCAGTCGTCCTGGTCGAGACGCTCTAATAACGATTTCACAGTCTCAGATTTGCTTCGGTTCAGCAGAGTGATCTTACAGCAGGAATCAGGAGGAATTCTATCAAATATTCTATAAATATTACTCATCTTTTGTATTCTTCATGCGAACTAACAAGTTCCTGCTGAACATCTTGTTAGAAAACTTGACGTTCCCTGCGGTGCAGTTCCTCCCTGCACCGCTCACAATTTAACCAAGAAGGAGGCCAGAACCTCATAAATAAAACCTTCTTTTTGCTGGAAATGTTGATGGAGGAATAGCTGAGGGGCAAAATGTAAGTCAACGAAAGAGATGTTGAAATATAATAATGCCACGGTACTAGTAGAAAGTTATATTTTACAACGTAGAGCACTGATTTCTATTATACTACAAACTTTTAATGTTTGACATTTTGCCGTGACTGATCCGTCTGATGGGTCCAAACTCAGCATCTCACAAGATAACTCAACTCATTCTGTTAGTAGTACAGTTTTAGAGTAATTCACGTCACTTTGTGGTTGTTAATTAAAAGGCAACAATGCATAAAGCAGCAAACCGTGGTAACCGCCAAAATGAAAATTGAATCTACAAGTGTCTCATTATTCTGAGTGCTCATATTATGTAACGCTCTCTGTGCTTTTCCCCATAACGACCGCATCCATTAGCTCAATTTGACCACATCACAGAGCTGTGCACCCACACATTAATACAGCAACACAAATAATTGGTAAAAAAAAGGATGCAAGAGAACTGTGCATCTGAGTGGGAAAAAGGACTTACCGATGTACTGGTTCCATTCTGGGTTTAAGTCGGCTTGATTGGCCAGGCAGCCCTTCATCACGTTAAGGCAATAGTTCTTGCATGGTTTTACGGAGGGCATGCCCTGACAAAAGGGGCAGTACAGCATCTTTGTCAGAGCTCGTATACAAGGTGGAGTGCTGCTCACCTGCAAAGACAGAGTTTAACAGCAACCATCAGTGGCTGAACAGCTCTTTGAAATCCACGACAGCTTTAATCAGGTTGATCTGAGTGATTTATGCATGCCGTGTTATGTCTTTGTACTTATATTCTCTGTAACTGTGCTGCGAGTTGCCTGAGAAATCATTTCTGTTCTAATTTTACACATTGTTCGAGAATAATTGACAGAATAGTTCATATTTCATACGGTGCAATTCAGAAATGCCACGAGACATTATATTCCAATGATCAAACATGCTCTCCCACTCTCACATGGCAGACAATATGGTGTGCATAGAAATGTCTCCTTATATAAAGAATCGGGTTAATATCAATCATTAGAAACTGTAAACTCAAACAAATATTACTGACTGAAGTACAGCAGATGCCAAAGTTGTATAAATTCTGCCACTAAATAGTTAAGATGATGGATTTGAGGCTGAAACCTGAAGGGAAGGATGTTTTATTTTTTGTTTTGTACAATTTCAGAGTGGAAGAAGAAGAGCGGTGGTATTTAAAAGAGTACTCAAGTAACTTTTGACAAGGATGCATGTGGCAGTTTGCTTGTTAGGGTGATGAGTCACTCGTTTTCATCATTACGGTGAGTTCAGACAAAACACAAGGCAAACTGCATTGGCGGTGTGATCGTGTGTAAAGTCAACAGAAGGATGCCTGACAGGTGTGGGTGCACACAAAGACTGTTTGTGTGAACTGGAAATCTTTCAGATTGAGCAAACATTTTGCAAGAGTTCCAACATCCCTGGTTGTATAAAAAAAACAAAAAGATTTTGGACAAGCTGGCTGACTAGAAGGGCTTAATCACAGGTGGTAGAACATGTAAAAATCTTAGGCTTATAGACACGGGGCTGTATTCTGGACAGAGAACTAATTATGTTTGGATATCCTGTGTTATTATTTTTCTTTATTTTGATTTCCAGAGATGAGTCACCTAAAGTACAGATACATCACTCTATTAAAATTTCAGTCACTTGAGGACAATCTGCTGTCTATTTACATAATACAAGCAGCTATAACCCCAGAAGCATCTTGATTCATTGTTCAAAAATTCCAGATACTTTTATCTTGGCTCTTTTTTCCATCCATTTTTTAAACCTTTTTGGTGTATAAAATGTCTTTTCCTTTTCGCTTCTAGGATGTCTTCAAAGAAAAGCGAGCCGAGCCACAAGTTAAGCTGATATTGACCTGGTATTGTTGCTCTGGACAAGATTTGTCTGTAAGTATTGGTTATGACATATATAATTCTTTGATTTGCATAACATCATATCATTATTTGCATATTTACGTTAGTTATGAAAGTGTTTGTTTTGCATGTGCTTGCATGTAAAAAGGTAATTTGTAATGTCAGGTGATACAACACTTTGTATATTTCAGTTTTACGATGGTCAAAGAGAAGGCAATAGTCAGAGGCCATTCTTCAATAAACCAGCTAAAAGAGAGAAAAGTTTATTTTTTTGAGCATTGTTATCTCACTGTCTAGCGGGTGAACACCAGAAAAACTCAGGGCGAGGACAGCACATTCATGCCTAACCATCTGAAACATAATACAGCCAAAGTTGTCAAGCAGCACAGTGGAACCAGGAGGTTCTGGGTTCGACTCCCCGCAGCCTGTCTGGGTAGAGTTTGCATGTTCTCCCTGCGCTTGGACGAGTTTTCTTTGGGAACCCTGGCTTCCTCCCACAGTGTAAAGAAAACAAACACGTACAGCAGGTTCATCAGCCAGTGCGAGTGTATGTGGCCCTGTGATGGACCGGCGACCTGCCCAGGGCGTCACCCTGCCTTTCACCTGACGGGAGCCGGGGCAGGCTCCAGCAGATCGCCGTGACCCTGAGCAGAAATAAGTGCGTGTAGATAACAGATGCGTGGCTGGATGTTTGTGGTAGAGTAAATAAGTCATGGCTGGTAACGCTTTGCATCTGCTCCACTAGTTTCAAAAATACAACTTGTGAAAAAAAACATAATAGCAGCATTTTAAGAGTCCAAAAGGTTTCACAGCAGGTTAAAGGCAGATCCGATGTAATGTCACGCACAGTTGATGGTAGTTGCTCAGGTTAGTGGTATCTTTGAAGGCAAGTGCCGCCCCCCTCCCCTCTTCCTTTCCAGAGACCAAATGTAATATGCTGCAAAAGTCCTCCAGTAGCTGAGTAAACATGCAACCATGACCTCTGGCAAGAACCCTGAATTAAAATAAGCTGTCCACATAGCAGGTAAGGGTTATACACCTTCAGTTGGTTTCTTCTTCATATTTACCACTGCTGATGGAGGAATGTCTGTTTTACCACTGTAGCCATTACGTTTCTTACTATACTGAAGCTTGAATATTTCTTCTCACTTCTAAGTCACTTTGGATGAATAAAAAAACAAACAAACAAAAAAATCCAACATCTACAGTACTAAATGATTAACTGTGGACGTAAAAGTCGTTCAGTTCTTGCAGAGATTTTCCAGCTGGCTACAAAGAAGAAAAAAAAAAGCTAGAAATCAGAGTTTATGTGGATCCAGCAGGAAATCCTCTGGAGCGTTTTCTGCAATCGTGTGCTCAGACCTGATAACGGAAGTCTTTTCACACTCTCTTCTGATGACCACCCAGGACATTATTGTAAATATGTTCAGACAAAAGTCTCATTGATATCAACACAAAAACAGACATTGCTTTGTTGGTGGGAAGCCTCATCCGCCATCATTAATGCGCTGAAAATGCAACAGTAATTTCCACAGACTACTTGATGCATGTGGTGTTGCCTCTTATGTTTTCTGCCCAGGTTCCACGGCAGGGTGTCTTCACTCTTAATATGTTGTGAGAACATAGTGTATCTGCAGTGGAGAATCTCCCACTGTGACGTGGATGTGTGAATAACAACTGCAGAGAAAGTGCAGACTTAATACATCACACATTATTCAAAAACGTTCTCAAATGTAAATGTGTGTAAACAGCAGATTTTTTTCCTTTTCATTTTTTAAAAATATATATATATAAAATTTGGAAAGCAAAATCCTTTCCAGCTGACATAAGCTCTTTGGGAAGAGCACCATCACTCAAAGGCACCCTGCTGTATGGTCCTTTGTCCTTTGTGAAAACATGATCACACAAGAAAACCTTCCCAGCATCCTCACAAAGAAATCTAAGGTCAGACGTTTTCAAAAGAAGACAAGTCTAATCTATTTTGGTTTGTACAAAAAGATCCATCCATCTATCAACTTCCGGTTTCCCACCATTGGTTTGCGGGGGCAGCAGCCTAAGCAGAGGACCAGACCTCCCAGTCTACAGCCCCCCTGTGCAGCTCCTCCGGGGGAATACCAAGTACCAACTATCTTACTTCCGCATTGACCCTCACGGTAACTAAGATTCGTTGTAGTTCATCAACTGACTGGTAGAGGCTGGCTCCAAAAGTGAGTCAATGCCTATTTACCCGCATGTTAAAGGGGACCTAGGGTTCGATTCCCGCCGGGGATGCTGTGGGCGCTGTGGGCGCTGAGGTGCGTGTTAGTTCCCCCATGACTTTGGCGCCCACACCCTGGGTGGGGTTGGTGAAAGGGCCTTTCTGTGTGGAGTTTGCATGTTCTCCCCGTGTTCCCTTGGGTAGCAATGTGAGCTACCCTCACAAAAACATGCAGCAGTCCTGGGCTATACATGCCCCCTCTGGCCAAACGGGGCGCCAGGTGGGGTGGGGAGGATCTAGCCGTAATAACGTGATCCTTCCACGCGCTACGTCCGGCCAGAGAAACCCCAGCCTGTCTGGTGAAAAGATGCGGCCTGCTCACTCCTCAGGTTAAGGAGGAGACCTGAGCTCAGTGCAGGGCCCTCCCGGGGTTGGTAGAGAGGAGCCCAGGGGCCTCATTTATAAAAGAGTGTGTAGGATCCATACTTAAAATGTACGTGCGCCCAAAAGCAGAAAATGGCGTGCGCACAAAAAATCTGGATTCATAAAACCGTGAGCACGCACACTTGCACACAATGGGGTAAATCCACAAAAGGATTGCGCGGCTTTTGCGGCCGCTAAACCGGTGCAAATGACACAAAAAGAGAGCGTCTAATTCACAAAGCACCCGCAAAAGGCAAATTGCACCACAAACTGCGCTGCCAAGCAAATAGTGGCATTGTGCGCCTTTGCTATTTGCATGCATGTAAATTAGGTAATATTCATACATTCGGCGCAAAATTGCCCCCTTTCTATGCAAATAAGCCTCATTGCAAAAACCGTCTAATTCACAAAGGCCAGCGCTATTTGCCACACGCAAAAATAGTGGAGCAAATACCGTCTTTTCGAAGCGTGTATTAACTGCGCGCAAACTCACTCCTCAATCTCTGTTTCTCTCGCTCTTCAATATCATTCAAGCCTGTGTGATACTGAATGATATTAAGGGTGAAATCTACAGTCAGACATGACTGTACACACTCAGATCAAGTGGGGTTGTGGACTTATCTCGGATTTAAAAATAAAAATAACAGGACGGAGCTCAGGATTCATCCATACAGTAGGGGCTGCTTTATTACAAACAATTCCACCATATAAACATATAAATCTAGAATGTGTGTGTTTAACAGCTGACCTGTAGGTGTGTGTAGCAAAACACAGAACATGAATTACCGTCAGATCGTTATCTGGGACCTCATCTATAAAGCTTGCTTGCGCACAAAAAGGGCCTGAACGGTCCGCGTCGCCGCGTAACCTTAGCCGTATGCTTTGCGTCGATTTAACGCGGAACCATAAATCAGCATTGAAGAGCACCGAGGGGAGGAGGGAGGAGAGGGAACGGGGCTCTTCGCACAGTGTCTTGAGGATTTACAGGCTGAGCCTACCGTTAGTTCTTAAACTGTAAAAAAAAAAAAAAAAACGGGGGGGGGGGGGGGGGGGGGGGAGACAAAAGCATGAGTTTGAAAAGTGGGGGGGCATGTCCCCCCTGTTCCCAGTGGAAATTGCGCCCTTGCGCCTCACAGCGTTTTATTTTCACTCGCTTTATTTCTTATTTCTGCAGTTTTCATTATGGACCAATCTGTGTGCTGAAATATGGAGAAATGGAGAACGCTGGAAACAGCTCCGCTCACTTACTCAGACAAGGGCAAATTGCACTCAGCTCCAAAACTTTATGGGCATGTTTGCGCCGGTATATCATTAGAGCAAAATCTTTTGTGAATAGGACCTTAAGGCGGGGCAAATTGCGGGCGCAGATGCAGCGCAATTCACAGCGCTATTTGCGGGCGCAATCTGTTCTTTGTGGATTTACCCCATTGTTCGCTTTATAAATCACAGTCCAACTGGAAGGTTGCGCACGGGAATTTGCCTGATATTCCGCCCTCTACATGCCCACTTCATACCATGAATGGTCAATGCAAAGTACTTGATGACTGTATTTGCATATAAATGAGCCAGCATGCGCAGCGCCTGCCTGCAGCATGTTTCTGCTGTGCGTCAGGATGAATGAGACGTGTCGAGCCAGGCAACCGTGCCACTAAATTTCACGGAGACTGAGATCGAGATGTTGTGGAAGAGGTGGAGGCCAGGAAAACGACATTATTTGGTGGTCACAGTGAAAGTATAAATAGTATATAAATAGTATAAAATAAAGCGAGTGAGTGGCAGCACGCCGTTGCTGCGCTAAACGCCGTGAGTGCCACGGACAGATCTGTTGCAGAAAAAAAAGAAGCAGCACCAGAGTGATCCAAGCACTGACACTGTGCTTCAAACACAGAGGGACACGATCAGCTCTATTATATTATAAGTCTGATATGTGATGACATTAAAAGTATGACATGAATCTGGCTGCATTTCACCACCTCACCGCCTGCGTCGCCAGTTCCCCATATCTTCAAAATGTTCGTGCGCTAGGGTCAGGGTTGGAGTAAAGATACACACATTTTCCCGTTATTTTTTTTTTTGCGTAAAAGGTGCCGTGCGCATCTTTCAAGCCCTGTTTTGTGCGCATGCAAGCTTTATAAATGAGGCCCCAGGACTGTCACTTAGGTAGGAGCACTGGGTGATGAAAAATTGGGAAAAAATCAGGGATAAAAATATAAAAAAAAAAGGGGGCCTATTATGAAAAACACGTTTTCTCTTGCTTTAATATATATAAAGTGGTCTCACCTCAGCCTGCCAACTCAGAGAAGGAGGAAAGCAACCAAATTCTGCAGTGTCTGTACAGCCGCCCGGATGAACCTACCAGTGTGATGTGGCTTCTATGAGCCGTTCAGATTCTGCTCCCGTCGTTACTTAACGACGGGAGCGATTTACACAGGTTGGCCTCTGATGCGTGAAACTACGCCCACAACTACTGTAACTCTGGCCGGAACAACAACAACAACTCCGCTGGCCGGAGCTTCCGCAATTTTTTCATAGCGGTGTATCGCGTCATTCGCATCATCGCGTCAGGCAGCCAATCAGCACAGTACCTCATTATCATAGCCTCACCGCCCACTCAGAATCCCGCATAGAGAATGAGGTATTAGATGCCATAATAGGTCCCCTTTAAAATCTTCAACTTTAGAGCTTAAAAAAAAAACATTTACAGCCTGGTTGAAAAAAAAAATTCGGACTCAATCGTTTGGTTTCACGTACATGCCAGGAGAGTTTATATCGAGCAATACATTTCTTTTGAATATGATTGATTGACCGTCAGCTCAGCCAATGGCTAGCAGCTACATGTATCACTCCCTTCAGCTAAATCGTCATGCTAGCGCGCTTAGCGAAGCAATCACCCAGCGTTGGCTAAACACAATGGTTATTTTTGATTTTGCTGTCTAGTCAACATATTAAACGGTGTATCCTAGTGATGGCAGCTCTGCAAATATTTCGGCAGGGTTCGGTTGAAGGAGCTGGGAGCAAAGCTAACTCTGATTGACATGCAGGTTGTGCGCATTGCAGCCGGCTTCTGAAGCAACTTGGCTGTGTCGTGCAAGAAGAAAAACGGACTTCAGAAACCACTGACTAATGCGTCGCCCACTGTTTTATACTGTCTATGAGGATTACAGAGGCATTCTCAGGCCAGCCCAGAGAAATAATCTCTTCAGAGTGTCGTGGTTCCTCCCCAGTTGGACACGCCCAAAACACGTCCTGATGAATGCATTCATCAACCGTCATCGGCTCCTCTCGATGAGGAAGAGCCGCAACTCTACTTTGAGTCCTCTTTGTGTTATGGTTGAGTGGAGTGGACCCAAGTGCAGGAGATGAAGCGCCAGGGGTTTCAACACAAAAAGTCCTTTATTAAACAAAAAGTGCAGCTTGGCAGACATTCCAAAAGTAAAAAGAGCCTTAAACTGAAATAAAAATAAATCCATATGATGACATGCAGTCGGCCAGGCTGGGGGAGAATAGTAGAGACTAGCAACAATGAAGGGAAAGAGAAGACAACATACACACTACACTGGGGCTGAGGAGACACAGGTGCAAACAATAGGACAGATGGGAACAAGAGAAGTCAAACTCGAACTAAATGCATCTACAAAGACTTTCAAAATAAAACAGGAACTAATCAAAACCCAAAACCGTGACACTCTTGATGACTGAACTTCTCACCCTATCTCTAAGGGAGAGCCCAGCCAATCTACAGAGAGAAATGCAATCTTGTTCTTTCGGTTAGTACCCACAGCTCATGGCCATAGTTGAGGGTAAGAACGTAGAATGACCAGTAAACAGAAAGCCTTGCTTTGTGACTCGACTCTTAACCACAGCAGACCTCCTGTTCCATTCTGCCCCACTGACGAACAAAACCCCATGACAATTAAAGTCCTCCACTTGAGGCATCACCTTGTCCCCTACCTGCACAGGAAATTGCAGCTTTTTTCGACATAAAAAAAGGAAGGTACAAAATCCACCATCAATTCTGCACCACAAGAGGTGAAAACCAAAGGTTCTTTTTTCTGCCATGAATTTGATCATCCTGGAAAGGATGAATACAAAACACAAATAACTGCGTAAGAAAGAGGCTAAGCAAAGCTTCCCATATCACAACTCATTCAGCGTAATGCTTGTCAAATGAATTCCACAACAGACGGGCGGCAATATCTAGACGTACATTTAATTCATTTGCCTTTTTTAGGGAGGACAGTAATTGGAAACATTTCACAGTCTAAAATGGTACTTATGGCATGTCAAATGGATGGTGCCAATAATTGGATAATGTTTCAGCCATTAATCGCTGAAACCAAGAATGTAATTCATTCAGAATTTGGATTCTCTTGGGAAAGAACAAAAATCTGTGTTTCTAAGACATAGGAGATGTACATTGTGCATAAATTAAAATCCTTCGGAGGGGTTGATGATTTCAGTTGATATGACATATTCACTATAAATGACCCGATTAAATTACAGATTAGACTTCTTTTGATTAATGGAGGGAATTTGCACAAACTATTCATGAAGTCTTACAGTAAGCGATGGGGTAACTGCAGAAGAGACTGCAGCAAACTAATTCATCAGCTGGATAATCAGATGCTCAAAACTCAAGCAACACTAGAAGGTTGTAAGACAGAATATATCAGACATCTGAAATAACATTCATCCTTGTCCATGAGAACTAATCGATTTGATATCATTAAATGAGTTGTGATGACAGGGAATTCTTACTTGTATTACTCTCAGCACCCAAATGGTTACACTTGGGAGTCCTGTTGAGAAATGAAAGCTCCTGAGTTGCTAATGGATTATTCTCATTGTCCTACAAAGAAGCAGAAAGTGCTTTATTCTGCTTTTTATTTCATTTATTAATTTACTTATGAAAACTTTTTCTTTTAAGATGACACCCTGCTGCTTTTTTACGATTGTGTTGTCACCTGAAGAAACAATAATACAAGAGAACAATTATTTACAAGTCTTTGATGTTTCTTAAAAAGAGATAAATAAATGAGTTTTGACTACAATTGGCTCTTGTTGTGCTCGACATGAAAGCCCTTATTACAACTTGCTTTGAACAAAAGCCCGTGTTAAATGGCTGTGCTGATTGTGATAAAGAGCCTTTTACTCCTCATGCCATGCTTTCTCTGTAACGATGATATAACTCGGCCCGCCTGAAGGCTGCCGCCAGAGAAAACGCTTTACTCGCTTTACTCTTTCGAGGCGATAACATTCTGGAAATAAGATTTTTGTCTCCCAGTTTGTAAATTACTAGTTTTTAGTGCCCCCAGCACAGTCAGTTCGTTTACATGCACAGCTAAGGTCATAGCTCAGCTGGGCCATTTAACTGGGCTTCGTTCTTTGTCCCAATATTCATGCAAGCGAAAGGAATCGATCCACTGCAGCAAAGTGAGACAGACCCGATAGACGGTGTTAGTGCCCGCTTTCAGCTTGGTAGGTTGTAGAATTGGGCAGATGCAGTTATTTCTATTCAATTTAATATAATTTCTTTACTTATATTGCCTCCAGGCAGTGGTCCAATTTGAATTATTATTACTTTGTTGTTTTTTCTTCCAAAACGTGTATTCTTTTACATTCCTGGGAAGAAAGCATCTTAAATACACGTAACCCTATTTTATGACATTTTACTACTCAATGCAAACACAGTGCATATCTTAAGTGACAGTATTAATGCTCATTAATACGTCATTTTCAGTAAATAGTATCCATACTAACACTTTCATATGTTCATGAAGGCTTGTTTTAAGAAGATGCATGGTCATTGGAATGAATTAAAGTAAAATCAAGCTTTTATAAGCCTCTTGTATTTATAACAAAAACAACAGAATACGTTCATCCTGTTTTTATTACATTTCATTAAATTATAAAAATTTCTTGAACTGGTTTAATTTTTAGCCATCCACCAGACGGTCTTCTTCGTGGGTGCATTTTTTGAGATCTTTTTATTTTCCCCCAGATTGAATTTGTGGTTGAAACCGCAGCCGTTCTGCCTAGAAGAACTAATATTAGCTGGGTATCTAGAATGCTTTTGGAGCCGCGGGTGCAGCGAGAGGTTTGGGCTCCTGCAAGGCTCACCAGGCAGCCTCACCCCACCTTCACACAGGCAGCCAGTCCAAACAGTCAACACACTGAAGCTCCTGGACCAGCCAAAGATACTTCCATCAAGGCCAATATGGATTCAGAGAAGAACATCTTTAAAACATTTGCAGCCTGGTATCTGGGGCCCTGAACAAAACAATACGTGGAACAGTTTTGTTGATGGTGTTTTTGAGAACCTAAAACTCAAAAGTGAAAATACAAACCCAGCATCTGTAAATGTGGCTGCTGCTTGTTAAATAATTCCATCATCAGTTTGATGTTTTGGGATTTTCCCCTCAGGAAATATTTATACAGAATCAGGATTGACAGAATTTTCAACCGTGAGATAATATTGATATTGTATCAGCTGAAAAGAAAAAAAAAAAGAAATATATTTTTCCTCCTTGCACTAACATCTACCTGCAGTTACAAATATTGTGCATCTCTCAGCTCATTAATATCATTTAATTAATTATTAAGAAAATCAATAGTTACATAAGTAGCAACTGCATTAATGCTCTCTTCAAAAGAAAAAAGAAAGAAAGTTCTGCATCAATTATTTAGTCAATTTCGGTTTAAGTCCAAGAGAGCAATAAGCGTGGAAGCTGGAGGCGCCGTGAAACAGACACCTCCAGCAGAGTGTTCCTTTTCATTATGTTCACACTCAATTCATCAAGATGAGTTTATGCCCGCGGGATCAAAGGGCTAGCTATCCAGACACATGACCTGGATCTCAGGTCCCACTTAAATGTCAGGAGGTGAAGCCGGGACGTGCTGGCTTGTGGGAAGCGCTGGGTGTAACCCAGTAAACACGTACTAACAACACATCCTCTGTGACAGCTTCTAAATGAGCCCGGCCAATATAACTGGTGTGGGATGGGGAGGGAGGGAGGGGGGCTGATGTGGACGCAATGTCTTTAAGGTTCATCAAGTGCACTTGCGGTGACAACAAACGAGGAAAGCAGTCTGGATTTCTTAGAAGGGAGCAGCATCTTTTCATTCGTATTTTTTTCCCTCTCTGTCAGAATGAGGGCTGCTATATTTTCATTGGCTTCTGGTTATACGGCAGAGAAGCTCCATAAATATTAATCATAATGATAATTGACTCAAACTGATTACAGGAAGAAAAAAAAAAACGGCACTGCAGTAAGTTAGTGCATCTCTCCGCCCTTAAGTCAGCGTGCAGAAGCAGCTTTGTTGTTGTTGAGTGAAACTAATTCCAAGCTTTAGCGTTTTGCTTTCTCTTTTATCTAACTTTGTACACGATCAGAGCCTCACACTCTCCCAGGGCTGTGTGATATACAGCAGAGGCTGCATTAAAATTACATTGCATCAAACAGAAAACTTGGCAACAGCATGATTAATGGTTTGTGTTTACTGGAGGAACAAATATTAGGTGAGAGGGAAATAAACAGTGATGGCAGAAATGTCTTTCCTTAGCTGTTTCATTATCTGGGCATTTCTCTTGAGCAATGTACTGTACACACCAATTCAACACTGTTTTCTAGACACCATCTGAATGAGCCACTGTGACCCACAAATTTCCAGAAAAGATATATTAGTCAGACAGTGTCTAGAAAGAAAAAAAGGCTGAGTTGAAACGCAAAACAAACAAGACCCCAAGGAAGTTAGAATTAGAGTTCTAATTAAGCTGTTGAGTATTTCTTCTCCAAAATCAACAAATTAAACCAATTCAGAGTAGTTGTTGTTGTACTGTAGGGCTGGTGGACGAGAGAAACTCAGATCGAAATGAGATTAAAATGGTGAGATGTTTTTACCTTGGACACTCTCTGGGCCACTTCCCGGCCAACAGAGAGCCCTTGGACAAATGTGCGTGCAGCGATGAATGCTCGGGTAATCTGAGCCTTGAGCTTCCTGGGCACGTCTCCAAAGGGCTTGAGCTGGTCCGTGTACTTACTGATACACTCCAGATAGTCCTCAGTGATGACGTATTGGGAGTTGAGCAGCGTGAACATTCGCTCCAGAAGCCGCGACCAGAAGTCATTAAGCATTTCCTCCAGGTTGACGTTCCCTCCTGTGTAATAGCGCTTCAGCTCAGCAAACAGGTTCTCAAAGACCTCAGAGTTCTGCATGTAAGGCTTGCCATAAGTCCTCACAAACATCTCATTCAGGGACCGCTCTGTGTTCTCCAGCAGCTCCAGGAAGAATTCTGGGACAAGAAACAAAAGAAAGTAAACTGTCATCTCTCATCCAAACTATCACAAAAGAGTGATTATGTTGATCAATATTATTCTGTACACATTCATGTAGCCTACAGATGTTATTTGATAAAATGCACTGGCGATCAAATCAATATCTGTAAAACAGAAATACAGGAAAAAAAAAGAGATTGAACCTGTCAAATGCTGAGTACAACACTGCTTGTAAAGGAGCTCATATTACATGTTTCATGGAAAATACACAGATTTTACTATAAAAGAAAAAAAAAACATTGCAGTAAAATGTGAATAACTAGCATTTATAGAAGAATGGGGGTTGGAAATGTGTAGCAGTTGAGGAAAAATGAGAAAAATAATTAAACTAGAACAATCTCATCATGCATGATAGACTTTTATTTTCAAGAATTAATTGCAACTACAGTACATGTATGTGTATTGGGCTTCTTTACTTCTACCATCATGACATCTCACACTGCATAGCATGCATCTGTGTATGGTCCTGTACAACATCAACAATGTTATGTGCAGGCCATGTGATGATGAGACGTCCTGAATCGTAGGGATGTTGAAAAAGCCTCATCCACATGTCCTGATGTTCAACAGCGAGCAAAAAAAAGAGGAAAATACCACTTAAATAGTACCTTAAGGGATATGCTGTTCCAGTCATCATTTAACATGAGAGACATGTCGCTTTAATTAATACATCATATAATCCTGCATTTTAAGTGGCTGGAGAGTTGAGCCTCTAGTTAGTGTAAACTCTAGTGTGTTATGGCCGGTAGTCACAGCTGCAGCTACAGGACTAGACTAGAGCAGCTGGTCTTAAACATAGCTTCATTGTAGATATGCTATAGAACTACGCTTGCAGGGGGAACCAACATGATCCACTGAGCGGTGCCCCTCACCCCTCCTTCTCGCTTCTTCTTCTCTTTCCTTTCCTCAGATCAACCCTCAGTTATTAATTAGAAGTATCTCATAACCTGTTGTAGTTTGTAGTGCTGGTCAGTTCACCTCATTTTCTCTTCTGTGCATGTTTGCAGGCCAGAGGTTCAGGAGCTGCATGCTGCCCTGCACTCCCCCTCTCTGATCATCCCACTGCTTGCTTCCACCTGTCAGTATAGATGTCTCTGTTGGATATCTACGGACACCCTGACCTGCAGTCCCACCCTCTGACCACCTCAGTGCCTGCTGTCTACCCTTGATTATATAGTCATCCCTGTGGTGCACTAGCTGGCCATTGTGTCTGTGTCTCTCCTCTCTGTTCTCCATTCTCTCTGTCTGATCTCTCTTTTCCTGCTCTTCCCAGCTGGCCTTCAGCAGGAGGGCCCCCACTTATGATCCTGCTCAAAGTTTCTTCCCTCCAAAAGGGGAGTTTTTTCTTGCTTCTGTTTGGCTTAAGGTTTTTATACCTGCCATTGTTTTTGTAACAATTGCTCGGGGGTCATTTTCTGGGTCTCTGGAAAGCGCCTACAGACAACTTGTGCTGTAATAGACGCTATTTAAATAAAATTGAATTGAATTGAGGAAATCATCGGGTTACTGACGCTGACAGAAAATCATCTCAGACAATCTATGGTCGCTAGAGCTTTGAGCCTGACAAACAATTTGGGGAAATAACAAAAGATATTGTAAGATTCTTTGATGCAGTGTATAGCGAAGTGGAATCATCTGCATTTGGACTGAACTACCTCTTGGGAAGTCTGGCAGCTGTCTTGAATATTTTCCACTTGTTTGTCACTGTTGAATGATATTACACATCACTTTGCATATTGATTAGCAATAACAAATGCTTCTCTGAGACCACTGCAGATACTTTTATATTGCATCTTCTTTTATAGTTGTTTAAACACACTCTAAAACAACAAACTGACTAAACATCGGCTTTTAGAAAGGTGTCACTTTCGCTTACGATCAGTTAATCAATGCATTTGATGAGCAACACCTGGCTGATGCTGGAAGCAATCAGGGAGTGCTCAGTTTTTCATACACTGTTTTTGCATTATGGTTTATCATCTCTTTAATAAATAATGATATGTTACTGTGCATCTGAGGTTGTATTTACCAGGTGATATTGTTATTATGTCTTAATATGTAAAACTACAAACTACAAACTACTGTTTTGTTTTCCACATACTTTTAAGACAGTAAATTATCTGTTTCCTATGATCAGTATTTCACATGTTAACCCCAGTTTTATACTGTAGATGATATACTGTATTTTGCCGACTGCTGTCCCATGTGTGCATTTTCCCAGATGTATATATATATGACATGTACTGTAAACATATGCACAAACAAAGTATCCTTTAGTATGACTGTGAAATCACAGTTTGTTATTTGATGTTTACAGCTCCTTTGCTCTCTCCATTTTAACTGCATGAAGCGTGTTATGACCTCTTTGACTCATCAGAAATTAAAATGATCATATTCAGACCATCTGCTACCCATAATGATGGTATTGGCAGTCAAAAGCCAAGATTAAATTTGAGCAAGCCGAAAGAAAAATTATGCATTTAACTGCAAATGCATGTCCAAGCAAATTCAAATCCTATAAAAAAGGACAGGACGGGGTATACAGAAAATCACTTTAAATTCAATTTTCTTTTTCTTTGGGGTTTTTTCAACCCATTACTGCACTCTCTACTATTTAACATGTAACTACGATATTTGCTGAAAGTATGCAATGTGATACCATAGATAAATGGCTCTGGCACACAAAGCAGTTAATGGAAGTCAAAAATACTGCAATTCCAATATTGATGCAGTTCAGAAAAGGTTTGAATATATTGTAATTCTGAAAATTGATCCCTCATAATGTTATACACTGGACCTTTAACACATCAATCGACTGAGATGCTGCAGCAGAAATATGGAGAGCAGTTTAAAATAACACAAGAAAACATTTTTTGAAGCTGTATTAGAGTGTAACATGCACCAATGAGCCATAACATTAAAACTACCTGCCTAAATAATAACGTTCCCTTTGTGCTGTCAGAACGGCTCTGATCCTGAGACACTGACTCGCATGCCTCAGCATGTCTGGCGGTGTCCCACGGAGCCCGCCAGAAGGATGTTATCAACATACCCTCTTGTCCTGTGGATCTCTTTGGATTTTACTTTTTCTGGGACACCTCATGTCTACTCAGTCAGATTAAGGTTTGAAGGGTTTTCGAGGGCAGCTCACAGCTAGGACTCTGTTGTGTTCCTTAAGCTGCTCCTGAGTTGTTTCTGTGATGCTTCATTACTGGTGGAGGCTGCTGCAGTCAGGGAGTGCTGTTGCCATGTGGGGGTGTTTGGTCAGCAACAGTGTTCAAGTGGGTGATGGATGTCAGTGGTTTTGTTCTTGCTGCAGATCAGAGTACGTATTTATGTCCAACATTAGTTTTCCACCTATTACTATGTTTTAGTCTCCACCAACTCCCTGGGGAACAATCACATTCTTTTGCTGCACTGTGAGGATCATGTTCTTCGATTTCTCCAGTGTATTTAACATCATCTAGCCTGATTTATATGCAGGAAACTCCAGAAGAAACAGGTGGATGCCTCCCCAATCACCTGGATTACTGATGACCTGTTTGGGGCATTTTATGAGACTGAATGGTTGCATCAGGAGCACCACAGGGGACCGTACTCTCACCATTCCTCTTCACGCCGTACACCCCAGACTTCCACTACAAGTCCGAGTCCTGTCATCTGCAGAAATACTCAGATGACTCTGCACCCACTGATGGACAAGAGACTGCTACCAGAGTAGTGGTGGACCGTTTCATGGCATGGTGTGGGAGCACTCATCTCATCATGAATGTGAACAAGACAAAAGGAGTATAAATGCCTCAGTGTTCACCTGGACAACAGACTGGACCGGGGATACGACACTAATGCTGTTTATAAGAACAGACACAGAAGACTTTACTTCTCGAAGAAGCTTAGGTCCTTCAGTATTTTCAGCATGATACTGTATATCTTTTATAAATCTGTTGCAGAGAGTGCAATCTCATCTGCAGTCATCTGTTGGGGGAGCAGCATCAGAGCCAGTGATTTAAAGAAACTGAACAAGGTGATAAAGAAAGCTGGCTCTGTTCTGGATCCTCTGGACCTGATTGTGCGAAGGAGGACACTTCATAAAATGAAGAAGATCATCAACAACCCTGTTCATCCTCTTCACAACACAGTGATTCAGCAACGGAGTGTGTCCAGTCAGAGGTTTCTTCAGATCCGCTGCAACACAGACCGTTGCAGGAGATCCTTCCTGCCCACAGCTAGAAACCTCTATCTCTATCTTTGAACAGTATTAAATCATGACTACTGCAACAGTTAATGTACCATCAGGGATTCATTAAAGTATTTTGAATTTAATTGAATTATAGTAAGGATAAAAACCTGTAACTTTATCTGGTAAGTATTGCCCAATGGGTTAATGTTTACCTATTTATTGCAAGCTGGATAAATGGTTGATGATTGTCTGGATTAAAACAGTTTTTTTGTTTGTTTTTTTTATTCAGGCTGAACAACAAAGTCGGGTTACTTATGTCAAACAACACCTCTGTGATCATTCAAGGTCTCTCAAGGCAGCGTAGATTGTTGAAAGAGACAAGATGACACGAACGGAGCCAGCTGCATAGCAGCAAAAGTGGCCAAAGAGATTCATAGAGGCTACATCACAACTCAACCCCTACGAGCCATGCACATTACAGCCAATTATGTTGTTGGTCCGGGCGAAAATGTAATGGATTTGAAGTGGTCATTAGTTCACAGCAGTGTCAGTGAAATTGCAGAATACAGCAGCGGTGGAAAAGGAAAAGAAAGAGAAAAAAAATGACATGACTTCGTGGGTTATCACACCAAGTCACATCTGACTAGTTTTATCAAGAGCTGCCCGTATCAGCAGAAAGTAAGAAAAATATACCTCATTTTCAAGGTTGCACAACACTTAAAAGGCAATTTAGAAAGTGCTTGCATGATTGAGACGAATGTATTTTTAGCCACCAGCAGATATCAAAACTCACTTTATATTTCCTTGGACGGTAAAGATTCCAATCCCGCACAAATACGTTAAGCAGAAACTGCCGCTGATTTATCACATGCCATATGTTTTAAAAAAACTTGCCTTCTCATCACAATTAGTTATTGTTCTTCTACACATCTTATCAGGCCCCAGTGAGTGTTGTGACTGTAATAGTTCCTCTGGGGAGCTGATAAAATTAGCTTACCCTCACACACACTTTTATGCTTATCATAAGTGGATCTGACTTTTTCCTTTTCCATCTAGTATAATGTAGGCCAAAGGAATTTTTTTCCCAATATTTTTTAGATTACATCGCAAATGACTTCACTGAGCAGTTATTATTAAATATGCAAAGCTCCAAGCATGATTTATACCCAAGTGGGTTGTTTTTCATAATGAGAACAGCCAGTGTTGTTCTGAGTGATGGGAACATTGATTAATGACAGCCTCAGAGCAAATATGACTTAAAATGGTACATGTTTCATTAAAAGAAAATACAAATAATATAATGCCGATGGTGTTATTTTTAGTCAATACATCCAGTGCAGTCTATATGATTTCCGGCCTTGCTGTGTACTGATCAGGATGAAAACTGATTGCACATGACAAATAGTCTGACTGAAACTGTCTTTATGAGATATTACAACCTAATCATGATTTTTTTATTTCACAAGAAAGTTCAATTTTCTTCAATTTAAAAGAAAAAATGCTTGGTGTCATAGGCACAAAAGCAAGAAAGTTTTCATAAATTTTCATTACACAATGATTAGGAGACATTTGTACAAATAAATGTTTGCAAGCACTGCAAAGGGAAGATACTGAAACGGCAGCCACCGGTGATTCAAACAGTCTCCACTTGAAAAGCGCTCATAACTTTTCACTGATGGAGCTCAATTTGGCTCGGATTCCTCGCTGTGTACACGGAGCTGTGCAGGGGTTACACAAAGCTATCCTCTCCACAGGAAAAAAAAAAACTAAAAATGTTCAAGTGCCTCTACAAAAATCGACTGATCAATGTCGAAGGATGTCAGCAGTCTATTTCCAAAATCTTGAAACACACTCCTCTTTTAAATCTTTGAGTTTGATGATAGAGAGGAAAGTTTCATGGATTTCATTTATAGGCAGACCGCAGGTTTTGAAAGTAACTTGGACTATAAAGTCAACCTTATTAAGACAATCAAAGGAGGAAGCCGTGGATGTGATGACTTCTGCTGCTAGGACTCTCAAGGGAAGCGGCCTGCAGAATTAATTACTATAAAATCTTCTGAACTGTGACAAGCGAGGTTAATGGAGTTGGTTTTCCATCTTCATTCAGTCTTATTCATAAATGTGATGCATGACGTAAAAGAAAAAAAAGGTGTACCCATATATATATATATATATATATATATATATATATATATATATATATATATATATATGGGTTCAAATGGAGACCCTCACCTACAAAAAATTGCTGTGTTTTTGAGTTGTGATCATTTGAATGTACCTTTGTAGAAGGAAAAAAACACCCTGGAAGTTATCGCTTGGAAGAGACATTAAATTATTATTAAACCTTTTAAAAATTTACATGAGTTGGATTTTTTTAACTAGCATTTAATTTGAACATCATTGAATTTAGTTTGAACAAACCTTTCTTTCATTATCATATCCTAGTGTGACCATTTTCTTCATAGAACTCAATTACTTTTAAAAACTATAACCCCCCCCCCTCTTTGTTCCCACAGAGAAAAGCAAGCAATTGCTCTAAAGCTGTTTCAACTGGTAATGATTTTACAATTGCAATAATCTCTTCAAATCAATAGTTCCAGAAAAGAACAAATAAAAACAGCAGGCATCACACGCCAATGGCATGGTAGCACATGAGCAAAATACAACAAATATTATATATTTTCAATAAGTTATCTTCTAAAATCCACATTTTCCTGAGAACTAAATTGTCAGAACATATATTTGAAGGGTTGTAATGAAAAAAATAATAAAAAAAAATTCATGCAGCATAGTAAGCAGCTGCTATCGCGAGCAGAGCACTCAGTGTTCTCTGCAGGAGTCTGACCAGTCAGCGAAGGAGCCCATCTCTCTCTGTGTGACAGGTGAAAGTGCATAAGATAACACACAGCCTGGCATTCTGCTTTCTCGAGGTCTCATGCCTTCACATGAAACTGGCTATTCTGCTGCACTTCAAACTCCAGGTGTCAATCATAAGCTTGGTCATTGATTGGTCTGTCAAGCAGTGCCCGTCTACAGAGAACTGCTCTGAGTGCTATGCTACTGCAGAGAACATGACAGGTTGACCTTTTATGTCTCCATTTCCTTGTGTTAATTCCTGTGGCCAGCCTACGGTGCATCACTAGTGGCACTTAAAAGCCCAGGCATTCGACGTACAATCCCACACGGTAAGTTAAAGAAAAAAGGAATAGTTAAGTGAGTCAAGAAAAAAAAAACATATCTCTACTTGACCTAAGACACTGCATGTACAGGCTAGAGCAAAGTAACATAAAGTAGTATGATTCTATAGGTTTATTGTTGTTTTTCTTTAAGATTACCACATCCAGCTCTAACAAGACCGGTTAGTGTGATGTTTTATAAGTGGCATATCACATGCCGATCTCTGTGTCCTCAGAACATTTACTGGTGCCAGCGCTGGCTGCCACCAATAAAAGTGACTCCATTAAAAACAAAACGAGGCGAATGGACCATATCGATGTTTGGCTTGGGAAATCAGCAGTGTATTGTTAAAAAAAAAAAAAAAGATTAACAATTACCAACCCTGACTTCGTCCCAAATGACTGTGAAGGAAATGGATTCTCTGTGCCAGCCGTGATTTAGTTTGCTTTCTCTAAGAAACAACATGCATTATGATTAAAGGGAAAAAATAAGTGAATAAATAACCAAATTCAGTACTAAATTGGCAATAGCTATCCCTGCATGTGTAATACATTTTTCCAGGCGGTCCTCTTTTAATTCTTAAAGTAACTTGTGGTTTTAATTTGGTTTTCACTGACGCAGGGGCCTGGCCAGAGTGTGCCCCGAGAGACGGTTTTACATCTTAATAAGCCGGCAGTTGTGGATAACACAAAACTAAAGTGATGACGATGACGAAACCTTTTAGTCCAGATAGTATCTCAAAAGCTGTCTGGTTCTACGTAGAGTTGTAACGGTGCACGTCAACCGTGGCATGCACATGGCAATACAAAGCATCGCTGCGCAGCCTGAGAAACACATCAGGGGTTCAACAGAAAGAGCAGCGAGGAGAGACGCCTCAGATACAATTTGTGATAGAGTACCTTTGATTGCTGCAGTGGATTGCATGATAACAGACCACTTCAACCAAATAAGTAGCTGACTACAAGCTAACATCATGCTGATGGATGGTTGATGTTGACTCTGGCTCTGCCTGAGCTGCTTGTATATTTCCCAGCTAAGTTAACTCACGCACTTTATTAATCTAATAAACCGTGTCACGAGTGTATGACTCAGAGTTGAGCTTTGGTGTAAGTCAAATGTACCACCAAGTTTACTAAGTTCAAGAGGAGGTGCCAGTGATTGCGGTTAGCTCTCATAACAAGACATATGGTGCCTATCCTCTTTAGTCCAGAGGGCCCAGCATCTGTGGTTTCCAGAGAATATTTCAAGTTTTTATTTGCCTTACAACAGGGCAGTTTCCCATGTCAACCCGGTTTGTTTTAATTTAGTGATGAATTAGCTTACAGAGCTACGGTTGACATCATGACAAAAGGGCAATTTAACCTCCACGCCACCCTGTGAGCTAAAAATACTTCATATTGTGACACCTGAATATGCATTTGTGTGCAACTGTGGTCTTTCTGGAAGGGTTCCCGAGCCCGAGTGATTTCCAATATTGCAGAATGATGCCTGTCTTTAGGTGTCTGAATATCAGACTCAAAGTGTTTGTTGTTAAACACTGAGGGACATACGTTTCTGAAAGTGTTTTGTGAGAAATGCTCTCTTAAAATGATTTGTTTTTCTTCCCAATCATGTCACTGACCTGTTGCAACTTAACCTAATTAGTCTGATTGTCCTTGCCATTTTTTTTAAGTCTGCCTTTTTTTTCCAGCCTTTACTTGTCTATGTTCCAACTTTTTTTTTTACATTGTTTGCTGCCTTTACTGTATGTTCAAATTCAACTAATATGTTTTCATGAAATGATCAAATGCCACACATTCAATATCTGATATGTTTTCTATGTTCTATTGTGAATAAACAGCATCACAACATTTTGGGAAATTATATTGTCTAATATAAGGGTGGGCGATATGACGATATTAGATCGTGAAGGATTACAACGTGAAGACGATCTTTCAAACTGCAGAGATCGTGGGATCGTCTAGGGAAGGTTATATAAATTGCAGTTCTATGCTGATGCACTGACTCACCAACCAACATCTAAGGTCCATCGCAACCTTTATTCAGGCGGAAACGATCCTACGGAGACGGGCAGTGACACGCTTTTCTACCCGCCTCCTTGTTTGTGTGTGTAGCATTAGCACAAACAGAGTTGGTTGGTTTGAATTTGGTTTGAATTTTCCACAAGTGATTGAGCTCAAGCAAATGTAATTTGCAAAGTTTGCACGTCGGCTGGTAACACAATTAATCTTTTCAATCACCTGAAGAGGAAGCACCCCAAGCAGTATGCTTAGAAACAACCAGCGAGGAGCCCGGTGGGACTGCATGCAGCAGCTAACATGAGACCAAAACAAACAGCATTAACAGGCATTTGACGAGTCAAGCAAGCGATGGAAAGAGGTAACAGAATCTGTTACCTTTTATCTCGCAAAGGCTATGGTACTGTTCAAGAGGGTAGAAAATAAGGCGTTCAAACACCTGCTTAAAGTAGCTCAACCGCGGTACGAGCCGCCCAGCCGTAAATACTTTTCCAATTGTCTGTTTTTGTTTTTTAAATTTAAGGTTGTGATAAAATCGAAATTGTGATTTTATTTAAAAAAATAATGAAATTATATTTTTGCCATATCACCCACCCCTAACCTGATACTTTGCTAACAAAACAATCCCTATCAACTATTATCATCATTTCATTTCTGTCCGTTCCCATTAGGCCCATGCGCTGTGTGAATGGCACAGGAGGGGGAATTTAATTCTGCAGCTGTACCACCTTGCCAGTCAGAAGCAGGGGGTTGTAATGAGGCGAAGTGAGTAGTGTGAGGATTAGCACTGTGGAAAGGTGTAACAGAGCCATGAGGATGGCTGCAAACTCTGTGTAGACTAGAGGATGAAATGAGTCAGTCATGGGACTGAGATGAGACACGGCCTGGCTGGTAGTCTAACGGTCTAGGTGTTCAGACAAAAATGGGAAAAACAAAAAAAAACAAAGCAACAATAGAAAAGGATGGAAAGGAAAAAGGGAAAAAGAATCCAACCAAGTTTTCAATCACAGTGGTTGAGAAGGCGGAGAACAGCTTTCACCGAATCTTTTGAACTTTGTCACTAGACCTGGGCCGAAAGCTATTCAGCGAACAGCAGTACTGTGCTAAGAAACCTGGAGGAGTCACCGTCTGAACCCCAATCTCTTTCTCTGTCCTCATGAAGCATCCTGTCTTCTGCTTTGGCAAACTTGAATCAGCAACTGGGAAGCTATAAGCTGTGTCCCTCAAAAATGACATTGGAGATTGTTTTTTATTTTGAAAGTCAGTGTATGTAGTTTCAAATAGAGTTTGGGTTTGACTTCCCTGGCTCCCATCTGTCCCTATTGTTTGCACCTGTGTCTCGTCAGCCCCAGTCTGTATATATATTGTCTTGTCTTTTTTCTGCCTGGCTTTTTGTTTTTCTGTTCGGTTCCTGATTACTTTGCCTTGCATGCCTTGTTTGAGTTTTGGTTTTCCAGCTGTTTGAAGTGTTTTTTGTCAATTAAGTCTTTTTTTTGTACCTCCTGTCTCTTGCAATTGGGTCCTACATTCCTGATACGTAAAAATCCCCCAAAACCTGTTACACGACTTGAGACATTAGGGACTTGCTGCTGATAGTGAAGCACAAAGTAGAAGACAGACTGTCTTTATTGTGGAACATCGTAATGCTTTGTGAAAGCACCCGCTGGGGAGTGAATATTGTGCTTTCTTAAGATCACTGAATGCAAATCTGGAGAGTGGAGGTGGAATGAAGAGGGGTTTTCCACTATGTCTTTAAGGCACGATCCTTTAGTGAAAGTGGCTTATGTTGTGACACAACTACATTTTGAACAACAATAATACATTTTATTTATAAGCGCCTTTCATGAAACCCAACAACACTTTACAACAAGTAGATAAAACGTACAAAATAGTGTTAAAACAGTCCTATTTGTTTTATACATTTTGAAGTCAATGTAATTTAAGCGAAATAAATTAGTCACCATATTTACGAACACAAACATAACGTTGCTATTACCTTTCTGATATTTGAATTAACAAAGATAATTATTAATCTCATGTTCATAAAAATGATGTATCATCAGTCTAGGCGGCCGCTGCCCTGTTGCAGTCAATCCTGGGCGAGTGCACAATCGTAATACATTTTTGATCCATACAGCCGCACTATGCCTCTGACATACTGGTGATGTTGCTGTGAAAGATGGCCTTGGCAAAGCCAGAACCGAGCTCTCCCACTATGACACGCAGGCTGAGGTGTCAGAAATATGCGGGGGCTGCCCATCCACTATCAGCTACTGCAACACTCATCAAGGTCTGCATAAGGAGAAAAAGAAAATATATACACATGCAGTTCATAGGCTTTGTGTAGGTGGGACTCCAGAGGCCGGTGCTAAATAGATTGCAAAGGTCATCCAAGTGAACTGAAAGCTTTGTATTATTTAGATCTGTATGTGCTCTCGATCAGTATGAAGGCCAACATAATTATTTTGGTATCACTGTGTCTCATAGTAATTTTATTTGGTGAACACACAGAGCAATACAAAATAATCTGAAAACTCAAATTATACTTGAAGTACAGTTATTGTTGCTGATTTATTCTGCTCAAAAATAATAACCAAATACTGTCAAGTTCAGTCTGGATTAATAACAGAAACAGTAAGTTTAAAGTTATATATATCAGACAATAACTTGGATTTCCCAAAGTGCCAATGGAGACTCTCAGCAGACATGTGGTGTCTGGTATAAAACCTGCAGACTGCTGAATCTTTGACTCTGAAATCATGGAGAGTGGCAGCTAACCCCGGGAGGAAGCAGGGTGTCATAAGCCATGCATCTAAGTGCTGCTGGGCAAAACTCATTTCCATCTTGCTGGAGCTCTTCACATGATATTCCCTTTCTTGACAAGGCATGATCAAAATAACACTTATTTATTTATGCGCGCTTTCTGGTATCACATGTGGATTGAGAAGTTTATTTTCCTCAGGAAAAAAAGGGGGGAAAAACGAGACACTATGAGTTTCTTGGCAATGTGAATCTGAATTGCAGTCTGCAATCCAATCGGGTTTATTTCATTTTATTGTCCTGTTGGGTATTAAATTGCACTATGCATCAGTCCACTCTACATTCATTCTGCAGTTTAGATGCACAAATATGTGTCAGGATCCTGATGCTGAAAAATGTATCTTGATCAAAATAAACTTTGCCAGGTTTACAAGCACACATGAGGAATTTGACGTTGCCCAATTTGGTTAACTAGAAAAGGAATTAAAATACATATGTGAAGACTTTAATTTAACAAACTGCCCTGAAGAACTGTAAATTAGTAGTGCAATTATCTGTGGATTATGCATCTAAGAGGTTATTTCACAGTTAATATCAAACAATGTCAAAATAGTCAATATTGAGTTTAAAAAAAAATATACATATATATATACATATATATATATATATATATATATATATATATATATATATATATATATATATATATATATATATATATATATATATATATATATATACATACTCTGTGCAGGAATTCAAGTGCACTGCAAAAATCATGAAGGTTGTGTCATAGTTAATATTAGAGAATATACATTAAAAAAAGCTGTAAAAATAAAGCAGTAGTTGTGGCACAATCCATATGAAAAAATACAATAGTTAGTAAAGAAAATAATATGCACGTGCATGTGTCTAATGGTTGGTTAATATAAGGGTATGGATTTTTCTGATACTCAATGGCTGTCGGAGGTTGTTAGAGCGACAAGCTGGGGAAGAAACATTAGTTTTAGCGAACTGTACTCTTTTGGACATGGCAGTGCACATTACCAACACAATGGGAGAGTGAGGTTGTAATTTTACAGCAGAACAATGCACTGTAACAAGATGATCAATATTCCTTCCACCAGATTAGCAGTGTCAGTGCTGCAGATGTTTGGTTTGTATCTAATGCAATTAATAAATATATATATATATATATGTATATATATATATATATATATATATATATATATATATATATATATATATATATATATATATATATATATATATATATATATATATATATATGTGTGTGTGTGTGTATAGTATGACGGCGCTCTGATCTGGAAGAACCCCTGCAAAAAAAAAACACGAAAAATGCAGGCGATACATTAGTATCCAGAAAAGGTTCCCCTTTTCTTCTTCCGCACTTGTTTTCATCCGTTAATATGGAAAAAATGGACAAAATTCCGTATCCTTTTAAACTGCCATACTTTTATCGTAGAGACATCATTCCAACGTTCAAACACTCGGGCCGATTGGAACTAAAGGACCCTACAATCTCATTATGCTAATTATTACAGTTTTGAGATTTTGGACTTTGAATATTTTAAAAAATTCAACAGTTTATCATACATTCAAATGTCCCACGACTCGCCCCACTGTGTCCTACAACATATCAAAATCTCATGAAGCTGTGATTTACAGAAAATTAATGTCAAAATGCCGGCAAAATGACTTCATTCATTCATGTCGAGCTTGTTACCGTGGCAACAAAAGACCTATGCATTACTATGTGGGAGCATAGGAATGAATTCAGTACAACCAGAACCACCTCAGACAGAACAAGACACGACCCCAATACAATCAGAACCGCCCTGAACACATCCAGTAGCACCCCGAACACAAGCAGCTAAAGGGGACGAATGGGCACCCCATATAAAAAATTCCTGAAATTGTATTAATATTACTACCGTTTTACTATTATCATTATTATTATTATGGGACAAAATAACAGAAAAGATTTCTATGGGTGTCTTTGTTTCATGTCTCACTTTTTGTCAGTGACGGGGTGCATTACAGTATTTAATGTTTACAACGGAGGAGGTTGTGCCAAGGCAAAGCAACTTTATTTGCATAGCAGATTTCATACACAAAGGCAACTCAAAGTGCTTTACAAAGACACTGATGTGAGAAAGATGGAAAAAGAATATAGGGCTTGGTCGTCTTGACGTCATCACTTGGCGGAGCCGCCATGTTGGAAGCTAACTTAGCTGCTCTTCGGACCACTGCGCACTGTGTACAGACGTGCTCCCTCTTCGTTGTGTCTTATTTGTAATCGTTACTTTCCGCTATTCTGTAAACCATGGTAACCCGTTGCTGTGTTGTGGGGTGCAACAGCTCCAAACATAACAGACGTGGGGAAAAGATCGCTAATGGTTTAACTTTTCACCGCTTTCCTGCTCGGAGGCAGAACCACGGAGGCCGAGTATCTGAGATAACAAAGAGTCGTCAGTTCGCTTGGATCGCGGCAGTAAGACGACCAAACATAACCTTCCACAGTAAACCACAAACAAAAACTCACACCGACCGGGGTCGGATCATTCATACGGGTTTTATTCCCCACTTCTTGAGCTAAACGCAGTTGCTGGCCAGCTCTCTGCGGTGCGATTAACCGCAATCTTCAGAAAAAAATAGTTTGTTGAGGAAAAAATATTAACTTATTTGTAGTTGCAGAGGAAAAAAATAATCCCACGAGGAAAACAAAAATATTGCTCATGCCTCAGAGCCTCTTCCGCATAATATAGCGGTCAAAAAAAAGAAAAGAAACAAGTAAGAGTAATGCAAAACATGTACTGTATGTTGTACTATTATACTAATTCATTGAAACACATGGCGAGTCAAATATTTACCAAAGCAGCTGCCAAACACTCGCAAACAAGGTAGCCGAAGACGTCGGTTGTGCAGAACTGCGGCAGTAAATCCTCCTCGGAGCTCCACTCTTTAGTAGGGATTTCATATGGATCCAAACCGTTAATAATTATTATTTTCTCCATATACCGGTCCCTGGTTTCCTTGTTTAAGGTATCCCGGTAAATTCCAGTTGCTTTCCGGCATTTTAAATTTTTTTTGCGTTCTGTCTGTTCACTTGGTGCTACCACACTGCTACTACACTGCTGTTTGTTTACACTCATGGCTGCCACGTCCCAGAATGCAACTTGGCGACCAAGCCCTATAGGAATGCAAATAAAAGGCATCATAAAATCACAAAAAAAGTATTTGAACAGAAAAAGGAATAAAACAGAGTTTATAGAGATAGCTGAAAAATCGTACTGCAGAATTTGACAAGGAAAAAGCATGAGAAAACAGAGCAGCCTAAATAAACCTAACATTTCGTTTTACTAATTGAAGCCTTTCATATGAACCCTTTTATAGGGCAGTCAATAACATATTTGAAATTTCAACTCAAGAGGGTTATTGGAGAATATTAAAAGCCTCTATAAGTACTAACTTTTTACTGTAACAACCATAGACTGTAGTTCTACTGAAGTGACCAAATATGGTCACTTCCCCTGTAAAGGGTTGAGATGCATTTATGTATTCTAGTTTTTTGTTTTTTTTTATAATTCGATTTTTCAGGTTTTGGCATGGGGATTTGAATGTGAAAGTGAGAGGAACTGAGTATAAACGAAGGAGGTGAAGGGAGCAACAGGAAGTTCTTAAACATTAGTTTATAAAATTACCTCCACTGAAGCTGTAAAATATGTCTCCACTGTTTGTTTTTTTTGGGTGGAGACAGTGCTTTAGTAAAGAATTTTCTGTTGACTGAAACCACTCATCTGCTCAGAAAGGTCCAGTGTACAGACAGGAGTGTATGCATACATTTATAACACAACCAGCAAATTCAGCTCATTCCGGCCCACAGAGAAAATCTGTGGTTTCCTATTATGTAGCCCCCATTTTGAAAAGGGTGAAAATGAACCAATGTTTGCTTTTAGAAACTTGTGCTTTATGGACTCAGTTGTTGCGAGTTCTGCTAGAGTCTCATTCATATTTATACTCTTCTCTTCCTGAAGCAACTCGGCTCCCATGAGGTTTCCAGGTGATATATTTTCCTCACCAAGTTTTCAGTCGCTATCCTTTTTCAGAAAGTTCAAATGTGACATTTTCAGTTCCTGATAGGAGCAGTATTACTTCCTGTCACAGACTGTCACATGTTAGAAGAAAGGAAACTGTTTTTGTTGTTGTTGGTCACCATATTGTCACCATATGTGTCTGATTTAGCTAAAATCTTATTAACAAATAAATAAAATGGGGAAAAATGGCCAATTAAAAAAACATTCCATTCAGACTCAAAAAAACCTGGTTTTCTTCCAGTGTCTGAAGTCCTTGTCAAGGCTTCAGGTCAGGACATTTCTGCTCAGGCTGAAGCCCCCATCAGAGCATGGATAAAACAAAGTTAATTGGGGGATGCATAAACAGACAAAGAACAACAAACAACTAAAACAATTTAGGTCTTCAAATGAATCTAATAAATAAGTATGCCACAAAATAATGTGTTTCCTTACCAAAATAACTTCAATCTGAAATAATAGGAAGTCAGACAACGGAGCAAGTGATGTGGTGTTGTAGATGACTGTCCTTTCCTCGAACTCGTACAACTGACATGGTGAGTGTAGTTATCATACGGCTGGAGGGCATCGGATCTGCTGGCCCCAATGACACTGCCGCGCATAAATATGCTGTATTTGCACATAAAATGAGTCCTCCTTTGCATGACAAGGCCCTCTGCCCAGTGCAAGACAGCGCAGGCATGTGTTTCCCTGAACATTAAAAGCTGTTGTGTGTCATCACTGCAGTTATCTTAGCTCCCTGTTTAAATTCAGAGGTTACATCTTTTTTTTTCTTTTAACACCCGTAGCTGTTTATTTTCACAAAGAATCTCAACTTACAACTCAAAATTCCGTAATGCAACCGAAGTTACAAAAACTGTACCTGTGTCCTCCTTTATACTTGCAGTATCACCCCAAAATATCAATGTGTTCATCCATTTTTGCACAAGTTGCACCATTGCATCTCATAACACATAAAATGTGTTTTTTCCAATAAAAATTCCAAGTGAGGAAGAGTTTCACTTGTTGTTTTGTCTCAAATTTAAGGGGTACAAGAGGACAACTTTTTACATTTTTTTGTATCATAATTCTTCATTCTCTATTGGATCCAGTTCAGGACTGCAGGGACACCGGCCCAGTACCTGTACCCTCATCTTCCTCAGCTGTGTCTTGTTTGGAAAATGCATGGACATCCCAGGAAAAAAAGGTATCTGGAAGGGGATTTATGTCACTCTAAACATTCAGTTTACTTTTTTTCTTTCTTTCTTTGCATTAATCCTGCCAGCACAGATCTTGGAGTTGTTGCTCAGGCATTCAACCTCAGGCTTACATCATTGCCCTCCAGACACTAAAAGTCCTCCATATCTTAAGTTGTTTGTTGACATTATCCACTGTTAAAGGATACATATGTTAATTAATTCCAATATTTCTTTTGGTAACATTGCTTTTGAAAACGTCAATGATTTTCAAATACGTTTGTTGGCAAATTGAAGATCCTCTGTCTAACTTTGGTTTTCAAAGTCTGTCTTTCTTGGAAGCCATTTATGTGCCAAATCATGATTGCAGTGACCTTTATTGAAATAACATCCTCATATTTTAGTTCTTGCCTCATTACTAGTGCCCCATTGTCCCATTCCCAACTCTTTTGGGAACGTGATGCCAGCCTGAAATGCCAAAACTGAATGTATATTATCAAATTAAATTATGGAGGAGAGTGAAAAAATGAAATATCTGGGGTTCATACTGTCCAGAGAGAAATAAAAGCCAAGGCAAATTTCATAAATCTGAATTGATTTTTTTTCTTTGCATTTTCAATATAACTACAAAGTTTTCTGATTTGGAGATGTGGAATGTGTATAAATGATAGTTGTCCTCGCCTCTGTCTATAATCAAGCTGAAGTGGAAGTGCTGTCAGGTGTAATACCGCTAATGGCTTCAGGGCTGTACCTAAGCATCCATGACATCATCAGACTCGCAGTGTAAGCTTGTGTTGGCTTGAATTAATATGAGTGGTCATTTTGCATTAAGGCCAATATGATTTTTGTCACGTTATTGTAGCAACCAAATCTGAATTTAAGCAGAGCAGTCAGACAGTATAAGCATTAAAAAAAAGAAAATAAAAACTGTTGGGCAATCTGCCATAAAAAGAGGTTTTATGTATGGACAGAAGTGCACGGCAGTGAAAGGCATCACATGTGATAGACTCAGATGTGAATGAGTGCATGAGGAAAAACATTCTGTCACGCCTGGATTTCAGTCTGACTCATCATATTATGCGGTAATGCAGGTAAGATCACAACAATGTGACTATGTGAATATGACTAAGTCAGGAAAGGCTGCAGTTAAAAAGAAAATGGTTTCACCTCATGGAGCAGTGAAAATGACTTATGACGGCTGGTTAACATAGTCCTAATGAGTCATGTTTCAGTTGCTATTTCAGTTTCATTCCACCGACTGATGAAATGCATCGGTCCAAATGATTTTATATGGGAATTTAACTGAAGCCAATCCCAAACACGTGAGCAGAGACTCATGGAGGAGTGATCAGATGGAGAGTGAGTGCATGAAGGTATTGTATGTTCTTGCAGACACCAACATAAGACAATTTTTTGCTGTTTCTGAGTCCTTTTTTAGAGTAAGCTGACTCAGCCCTGGCTGGGAACTACTGATGTGGGATGGCGGGGTAGCTAACCTTAGTTTGTGTTGTGGATCCTCGGGGCAGAATCATGGATTTCTGTCACTCAGTGGGTTTAAAGCTTTAATTCTTTCTCTGAATTTGCATAGCACCAGGCCCGCTTTATAATTAAAATACAAAGACATTTCTCAGATAAGCAGACAGCGATGGATGGAAATTTAATTCTTTATGGACTCTTTAAACCATCTTATTATTCATTTTTAAACTTACTTTCTCTAAATTTCATGAATGTGTTTTCTTTGACATTTGTCTGCTCTCTAAAACTCTCCTTTCACAACATGAAGCGTTTAATTATAAATACAGCTTCATTCTATAGTAACAAATCATCTATTGTCGTCATTGACAAGGTTTTAAGGTTACAGGAACCGGTGATGTTTCTTTACAAGTGTGGATCCAAACTATAAAACGTTTCTGAAGCACTGGAGGAAACTCGAGCTTTTAATACACAAGTCCCACAAAGTAACGTTTGCCATCATTTAACTGCTATTTCTCTTTTGTACATGTTGTTTCCCAGCAGTCAGACAGTATTGGAAAAATTCTTAGATTAGTGAAAAGAATGGATCCTCTTTCATTTTGAAAAAGGTTAGCTTATGTCCTGTCATTCCTTTAGAGATGAGAAGAATCAGTAATCCTTAAAAGGTTTCGGCGAGATAAAAAGGTATTAGGCTGCAGTCCTAATAAATAATAATAATAAATCACAGTGGTGACAGGTGGCTACGCCTGACAAGTTTCACCTCTACCACCCTTCACCATTGTCCAGAGCGATAATCTGCTGCTATTCAGACAGACTAATGGCTCCAGAAGGGATTAATATTTCTCATTAAATTGTAAGTACAAAGAGCAAACTCCATGGAGAAGGACACCAAGAAGGATAGGTGGAGAGGTAGAATGAGGTTGGTTCAGTAATGAGCAAATACACGCCCAAAGAAAAGCTCATTAAACGCTCAGTGGTAAAGACAGTCACAACAGAGTTTACAGACAAGATCACACACCGCACAAGACCACCAAACAACCTTTACAATGTAGAGCTCTGCTCTGCGTCGCTGTTCAAGCTGTCAATCTGCTGTGCAAGAAGGCATGTTTATCTAATCCAACAAGAGGTTTCTCCACACCAAGGCATTTTAATGAGATTTTCACATCTCATCTCCTCTTGAGAAAGGACAGCAAAGAACTTCAGTCAGCGCTTTCAAATCAAGACATACAGCCTCGGCGCTTTGATCCTCCTTTTCACAGCACATTACACTGTGCTCGCTGACCAATATTACAATTAAAAAGTAGATCATGTAAAGCATTCAGGAAAGGGGTCTTACCGTCAAATATTTTATGTCGGGAGACAAAGGTGCTTCTCAACGTGTGACTCGTTTCATCGAGCAGGTTTTCAAACTCCTGTTTACTCTGTTGACCGAATCTGTCCTCCATTTCCTGGGTGCAGCACGTGCTTCCTTGAGGACAGACACGCAAATGATCCCCTGCAAAACAGAAGGGGAAACAAAATGTGTCACAATGTTTGACATAAAAAGAGACGGGCCTAGAGGATGCAACTCGCCAAAAATGTACAACTCTTGCAACCGGATCAGTGTTTGCGGAGTTAAACAGAAGTTGTTGAAGAGCGCGCAAGTCATCAAACGGTGAGATGACGCCTAAAGAGACAAGCAAAGGGTTCAAAGGAAAGGGTCCCACATTGATCCGTTGGGGTGATAAAGTGTTTTAATCTAATTGGCTTCTGAGGCAAATTCATCAGTAAAAAGGAAAAACAATACTGTCAGCTTCCTTTTAAGGTCAAAAGCAGTTCCAACGGTAAAACCAGTCCAGTGGCTAAGTCTGTAAATAAAAATAGGGGTTGGCTGTATGATTGACTTCAGCTGAGGTTAAGGGCAGAGACGAAGGAAAAGCAGCTGAGCTGACAACCATTGATAAGACATTTTTGACCTCAGCTGGCCCGAGTGACGGGCTTCTTAAAAGCTGATCACTCAAACATTGTCATTGTTGCGTCCTCTTATTTGCCCATTGTCAAACAAACTTAATAAATACATTAGAAAAAATATGTGATCTTGAAGAATCCCAGGAAGCTTTCAAAAGATAATGTGTTTAAAGTTTTCAGATACATTTTAAACTCCTGTTCAGGAGTAAATTAATACACACATATTTGAACGCAACAACAAAAGGAAATTCAAATGTTGAATACAGATCATAACCTATTCAACGGGGCCATTTCATTTCATTTCATTTATTCCATTCATGGTATACTGTATATTCTTAATAATGTTGTACAAAATTCCATGAAGTACACATTATCCCCATGAAAGAAAAGGAGCAGGAAGAAGAAAAACTTATGATACCTGCCCCTCTCTGTTAATAGTTACGTTGACTTACTGGACACCAATCTATCTATACACATATTTATAACAAGAAAACAAACAAAAATACCACTCTTCTATCTATTTTTTTCTCTTTCTCCTTTTTCTTTTTTGTAGGCACTTATCTTTTCTTTTTTAAACATTTTCTTAAGCTGATACAAACTTGTGCAACTTTTCAGTTCATTGCTTTGTCCATGCCATAATTTTACACCTGTAACAGAAATACACATTTGTTTTATGTTTAACCTTGCAAAAGTATGTTTAACCATTTAACTCTGAACGCAGCTCCAAAACTGTCCGTCTGATTTTTAAGCCTAAAATCTTTTGTATTATGTGTGTTGAGGTGAGCACCATGTTGCCCCCCCTCATTGAGCCAATCAGATGCATAACAGCCACGGCGACAGACAACTGGTCTTTATTAACTGATTCATCTCTGAGGGAACTAACTCCATATGGGGATGGAGGCATGGGGGTGGGTTTGTCTCCGCTTGGAGTTCAGAGCAATTTCCAATTCAAATGCATATTCTCCTTGGATGCTTCGATATAAAAACCATGGCACATTTTCTAAAGTAAGATCAAAATTTTCCCTGCGGCACACAGCATCAACAGTGTGAAGTGAGTTTTCCATTGTTAAAAATGTTACCATATGCTGAGGTGATTTGGGTGCGTCACTCCGAGGGAGCAGAATCGGTATTTTCAGCGAGCTATGGAAGTGTTGTCTTGCACCCGTGACAGATGTCTGTGTGCTCTTTATAGATTTTCGCTCAGAATAAAAATTAAGCTATGATGTCGAATTGTCTTGTGTGACAGTATTGTCCCAAGGCACAACTCTCAAGAGTGACGCCAGTATATTTCGGGAGTATTTAAAGTACCCCACAACACATCAGACTCCTTCATCCACCGAGAGACGTCCCTGATATAACTGTAAAGCAAAAGTGAGTCGACGGTGAATCGACTGTATTCAATCCCTGATTAAATGACAAAACGTGTTACGAGGATGAGTATTGGGCCTTCATCTGTTACAGTACAGTAATAAAAAGTGTTTTTAAACAGGCTTCAGCCATCGCCTCAAAATGCAAAACTATATTGAGTCAAAACGTAAAAAGTTGCAGGAGTGTCTGAGAAACTAAAAACAATCGCCTCTAAACTAACGACCCAGTGCACTTCACACCAAACAACGCCCTTAGACAAGAACTAGTTCAACCGCAGGACATAACACCCCGACAGAAACTGAGCAGCTTCATGTGCACAGACCAGAGCAGTGAGGAGCACACAGATCTGTCGACAAGGGGAAAATACCCACCAACCCCATCCTTAGGTCAAGACTAACCACCTGCATCTTATGGATCAGTGAACTAGTTTGAGGACAGCAATGTATTTATTCTGAAAACATAAGTGAGATGGCTGGAGAAAAGAGTAAAAGAAGCCATCTGCTGAATATCAAATAGGGGGAAAAAACCAGTACTAAACAGAGAAGACCTGCAGGTTTCACCTATCCAACACAGCCTTGACTCTCCACTTCAGACTGTTTCACAAACGCTCTCACTTTTGATTTTATAACATCTCGCATGTCGGCCAGTTCAGTGGACAAAAGACCATAACGAGCCACGAAAGGGCAGCCATTTATGCGTGACTTTAACAACTCTCCATAATGGATGGCCCAACAAACGGCTTATAAAACTCAATTTCTGAACCAGTCAGTTAGAACCACAAGAGTTTTCTGGATGAGGGGTGAAATGTCTTCCAGAACACAGAGAAGAAGTTTGCTTTTAAAACCTGAGAACGTAGACCAACACCTTGAGAGAAAAATGTTTCCCAGAATAAACAAAATTTCAAGTTGAAAGGAAAAAAGTACAACTCGGCAAGATAAGAACCCCAAACATATGCTGAGAAAACACAAATGTGACTTCAGAAAGAAAAAACGTGAAACTCAAAAATCACAGAAAAGGTGTACTAATCTTGTAGGATCGTTTCGAGAATCAAAAGGTGAACAAATGATCAAGTCAACGCTGAATCCTGTTGGGTATGTTTTGTTGCCTTTATCTGGACACTTCTGAAGTAGCTTTCCTTTTGGATTCATTATCAAATATACTTTTTTTTTCATATTTTCTGCATCAAAACTTTCAGGCTGATTCCGGGACATTTGCCACAGAAGAATTGGAAATTAAGTTTAAGAAGAAAACAAAAAAAAAAAAACAATTTGCAAGCAACTATGGTTTGTCAAACAAATGGGATTAATAACTGCAAACAGAAAATTATCCCAAACAAAGAGGGATGGAGGAGGTGTTCATTACTCACATACTTCACCGATGGATTGTGAATCTGGCTCTCCGACAAACAAAATAACAATTAAAGTCTTAATTTTCGCTCTAATTTCCTTTGAGCTGATAATGAGCTCTTCATAGGCAGGCTGTTAGAAACCAAGCTTGTAGGATCTTAAGGGGAAATTAATTAAGGAAAAAAAGGAGGAAAAAAATCTCTTTTTCTGAGCAGAGCATTTATTTATGGTTCTGAAATAACGACTTATAAAACATCTGACATGATGCAGCTTTGTCTTTTTTTGTTTGTGGGTCTCAGATCTAAAGATTTGACATCATTTATTTCTTTTCTCCCCATCAGTCTTACATTCGACTTGCAGTAACAAAGAAATAAGTAAATATAACTCGAGCAGAACTTCGTCCTGTCTTAGACAAGGAACGAGCAGTCAGTGCAGCCAAGGATTACTCAAGCCTAAACAACGTGACTTTGACTGCTGCCCGCCAGCTGGTCGATACTGTAGCTTTAGCGTTTCCGTCTGGGGTGCAGAGCTTTCCCAAGCTGGACTTGGCTGGGAAAACAATTCGTGTTGAAAGATGATACATTCCTTCAAAATATTCTCCTATATTCTCTTACATAATTGATGACACAGTTGAAATATTCAAGTTAATATAAAGTTTATGAACCATATCATTTAATTTTCCTTACCAGTGGTTTTAAAAAGAGAGACAAATGGAAAAAAATATTAACTGAAAGTACACACTTTTTGGGTGTTTTTTTTTTGTTTTTTTTTACCGTATCTCGCAGTGATCATCATGGAGGCAGTTCTTGTGTCATTATATAAACAGAATTTAACAGCAAGCTGTCAAGATGTGGTTTTATATCACAGAATATTCAGATATATACTGATTTCTAAGTTAGAAAACCTTTTTTATGCTCAAGCTAAATACAATTTACTTATCAGTTAATTCTCTTCTTTAAGCACTGCACACGTATGCAACGAAAAGATCTTTAAATGGTTAAAGTTTCTTTCTTTTTTTTTTAGACATTTTTTGTCTTGCACACCGACAACAGTGAAAGATTCTGAATTATTCTCAAATTGCTGGATAGAGCACTCTAGATAGTTGGATAGAGTTGGACACCTACTTTTTTTCTTAATTTATTAAATGTAAATTGTATTTTTTTAGCTGGGACTTGCATTAATGTCACTTCAACAACTGTGTTGGTACACAAGTACTGGACAGTAAATAGCAGTATTTACAGAACTATTGTCCTATATGCTGCATTACTAACAGTTTTAGTACATTATTATTACTATCACTACTACATGTAATTATGTAAATTCACCTCACTTAAGGTCAAATGGAGCCAGAAAGAGATTAAAGTAAATGAAAAAAAATTATGCAAAAGGCCGCAATATTTCAGAACCTCAACTACGTGGAGCGTTAGGACGTACAAAGCATCAACGCTTTCATGAACGTGCCCAGTATAATAAATAGAGGTGAAACACTGGTGAAGTTTCAAAGTTTATTTAGACGGGACAATGCATATTAATTAACACTATATTAAGCAGTGTAAATACACCGGGTTTAGCAGAAATGCTAGTTTCCACCTGCAGTCCCCACAAACAACCAGACACACTCAAACTCACACCTACGGGCAATTTAGAATGATCAATTTACCTAATATGCATGTTTTTTGACTGTGGGAGGAAACCGGAGTACCCGGAGGAAACCCACGCAAGCACGGGGAGAACATGCAAACACACAGAAAGACCCTGCTGGGCCTGGGAGTCGAACCGGGGACCTTCTTGCTGTGAGGCAACAGTGCCAACCACTAAGCCACCGTGCTGCCCGGAAGAACCTTTTACGAGCTGAGGGATCAAGATGGGCAAATAAATACCTGAAGAAAATCTTTTATGGAGAGACGAAGTGTAAGATGGACGTAGGCCGAATCAGTAACAGATGCAGCGCTCAACTTAAGTCAGTCTAGAGTGAGGTGGAAGATGTGTAGTCTGCAGACTACCAAAACTCATGGAATAGGGTAAAGAAGCTGCAAAGCTCAACATCTGAGACTGTTTACCATGTAGGACCAAGTTCAGCCATAGACTTCTTAGAAGAAGAAAACACACAAAAGGCAAAAAAGGACTCAACAAACATGTGAAAGAAGGTCTTCTAGTCAGATGAGACAAATACTGAACTTTTGGGCGAGCAATAACCGAGAACGATAACCTCCAGGGTGGCGTTGAGGGATGTCTACCCAGTGATGCTTAAACTCATAAATAAGTGAATGCTATCATTTCTGGACATTAATGTGTCTAAAACTGCAGAAATGCTCATTGATTTTCTGGAAGAATCAATTACTCATCTCCTCTATGATGATACATGGCCGAGGAGGGGAACAACAGCCAACACTGGAAGAACGACGGACAGTCTTGAATACGGGGAAAGTTTTCCAAAGATATGCGACTGGGGTTCACTGCTCAGCCTGACAACGATCATAAGAGTATACTAAAACAACACTTGTGTGAAAGCTGATCGACACCGGGAATGAGTCACGTTGATTGGTTGCGGTAAGGTTATATAAATGCACCCCGAGAGACCTGCAGCAGTTATTGTTGGAGGGGGGAAAAAAAGTATTGACATGATGGAGGTGAATTCTTATCTGCACTCAAATTCCTAAATTGTTTCACGATTAAAATATGTTGCACCTTCAAACTGCATTGCATTTTGTATTGATTCAATTATGCAGAGCTAATGAGAATACGTTTTTAATTCCAGTTCGTAAAGCCCGGCAGGAAAAAAACAAGAGTAAAGGAGGAATAATACAAGTCGTTTGTCATTGAAATGTGGGGGGAAAAAAAGTTGTAGATAAAAACTGCTTCAGTACTGTGAAATGATAAATTGTCAACACTTTTGTTACCTTGTCTTGTTTTTCTCAAAAGTGCTTTTTATGTTTCCTATTCACCTGCTCATGCAGACCTTCTCAATACGTACAACTGCAATGAATCCCCATCCCACAGCCGCCCAGCGACAGATGACATGCACATTAAAAAACCTTTTGTGACTTCAAAATTTAACTGAAACATGATGTCAAATGAGAAAATATCAGAAGAAACATTTAATTAAAGGTGCAAACACCCTGAACAAAGGCTTTCTGACAGAGAGACAGCTCTCCTCCATTCACACACCTGCCACCAAAAAGATTAAACAAGAAGATGCTATCAACGAAAACATCTTGAGAAAAACAGCCCTACTGTGTGCTCCAGCAGTCTCAGCAGTGCAAAGCATCAGTTAAAAATGAGTCTGTCTTTGATCAACATAAGGGAAGGATCTTTCCAGGGACTTCACCATCCAGCAAAGTGCTTCGACCTTCCCAGCCAAAGTTAAAACAACACTATACCTCAAAGACAATCTACTGGAGCACAGGCCGCACATTAGCCACAGGGAGGATGAAGCATTGCCCAGATAAGTCAGTTCTTTTTTTTTTTTGGCAGGGGGACACTTGCTCTGATCTCATATGGAGGTGTTACAGGCATTTACTTAAGTTATCTTGTATCTTGTTTGTATTTTTCAGCTACATTAAAAGGACTTTAGTCTCCCCACTAGAGCCAAGGCATTAAACAGCCTGTTGAACTTTATCAAAGACCTCCACTACTGTCAACCCAACCAAACAAGAGTGAAACTGTTCACCACCTTTAAGGCTACGTTCAGACTGCACCTCGATTCAGAATTCTTTTTCAAAGCCGACCCAAGCCACTTTCATGTGATCCTTAAACGCATACATATCCGATCTGTGTCGAAGCGACCGCAGTCAGAACGGTCATGTCCCATTTCATCTGACTTTGATGTCACCACTCCTGGTTCTGTCTTCACATCCACACATACCCCTCCCTGCCCAGCGGTAGCAGCCACTGCTCCAAAAAAGGCCACCGTTAATATTTGTGCTCTCCTTTCTCCCAATCTCGTTCTTCCCTTCATCATTTGGGCATAACCTTGTTGATTCCAATGGGGCAAGTACTTCCAAATTACTAGACAAACACATGGAGCATCCACATTTACTTCTCTAAACCCCACACGCAACGTGACGTCGGATTTTCCCTATACATGTATCACGATATATATCATAACATTGTGATATCTTAGGAAGGGACTAGATGGTGTTGCGATGGCTTCCAGTGCAACTGTGAGAAACCTTGGTGTTGTTTTCGATCAGGATTTGTCGTTTAAACCGTAATGTTAATCAGGTTTGTAAAATAGCGTTTTTCCATCTCCGTAATATTGCAAAAATTAGGAAAATCCTCTCGCAGAGGGATGCAGAAAAACTAGTTAATACGTTTGTATCTTCTAGACTGGATTACTGTAATGTGTTGTTAGCAGGATGTCCAAGTAATTTGCTGAATAGGCTCCAGCTGATCCAGAATGCAGCAGCACGAGTGCTGACAGGAATCAGCAGGAGAGACCACGTCTCTCCAGTGTTAGCGTCGCTCCATTGGCTACCTGTAAAATTCAGAATTCAATTTAAAATTGTATTACTTGCATATAAAGCCTAAAACGGCTTAGCTCCGCAGTATTTACAAGATTTGATAGTGCCTTATGTTCCTGGCCGAGCTCTCCGCTCCCAGGGTGCAGCGTTCTGGCCTGTGTTCCCGGCCCTCCCCCCCCTCTGGTCATCCCATTGCTTCTTCCACCTGCCTACGTGGATGTCTGCTGTTGCTGCTTCCGCCTGCCTGCACCCCCCCACCCCCTCTGGTCATCCCGCTGCTGCTTCCACATGACTGTTGTGTGCTGCTGACGCAGCGCTGCGCAGCGCGATGCGCCCCGCCCCGCCCCGCCCCGCCCCGCCCCCGCCCCGCGCTGTAGGAAACGGTCACGGATGAGGAACGGCTGATCCAGTTAGTTGAAATGAGAAGTTATCTCTATGATACCTCCTCATTTCACTACAAAAACCTCAATAAAGTGGCAGCTGGCTGGAGGGAGATGGACAGAGAGCGTTCGATGTCACGCAGTGCAACGCGATAGTCGGACGCTGGCATGCAGTTAGGACATGGAGTTTAGTTGTGGGCGTGCATTTTGGTTACGTAACGAAAGTGAGCAGAATCTGAACGGCTCGTAGAAGCCACATCAGACTGGACGGCTCATCAGGGCGGCTGTACAGACACTGCAGATTTTGGTTGCTTTCCTCCTTCTCTGAGTTGGCAGGCTGAGGGGAGACCACTTTATATATGTTAAAGCAAGAAAAAACGTGTTTTTCATAATAGGTCCCCTTTAACTTAGTCAAACACGAGTTTCTGTACATGTACACAGCATTGGATAGGTGCTTTGTAGATCAAATAAAAAAAAAAGCCTTTGCACACACTTTGCATAAGGAATACAACGCACTCGCTGAACACACTGAGGTGAAAAATATGAAGAAAATAAGGAACATAGACACGGAAATTGGTAGCCAAATGTGTCACTGAACACAGAATATCCAAAATAAGGTGCATTGTTAGGTACACACAAAAACATGGAATATGTTTTTCCTAATAAATCGATATTAGAATATGACAAATCAATGTTTTATAAGGGTGACGATGTATTGCGATATATCGCTGTATAAATATTTTTCACACCCCAAATGGAACCGCAGCACCTTTACTAACGTAGACATGATTAAAATGACTCGTCAGAACTTGAATGAATCTGCTAAAATAAGATGAATATTCCAGTAGGCCATCTTGCACTTTCCATTAAAGCAGCACAACTACCAATCAGGGTAAATCTATACTTTGACGAAGGCACCTCTCCATTTTTGCAGGAATGCATAAAACCTCTCCAGTTCATCATTCAGCAGCTAATCTTCACAAAATGTCAAACACTTTCTTTAAGAAATACATCATATATTCATTAAATATTTTGGTTCTAATTTCATGATTGACCAGTTTATGGAACTTAAATTTCATCAATCCCAAAATAATGACGGAATACAACACCAGAAACTCAGAAAAGCAGTTATGCAATATAAATCACCCCCCTGTTATTGATTCCGGGTGACTGGATGTCTTTGTGTCTTAGTAGCTGTGAATAATTCCATTGTTGGCTAAACTGGTAATTATAGTTTGATGTGTTTTTATATTATCATTTATGAGTGCTATAAGACAAATATCTGATGAAACGGCAAAGGCTTTGGGCTTTGAACTAAAGAAAAAGTATTTTTTTTCAAATCTTGTTTCAGCTTCTCTCTCTCACACACTTGCTTACATGCAAACTATTAAAATTCAGTATTTTTCTTTTATCGTGTATTATACCAAAGTATTAGAATGTATTATACTAATTTGTTTAGAGAAGCTTTTCAATCACCTTCTTTCAAAGAGAGAACTAGAACAATGCTGTTGTGGCCGTGGGAGTTGCAACTATTTTTTGTGTTCTTTTACAAAAGAAAATGTTCTTCCTATGAATGTGTCACTACAGCTTGGGAGCAGCTCAGCATCCCTTCTTTTGTAACTTATAGGATCTGCACTGACAAACTTAGATCTACGGGATTTCATGAACACTGAGATGTGGTTTATGTTTAAGTTTCTCTTGTTCCGAAGCATGTTTGACGTCTAAATAAAGCCGTGTGTGATCTTGAGCAATCCGAACTTTAGTAGCTGACGGGGAACTATTTCACAGTGATGTCCTCATGTCACAGCTGATGTTTGTAAAGTTATTCTGGATTAAGAGGAAGAGTAACGTTGAAACAACAGAGCTTGTTCTTGTCTACATTTCTATCTACTCGTGTAGAAGAATGGGTTTTATCCAAAGTTTTTTTTAAGCTTTGGTATGACAGGAGACCTTGCAATTGGTTCTGAAGTGCTAAGTTAATAAAAGGGAGATGTAAAAGATAAAACATGGCAGTGTAGACAGTAAGGTGAACCGATAAGTGCAATGAAATAAGTTGAGTTAGGAATGTTTCCCTAACATCACTGTCTTAACCCTTACTGCATCTTTGACCCGAATTGAGCTGCTGGACCAGACTGCATACAGAGAACTAGATCCTTGTCATATTAACATATTAGTAGCAAATATTGTAAAATCTGAAATCTTAAGTGGTTTAATAATATCTTGTGTTTACTGAAAGCTATCAAAGCTGTCATAAAAAGTTTACAATTACATCATTGCATCATTCAGCTCATTTATGCTGCGATGGGCTCTGCTTTAAATCTAAAAGCAGGATTTCAGCATTTATGCAAATTCTGGAGGAAGTTTATCTGTATAAAAATCTTATCTAATAGTGTGTATGTCTGCACTTTTGGTTATATAAACTTAGAACAAAAAGTAAGGAAATTATTTCTTTGTTGTAACAATACTTCTTGGCAATAAATGTTATACCGTTGGAAACGCTGTTTATTTTCCTTTTAAATGGAGCCACATTTGTAAGGAACATGCATTTGAGGGATGAGCAGCAGAGCTGAGTACGCAGGTTACGCCTATGAAAAATTTACCAAATCTTCTCTGCTAATGCCAAACAACTTATTTTGCTGTTGCTATTGAATAGTTTTGAGCTTCTGGTACCCTCAGTCCACTCCGCCTTGTCAGCACCTAGGTGTACCGTAGGCTGTCTTCCACGAATTTGCAGTCAAGGTTTGGAGGGCGATATGACCGACAGCTCTCTGCCCAGAGAATCCCCAGTCTCATGGGGCTTCAGGGAGGCCTGCCGGGACACCCTTTCGCCATCAGGCGCATTTCTGCCGGTGTCTGCAACACATGCACTGGAACCTTAACATCTGGTGGAACGGGCCTGCTCACTCCTCAGGTTAAAAAGGAGACTTGAGCTCAGTGTAGGGCCCTCCCAGGGTTGGTAGAGGGAGTGCAATGCCCAGGACTGACTTAGGTAGGAGCACTGGGTGATAAAAAAGCAAAAGAATCTGGGATGAAAATTAGATCTAAAAACATCTGGTGGAACGTTTTGTTGAGCGATTAGTCCAGATTCTGCCTAGAATAGTTGGATTCTAGGTCCAAAGTGTGGAGAAGAGGCGGAGAACGCCATGCTGTCTGCTGCACCGACAGAGAAACATCTTTTGGTGGCAGCAGTGTGATGATGTGGGGCGGCATCTCCCTTACTGGAATAACGAGACCCGTCATCATTGGAGGCAATCTCAATGCGGAGAGATATTGAAGTGAGATTGTGCAACCGGTGACAATCCCATATCCATCAAGTCGCTCACCCCCACTGACCGGGGTTTATCGGAGACTACCTCACGGATTTGGGAGTGGAGAGGATGGAACGGCCTGCCAGCAGTTCTGACCTCAACCCCACTGAACATTTGTGGGATCAACCTGGGCGTGTATGTGCCAGTGTAAACACAACCACGTCGGCTGACTTGTGACAAATCTTCTACACGCTACTGAGGCTCCGGTTTGGTAAATGGATCGTTAAATTGCCAATGTGTTGTTTCTGTTTACAACAGCATAAGATTCATTGCCACGAAGCATTGTTTTAACAAAGAAAAAATGTATACATTTCCTTACTTGTTGTACCACGTTTATATATTTTATGTTGAACCAAATATTTCTGCAGAAGAAAATTCTGTTGTCCGTGTTATGTTCAAAACAACTCCTAAAACTACTCTGATACTGTTCAGACAGTTTGTAGGGTAACATTATTGGTATCATTTGTTTCAATTAATTCATATATTTCCACAATAAAAATCAAGAGAGCCACAATTCATAGATATAGTTCCAAATCTTGCACAAATCTCATTCAAAGGATTGATTTTCCACCCTGTGATGGACTAGTCTGTGCCATCCGTTGACAGTAGGAATAGGCTCCGAGCAGGTTTCCATGAGCCCCGATCGGATCGAAGCGGGTATTGATAATTGATGGATGGATGGACAGATGGATTTTCAACCAACATCGGAAAGAAAATGGGAAAATAAAAACATCCTTGCCAGAGCTATTTCAGGTACTGCAGCACTTGAGGTAAATACAAACATTTCTAAGAAGTGTACAGTACATTTCAATGCGTACCTTCTAATTTAAACACCTTACAAACAATAACACTTCTATTAACATTTTACCTCATGGTTACACCCCAAAAATTTCTATGGAAGTAAAATAAGGCTTGTTTCAAGAAAATTAGACGTCCATTTTAGAATATTTTGCTTCAATTAAGGAAACTCTAACCACAAAATATATTTTTGCTTAAAAGAAGACCATTTAGACTAGATTTTCGGAATATCAGGCTTATTTCTAGAGAAACTGTTTTGTAGTGAGGAGAGACAAACAATAAGAATCAAGACAAGCAGTTATTTCCCTTTAGAATGAAGTCGGGTGCATAATTTTTTTAAAGTTGCGTATTTGCAAGAATATTTTGGACGTGTCGTTGAAAACTTCACAGCAAGTGTGTCATGAGCAAAGTAAATAGTGACTCATGTTGTCAAAGTGTCCTGCACAAACCCAGCAAAGGTAGGCCACCTCTCAGAAGAATTCCTCGGTGCACCTGACCAAAGAGACGCGCAGCATATGTGCTCTACCATCTGCTCCGTCCCACGCTCCCTCCTGACAAACCTTTCATGGATTCACAGTTAAAAACACACTCGATCCTAATGAGATCAACATTACCTGTGACAGTGCAGTTTTATCTTCTTCGCCAGTCCAAATTTGGTGTCTGTCCAAGCACTTGTTCAAATACTATCAGTCCATTCAATGTCTATTTTCTTCATATAACACCCATAATTAAGTGCGATTTTTCACAGTAAACCTCTAACAGTTGTGTAAATTGATGCACGTAAAATCTCTGCCGTCTTTGACATCCGATTAGGTCCGTTAGAATCGATCAAATAGATTGTCTGGGTCTGACCGTCCACATAGCTTTATCCAAAGCAGACATTTTTTTGTATTTTCCGTTGGTTTTGGGATGAAATGTATGATTCTCTCTGGGTAGCGGGTGTCACTTTTACAAGTGCTCCAAGCACACCGCTTCACCATTTTAAGATAAATAAAACCCTTTCGCGGTTGTAGCTATATGTTGTAGCCTGCTGCCAACTTTGTTTTGGAAGTATGGATTGGATTTCTGCCAGTTTGGGGATAGAAAATACGCTGCTCCCTTACTACACTGTGTGCAGTGTGTTCCAAAGTGTTCATTTTTACTAATACAAAGTTTTAAAAATATAATCCAGTGATTTAAATTTTGATACAAGGCAAGTAAAAACTACGCTTTTTCCATTGATGTGAACGAGAGAGACGGGTGTTTTGTCCAACTGGATATTCTGCCCCGGATGTAGCAACGGAGAATTATTTTTCTGATTGGTCAGTCAGGGACCAATCAGAAGGCTGACCTTCTCAAATCATTTGGAAAAGGGAAATCACTTTCAAAAAGTACTTAGCAGGAGATTTGATGGTGTGTCTGTTTTATCAAAGTCACAGGGAATCTCAGAGGAACCACACAGTCATTAAAAATGAGCAGCCATAAATTATCGTTAGTGTTATTTATTAGCATTGTTTGTTTTAGACAAAACTGGGCAGCTTGCATGATGAACTCTCTTGCAAACATGAGCTCACAGATGTTATCAAAATCTAGCTAGTTTCAATCAGGATTAAAGCAAAAAACTGTCTTTTAGTTAAAAATCTTGAGCCACTTCATCTGCTCCAGAAGTCAGAACAGAATCAAGACTCAACCAAAAACAAAGAGTCTTTCTGTAGGCATCGTCTCTGTGATCCTGTCGTGTATTGTGGAAGGCATTCCCCCACCAGAGGATGCTTGCCGGTTGCTAAACAGGTTCTGATGCTTGCTGGTTGTTAAAGAGGTTGTGCTGATTTTGTGCATTTCTGTGAGGTCAGTATCTCATTTAAAAAGTTGGATTTCAAGCTGATTGTTCATTCAAAGTTGGAAAATATAAGTTTGGGTGGGTTTTTTACAATGGTAGCAACACAAATAATAGACTTATATAACTATTTCCAACATTACCATGAGATAAGTCTGTCAATGCATACAAATATCAGTATGGAATTTTAATCCATTTAGTCCACACAGGTATTTTAATAACATCTCTAGGGGACGTTTGTGTAAAGAATAGTAAAGTATCTCATTCCGGTTACAATATGCATCCGTCACAATTTAATAAAATTATTCATATCCCATTTTGGGTCATGTCAAAAAGTTATAAAGAAGGGCAAGTTCAGTTGTGTGTGTGTTTTGTTGTTTGTTTTTTTTAAACTAGGGGGTGCAAATATAGAAGGGTATACTGTATGTCCTTGGGTGAATGAGGACAGATTCGAGAGGAAATGAAGCCTCTGACATAAAACAGTCTACAATGAAAGCAGCACAGTACAATGGTATGATGGTATTCCTCAGCCTCAGGAGAGTCGGCGTGAGGGGAAAAAGGACAGGAATAAAGATGTTGGAACAGTCTCATGCTCCTTGAAAATGTATCAGTATATTTATTATTTATTTTTCCTCTGGAATGTGTCACATCACTCTTCAACATGCCATGCGTGAGGTTCAAGGTTGTGTGGATGAAAAAAGAAATGTTGGCTCCCCTATATACTGTGTGTGTATATATGTGTGTGTGTGTGTGTGTGTGTGTGTGTGTGTGTGTGTGTGTGTGTGTGTGTGTGTATGTGTGTACATGAATATATATATATATATATATATATATATATATATATATATATATATATATAAATGAAGGAATTAATTTTATTTTTGTGTCATGTCCGAAGACCCATCCCTTACAGGATTATAAGACACCAGAAACAGAAAATCCTCAATGTACAATATCACACTGTGTGTGTGTGTGTGTGTGTGTGTGTGCGCGCGCGCGCGCGCGCGCGCGTGTGTGTGTGTGTGTGTGTGTGTGTGTGTGTGTGTGTGTGTGTGTGTGTGTGTGTGTGTGTGTAATTTAATTTAGTTATTAGTTTATTAATTATTTGGTTAGTCTCAGTCAGAAAAGACACATTTTGTCCTTTCGGCTTTTCCAACATGATAATATAGACCATTTATTTTTTTTTTAATTATTCCTCAAAACATCATTTTTGGTTTATAAACATATTAGATGACTCTATTAAAATGTAATATGTTTTCTTTCTTTTATTTATTTATTTTTCAATTGTCAAAACAAGAAATAGAAGTATGAGAAAAATAAGTGCACTGCAATCCTGCAGGTATAAAACATGCAAAATACTCGATTTATCAATGCCAAGAAGATAAATATACAACCAAAATGTACAGTAAGTTTGACCTTGAGGGTAATAGTGATGAAATATTTATGTGCCATGTACCCTTGTGGAAGGTGCCCCAATATCATTACCGTTAAGATTAATGTATGGATTTCCCCGACACTCTGTGCGGCACATTTTGGAGTGACAAGTGCAACATAATCGGCATTGGTGGTACGGTGTCTTTCTTTGAAAAGAAGTACGTCATAAAAAGCCAAGTGGATGCATGCGCAGTCCAGAGAGGATATTTGATCTATCTGGGAAGCATGCCTAGAAGACCCCCTCCTCTCTCCCCTGAGAATGACTAGTGAGCAGACAAGCCACTCTCGTCTGCATCAGTTTGCTAAGTGGAGCATAGCAGAAAGCTGGACTACAGGTAGCAGCTGGGGGAAGTTTAGAGGCCTATAAGGCCCTGAGACGTGCAATGATCATTACCTTTCACTCGGGTTTTATGGCTTAGTATATGTGAACACTAGCTATTACACCTTATTACAGTGCAAATGTCCTCTGGTTGGCAGGAGTTTTAACAGCGAGGGAGAGGACACCACTCAGTAGAAGGATATACAGCTCCCCACGGCACCTTGCACAAAAACACCGCACTGAGCCATCCCGGGGAGCAGCGCAAAGGCAAACATCCTCTCCAGTTGCACATCACGTCTAGTCAGATGTTGTCAACAAGACAGAAGTGGCAGACGAGTGGCTAAAGATAGATCCAACGAGACGTTTGAGGGTGGCTTTGTTTCATGGTGGCTTGGTTTTGACAAGGAGATGAGATGTTGGGTGGAAAGTGCCAACTACATGTCACAGCCAAAATCTGATCCTGAAGTCAATCAAAAACATCACTCTGATTGTGAGGATTGTTTCTGGGTGGTGATCAGCGGTTTGATTGATAAGAAAAACCCTAGGAGAAGCAGCTTTCAGAAGTAAATAAATAATAAAGAGAGTCGTACAGGGCGAGAGATGCGCAACAAAAATCTTTAATCTACAACTTCACAGCTAGGAGGTAAAACAAATATGGCAATTTATCAGAGCAGCTGTTTTCGTCTTAAATTTCAAGAAAGTTTTTAACTGCAGTGGAAAATAAATCTGCTGTTTACGTGGAATCACATTAATGGCGATAATTAAATTTAAGAGAAACGCTTCATAGTGTCACATCTGGCTTCAAGTGCGCAGTGTGACGGTGGTTACAAAATAGCATAGTGACTAAAGGGGCTGTGTTTATGCGTGCTTAAAAGAGGAATGAAAAAGCCATTTCTCAGTAGCTGCAGGTTAGAACTTAATTGGGCGCTTGCTGGCAGGAACTAATAATTCAAAATAACATCAATTCAATCTCTTATTGACAACACGCAGCACTTATTCCTTCACACTTCAAACAATAGTTAAACCATTAAACAATTGCAATGCCATATCAGGAGAACCACTTCAATCCGATTCGTTTACGTTTCACAGAAGATTTATCTCAAATGAGCGTGACAAGCATTAATTCTTCGCGACTGCGTGTGCTGCACTATTCCTGCAGCGATCTGTACGATAACAGCTGTGTGACAGTGACATAAACAAAGCACTCACGCTTTTGGCTAAACTTCAGTAGCACCGTGTCTCTTTGTTTTTCTTCTTACCGCTCTTATTAAGTGTGGAACCAAAGACCAATAACACAACTTTGTTGTTAACGGAGCATTCTTTAGTCAAAATAAACCTACGTCTATTATTAGATGGCGAGGAGTGTAATTAATAGGGACTAAAATGACATGAAGCAGGTTTGAGTTAAAAGGGAAGACGCGTTTGAAGCAAGACGGCAATTAAAGTTACCACAGAGCTGCGTTAAAATAAAGTGCTTTTTCATGACGACAAAATGCCATTTCCCTTAAGCGATAGCGTGGATAAGGTCCCTACAGACAAATCAAGATAACTTCAACAAAAAAAAGTGGGTGTAAGGGACTGTTACCACAAGAAAGTCGATTGATTCACTTCATTGTCACAGGTTCGTAAAAGTTGACGTATAATGTCGCGGTGAGGAGCGTTCATGGCCTCTGTGATATCTGCTTTCATCACTTATACAGGACCAGTTCAGTGGAAGCAGACTCATAGCGTTCATGAAGCTTAGCCAAGATATAATGTGGAGAAAAAAAACTGTTTATTAGTTATAACGTGTAAAATTCAGATTCAGGATGCACAAACACTAACACAGCCTTAAACCGGCACGACTACATCCCAAAGAAAATAAAAAATCGAAGCATTCAAAGACCTCATTTATTTATTCATGCCTCAAAATATTTAAATTAATAAATAGATTGAAATATTCATTCCTGCATAAAAATAAAGCGAAGTTACACAACAAATAGCAATTATTAAGCTTTGCGCGTGCACCGTGCGGTAGTGTGGTAGCATACTGAACGGAGGCCCCCAGTAAAAGTTTCCTTCATGGTTCTGGCGTCTGCGACTCTGCCATTCTTCCTCCGTTGCTGCAACCCTGAGAACGCTCGCAGGACACAGGACGCTATGTTTCCTGCAGCTCTCACAAGGAACACCCACAGAGAGAGCCCATCATGAGACCATTTTGGCATTCATAAGCATGATTGATGACACGAGGATGAAGGCAGCGTTTGAGAAATCCCCTCTGCCATAAGAAAATTGATGACTGTTGGGATTTTCTCCCTCCACCACCCCCACCCCCCCGATTGTACCCTCATGCTAGAACAGATTCACATCACATTAAAGTGCAGAATGCAAGCTCAAATATTGGCAGTACGATATACAAACACAAAAAATGACTGCCGGTCCCGATAGCTCTGTCATCTTCAATTTTATCACTAATATTTTGATGCTCTCTGAGTGAAATGGGAAAAACGTTAAACGCGCCATAGTGAAAACTGATCCCTCAGACCTCCCGGGCCTTTTTCCACGTATCTGAATGACAGGTAGGTCAGAATAATTTCAGAATAGATTACAGCAGTAGAGAAACATGCTGCAGGAGGCTAACAAAGTCACTCGGTCATTCGCTCTGCAGGTCTTCCCCATTTAGCCCCATTTCAGTACTTTCCATCCCATTACATGACAGGCGCAGGCCCGTGCACTTCACGCGCTTCAGCAGAGATCGCTCGCCTCGTTGTGCATGCAGAAAATCACCGAAAATATCAGCACCTTTATTTCTGGCCCATGACTTCCATCTCCTGACGAGCCGTAAACAGAGATGGAGGTCAAATGATAGCGTAGAATACGGCATGCAAATAAGTCCGATTGAATCCACCAGTTTGTTGTATGACTCACTTTCTATATCTTGTCTCAGACGTTGGGTAATCCGCAGAGGGGAAACTGAGACAGTGGGAGCAAGACTAAGTCAAAGTCTTATCTTTTAAAAAGAACAACGAGGCTTTCAGGAGGACAATAAGGTGAATTTTTTACGAAGAGTCGGATTAAAAAGTAAAGCGATATCCAATTTCAAGAGGGCAAGGTGCTCAAGCAATGCAGTTCTTCTGGTCAACGGGCAAAAGTTATTGCCCCAGTCTCGTAGAAGCATCTCCTGAGTCTTCAGGATTTAGATCACAACAGCATGTCTGTCAAAGTCACCGTCTCTAGCGGCATTCCTCCCCAAACACCACAGAAAAATGGATCCTGTTCAGCTTTTTCTACCTTAAGTCAAGAAAAAAAACATGTCAAGTGTAATTCTGCTTTTCCCCTCATCATTATTTTTCTAAATCAAATAATAACTGCAATAGTTGCACAAACTGGCCAAAAATGTCTGGAGTTATAATGTGAAACGCAACAAGCTGATTGAATGAAAATGGAAAGCCTGGAAAAAAAAACACTGCTTATGGAAACAAATGACAAACATTAACATGAGTGTGATTAATATGACTCTAATGTGATAAGCCTCACTTGGAACTTCAGGAAAATTGTTTCATATATCACCCTGATGCATGTAAGCTAATCTCTCTCTAATAACGTGAAGAACCCACACAGCTCCGAGGGTTCGGCTCGGCGATCTGACGTTCCAGGCTTTGTCCCGAAGACTTCAGGAAAATCAAATCACAAAGAGACATAGCTTGCCGAGAACGCACAACATGTAGAAACAGTAAAGCCTCATTTGCAGAGGTGGATCTGTAATATGAGGGTTGACATTTCTCCCATATCATCAGTGAGTTAATAGAGTGTGATGGCAGCTGTAAGGCTGACAGAAACACTAAGCTACACAGGAAGCTCTCAGAGCCAGTCTTCACCAAGTCCCCGAGGACCAACTAATACAAGTACTGCAATACCAACTCCCAAGTAATGTTGTCCCTTAAGCTGCTCCCCATCTGCCACATGCTCCCGCGCCACCTCCTAAATAGCTCCAAAACATATTACAAACCTCCTACTATACAGAATCCACTGTTATATAATCCGTTTTCTGAGAAAGGAGCAATGATTTTGCATGATCTTTATAATCGAGCAGAGACATCATATTTTCCATCAGTATTTCAACATCGTTTCCAGCTGATTCATGCTTGACAACTGTTCTTTTAATGACGTGACCTCAATGTGCCCCGTCTTCTCTCGTGGTTTAATAGCTTCTATGTTGGTGCTGCCAATTGGTTACCCGTGGGGGCGCATAACCTCTGATATTTGAGCAACCATATTTCAGAGAGCTTCTGGTGACATTAACATCACATATTTAGTTGCAAACCCGGCCCACACAGGTTGCAGGTCAAGAAGAAAAACATTTATATATATAATTTCATAAGGAAGATATGATTTGTTGGACTCAAAACAAACAGGTGCTAATACAACTTATTTTATACAATATAAAATATTCCACCATGCAACTTAAACCACTTCTTTTTAAAGGTGTAGACACCATTCAAACGTGTCCAGACTTTTGACTGGTAGTGTATATCTTAATTAAACAATTTCCTGACTATCTCAAAACAACATCCAATGTGCAAATGATTAATCGGAAATGAATAATTTTTCTGTGCAGTGTTCATCTTTGTGTAAACTTTTAGTTAATGCTCCAAATTAAAAGTATCGTATGTCTTAAATCCAAACATCATTCACACATATTATCTCTATAGCTCAAATAGGTTGATTTAAATAGGAAAATCGACTTTTTTCTACAAACTAACAGCTCCATTTTTAATTTATTTAGTGATAATGAGGAAAAAAAACTGTTGTTCAGAATCTAAAAAACTGAAGATGAAGAAAGAACAAATACATCTGATATAAAGTGTATTTTCTTCAAAATGCGATGTTAAATTTTCAGATCAGCCTTTACTCTGAAGGTTTTTCCCCTGTTTTTTGGTTTAACTTGTTTATTATTTGAGTGAGTGAACCATCTCTCCAGCAGACACCGATGGTTGTGACTCGTTTGAAAACCAGACCGAAAGGCACTTAGTCAGGACGGCATCAGAGACAGAATGTGCTCATTTGGGGGATTAGTTGTGATGTTGGAGAGAAATCAAAATGATGCAATCAGTTACTTATTCAAGAAACCTTTAAACAGGTGTGCCTGTTATCACATATGCAGACGTTTACTGTACACGTGCCAGATGTCCTGTTTTACTGAGAGAAGCAATTCATGCTTGAACTGCTAATACAGGAGGTTGAATGTTAGATATTTATCCAGACATTATCTACTTATCCCTATTAAGGGTCATAGGAGCCGGTGGGAGCCGATCCCTGGTCTCTTTGAGTGACCCTGGACAGGTCGCCGGCCCATTGCAGGGCCCAAGACAACCACACATTCACACTCACCCCTGTGGAGGGGATTTACACCGAATAAGTTAACCCAACATGCATGTTTTTGGACAGCGAGAGGAAAACCAGAACTCCTGAAAGAAACCCACACAAGCACCTGCAGAGCATGCAAACTCCACACAGACCCCAGAACCGTTTTTACTGAAATGACTGAGCTACCAACCAAACCAATGTGCTGCTCACCAACACACGTATGTCTGAGGGGGGGAAAAAAAGAAAAGTTTTGATTTAGTTCACCCAGTGAAAGACTGGAATTAACGTGATTAAATCGGTCCTTTTGTATGCATGTTGGGGTGCAAATGGCGCCACCTTATTATAGCCTACAAGGTGAGATAATTGCTGAGGAGAGTAGTGGCGGAAATTGTGTTAAATGAGTCGCTCTCCAGCTGCACTTTATCTTATCACCTAATTTTCGCAGGATGGGAAATTAACTGCACAGTTGGTCACCTTTTTGTCCCTGCTTAACACGCTTGGAGACCTCTGCTGGACACACGCAGGCAGATGTTGGGCAAACCACCGGCGGGTAGTTGTTTTTAGGGGTGGGAGCAGGGGCGTCAATTGGGTATGGTAAGGTATGGCAGCCGCCACACCTTGGCTTCAAGGGAAAATGTAAATGTTTGTTTTTTAAATACATTTATGGAATTACTCTGTGTCTATTTGTATTGATCATTCTATTACTTAATACATATAGAATAACTACAAATGCAAATCAGAACAACATGATCGATTTCAATAGTTATTTTACATTGCAAAAACTCAAAATCTTAACAACAATATTTGTCTTATTTCTAGTTAAAATGTCTAATTTTTAGTAAAAAAAAAAAATCTCATTACATTTAAGACAGGACTCAAAAACAACCATTTTCACCTGTTTCAAGTAGATTTTCACTTAAAATAAGTGGAAAAATCTGACAGTGGAACAAGATTGTTTTGCTTGTAATGAGAAGATAAATCTTGTCCCACTGGCAGATGTTTCTACTTATTTCAAGTGAAAATTTACTTGAAACAGGTGAAAATGGTCAAATAACAAGTTATTTTTCTCTTGTTTTAAGTGTAATGAGATTTTTTGGCTAGAAATGAGACATTTTAACTAGAAATAAGACCAATATTCCTGGTAAGATTTTTAGTTTTTGCAGTGAGCGAGACTGCATTTGATAAAGTTCCAATTTTTCTTGACCACACAGATCAGCTACATAAACTTATGTGATGAGTATTTGCTGGAGGTGTTGATTGATACTCTAGTTAAGTTATGTGACTCAAAACCTTGCCATACCTTAGCTTTGACTGAATTGACGCCACTGGGTGGGAGTGATCTGAGGGGGGTCTATCTTGTCGCATTGATGGGAAAGATGACAGGATAGGGTTATGGCAGTATGAATATATAACAGAAAGCTATCTCATTCCAACTGTGGCGGGGTTCAGGCGTGTTGAATCTGTGCACTCCTGATAACAGCTGGCCTGTCACTTATTTGATGAAAGCTGGAGGATGCAGGGGATGCTCCAGTTATTGATCCCTCTGGTCAGTTAATGTGTTTGGCAATAAGGGGGGGGGGGTATCCCTTGTGTAATATGTAGCTTATACCTCGATCGACTCACTGAAGCAACTTCATGAGTGACAGGTGGTTGAGGCTCCCTACAAGCGATAGTTTGAGACTGCGGCACTGATTCCGCTTTAAACCCCGCGCACAAAACATATGAATGATTTTGCATTTCAAATGAGATGCAATGGATTTTTTTTTTTTTTTTTAACATCCAAGAAAAAAATCAATTAACACAGAGGATCTGCTCTACAAAAGTCCACGTCTCCTCCCAGATGCGTGTAAATGCACAAGCCTTACCTGGGATCTCCTGGTGAGGGACATGTGAGAAGCTGAAGCCTTTCCCGACGCAAGCCTCCCTCACCGCGCTGCAGTTCCGAGCTTTCAAATCTGCTCTTGCTGCAACTGACAGCACGGAAAAAGTGCAAATGATGGTCTCTAGTTTGAGCATTTTTTTTTTTTTTCACTTTGTAAATATCCTTATTGTTTAGGGGCTTCTCTGCAGTATCCCGCTTTTGCTGGCAAAAAGTCCCCCCCTTTGCACCAGATCCACGCAGGTACTTAATGATTGTTGGACTTTAACTGTTAATGTCTCAGAATAAACCTTTTTCTGGGAGCAATGCAGCTCTGGATCGCTACCGAAACGTGGTGAAAGTCCCCCAGCTGGTGCCACGGGAAAGAGGAGGACGGAGGAGCGGGTGTGTGGAGGTGCCACATGAATCCGGGCGGTGCGTCTCTCCCGGCGTCTGGTCCGAACTTCCCTCAGCCAGACGGAGCTGCAGGAGCTGCCAGTGGGAATGCTGCGCGGAGGGGGAGCGCACGGCGTTCAGATCAGATGCACCGGGAGGGCAGAGCGGCACACAAAATGCGGAGTGGAGTCTATCCTGGTCCAGATCAGCGGAGGCTGCGGGAGCATCCCTGGCAGATGGGGGAGTAAAAGGCTGATTTATGGTTTTGCGTTAAATCGACGGCGTAGGGTACGCGGCGACCCGCAACCGTACGCAGACCCTACGCCGTAAGCTCTGCGTTGGTGTAACGCGGAACCATAAATCAGCCTTAACTCACATCTGCGTAGAGGCAGAGGAGGAGGCTATATGGACGCAGGTTTATAAAACATCTTACACTGTTCTGTTCTGGGTGCCACTTTTGTCAATTTTGCTCAACGTGCCCTCAAAAAAATCTAGATAATCCTTCACTTAAACTGCAATTCAATTAAATTGATTTGTATGGCGTCAAATCGTAAAGGCCATCTCATGCAGGGCCGGTTCTAGAAAATGATGACTATGGGGTGCATCTCAGATCAGAGGGGGTGCACATGCCTGGCACGTTATTCAACACTAAATTATGCATTTTCCCATAATTTCAAGCGGAATAATAATAGCAAAACAAGAATATTTTAAGTGTATTTCAAGTGCATTTTTGCAGCAATATCGCTGCAGAACCAAGAAAATGCTACATTTAGTCTGGACTACCTCACCCATCAGACAATCTAGCAACAGAAAATAAAACATAGCAACAAAAATAAATTTAACCATAAATATACAAGACTGTCTCAGAAAATTAGAATATTGTGATAAAGTCCTTTATTTTCTGTAATGCAAAAATGACATACATTCTGGATTCATTACAAATCAACTGAAATATTGCAAGCCTTTTATTATTTTAATATTGCTGATCATGGCTTACAGCTTAAGAAAACTCAAATATCCTATCTCAAAATATTAGAATATTATGGGAATCTTAATCTTAAACTGTAAACCATAATCAGCAATATTAAAATAATAAAAGGCTTGCAATATTTCAGTTGATTTGTAATGAATCCAGAATTTATGACTTTTTTTTTAATTGCATTACAGAAAATAAAGGACTTTATCACAATATTCAAATTTTCTGAGACAGTCCTGTAAACTTGCTTGCGTGGTTGTGCTTAACCCACTTCTGAATATCCATCGTTACTTTGTGTTAACGGAGCAGCAGAGAGCAGCGTCTTGCTGCTGCAGGAAACTGCTGGAAGCAGATGAGTGACGGACACTGGCTGGTTTATGGTTCCGCGTTGCACCAACGCAGAGCTACGGCGTAGGATACGCGGGGACGCAAACGTACGGTGCGCGTCGCCGCGAACCCTATGCCGTAGGCTACGCCATCGATTTGACGCGGAACCATAAATCAGGCTGACGGGCGCGCATTTGTCAGTTTTCTTTTCGTCTTTTCAACTGAGCATGCAAACACATAAACTGAGGGTGCAATGCATGCTTATGTCCCCTCGTAGACCCGGGCCTGATCTCGTGACTCTTCACAACACGAAAAACAGAGATAAAAGTGAGCAGATATCACACATCATAAAATAATGTATAAAAACATCAGCATCAGAAAAAGATCAGCATCAGTGATAACAGTGATCAGATATCAAACATCATAAAATAAAACACAAGCATCAGAAAACATCAGCATCGGAGAAACAGAAAAACAGCTAAACATCCAAAAAAACACAGTAACATCAGGCTAGCTGACTCTAAGCATAGGATTCTTCATAGAGGAAGGTTTTAATCCTGGCAGATGGGAAAAAACAATACTTTTATGAATGTCCAAACATCCTGGAATTGTTTATAACATAACTGTTGGGGGTAAAATGTCCTCAGAGTACTTGTCAGTAATTATTTTACATGATTTTTTATTGTGAAATTTGCTCTATTGGCCTGAGAGGGGAACCCTTATGAGACATATTTATCCATCCATCCATCCATATCAGGACACGAGATCTGTTGGGGCCTATCCCACCTTCCTTAACTACACTCAGGGCCACATTAGACAATCTCACACACCCACAATCATCCCTATGGACAATTTAGAATCACCAATTAACCTTACATGCATATTATTGAACTGGGAGGAAACCAACGAGCACAAACCCCACATTTTGACCCCCTGTCTGGATGTCTGGACTTGAACTGTCTTGCTGTGAGACAACAGTGCAATACTTTTCATGTAAACGATGTGTCTAAACTGACTATGAGCTCAAAAGCTCAAAAGCTCCTACATAATACAACCATCCCACAGATCCGACTCAGAGAACATGTCTTCACCATTTTAATCAGCCTACGTTTTAACCACATCAAATCATCCTGAAATTGTGCCCAAAAGATGGATTAGTAGCAACTGTCCGTAGCTGAACTGCAGATGAGAGAAATGTAAGCGAGATCATAATTCTGTGTAAAAGTATTTACCACCAGTTTGACCTTGGTTTGCGGCGTGTCCTCGTGTCTGCGCTCAGACTGGGAGCTGTACGGTCTCTCAAACGATGATAATGTGCTTCAGGGGTTAATGGCTGCAATTTGTGTCCAGATGGACATTTGGATGATAGCCCAAAGCTGTGTGCCGATCTCTAAAGAGTTAGCAAAAGACTACAGTAGTGTGACTCAGTCCAGCCCCTACAAGTGGCTGCTATAAATGCAGCTGTGCAGACGTAGCTGAAAAGGGAGCTTTTGAACTGTATTTATGGGACATTTTAATCAAAATATGTCACAGTAATATCATTAAGATGTTGGGAAATGTCTCATTTAACCTGTTATACATAGAGGAAGTGTCTGCCGAACTGGGAACGGCAAAATATTCCTTTTTTTTTTACCACTTTTTACCATTTTAAGTGAAATCCAAGCATAGAAGCAGACTATCAAGATGAACAACTTCCATGTAAATGATATGATGAAGACCAGAAGGCAGGCTTTCATGGCTCTATTGATTTTGGAACAGCTTGATCCCTGGGTAGATCAACAGTGGATTAAGATGGCTGCCATCGCTGTGCAGACGATTCCGATTGGTATGGGATGCCACATTTTCCTGTTGGAAACACTGCAACGGGAGATTTTGGATCAAACAGCCAAATCCACAGGTGCAAGGTGTAAGAGTAGCAGAGGGAGAGGGTTTCCTTTTTGTGATGAAGGTGTGTTTATTCCCTGCTTAAGTGTTTCCGTTGTACGAGTTTGAATGGTGATCCATGTTGACAGTTCAGATAGATTTAAACTTTCCATTAAAGGCAAATCTCTCTCATATGATGAAACTCAAAGCAGGTAGGATGGAGTGATTTTCACTTGGAGAGAAATAAGAGTCCAACATGGGACATAATGATGTGTTTGCAGCCAAACTGGTCAGGAATATGAAATAAAACACGCCCAATCACGGATGAATCATTAAAAACTGCCTTAATTAGGGGGACTATTATGAATAGCTGCCCAGTGTCATGACCAGAACGCACGAGTGCTAATGACATTAACTTGAGCAGCGATAAACTAGAAACTGGTTTGTCTGTCACTTCTCTCTTAGCCGTTCTGCTTAATGAACCCTCAGCTCTGATTTCAAAGTGTGACTTCTTAACCCGGGCATGTCACACTTAATTAATTTACAGGACTTTGAAGCCCAAGGTATGGTTTTGCCAAATTATGTTTTTAATAAAATGTAAAAATGTATTTCATGGGAAATTATTTCAAATCAGGTTTCCTCATTATGCGCTGAAGTCCAGCACCGGAACATGCCCCTATCCAGCAACTCCATCCAGCAGTTTTTGTATATTTCCAGATTTAAAATAAAATGAACAAATTAGGCTGCATTGCAAACAGGTTTATTGCCTTGACGAAATCACATACTTTTGAAAACAGTGAATCAAATGTATCAAACCTTGGCTGTACTGTGGCACTGACAGCGCGGACAGCAACAAGCAGGATTAATAGCATGAACTCTCTGTCGAATGGAGAGTGTCTAATTTGACAAAATTATTAGCTTGAGCAGCCTCTCAGATCTCAGCTATTATACGAAAACAAACATTATTAGACAGCTCTACTAGTTGGGCATAATAATCTTCTCACAAGCACTGATGACTGGGTGGGATAAACACGTTACACTCCTGCACTGTGCTTCTTTAACAGAGACCTACTATTATACAATATTCCATGTGTATTGTGTTTTGTATTAATGACTCATTATACTCCATCTGACTGCAGGACAAATGTAATGAAGTTTTTTTTTACCATAACGCCTAACGCCGGCATCAGCTATTGTTCATTTGGTCTAATTGGTTACTAGCTGCATAATGTTGCGTGAGCTCTGTGAGCTGAGTTATGATATTTACATTATTGTGTTTATCATATTATAGTTTTTAATAAACATAATTGATGTTGCTGCAGATATGCAGTGGTTTAGATAACAAGGTGAAGACCTAAGTGGCTTGGTTGCCTGCAGGGGTCACCGTGCACGAGCCAGTTCGTTACATGGATAATGAGCATCTGTCATACGGAAAACTGGACTTCTACAGCTTGATGTTTTACAGATAACATGCTAGTATGAACTCTAAAATCCCCCGAGGCAAACATTCATTTTGTTGCTTACTTGCAGGATTTGGCTTTTGTTGTAATTGCCTTTTATTTGTGCTTCAGAAAGTAACTACTAATAAACTGAAGTTTCTGCAGCATTGGAATAAATTAAAATATGATAGATCATAGCTGCTAAGTCCTGCTCTGCACATTTGGCTCCATCTTTTTGGACTGCAGTGGTGGTTGTTTTTTTCTTTTATAAGATGTGTGTGTGTGTGTGTGTGTGTGTGTGTGTGTGTGTGTGTGTGTGTGTGTGTGTGTGTGTGTGTGTGTGTGTGTGTGTGTGTGTGTGTGTGTGTGTGTGTGTGTGTGTGTGTGTGTGTGTGTGTTTTTTTATTTATCACTGCAACACAAAATGAGCTTTTGGCTTGCTTGAGAGTGAGAGAAAAGTGTCAGATGCACTCAACGTGGGAGAGTTGAGTGCATCTGGCCGGTGCCAGCATTCAGGTAAAGAAAGGCTGTAAATGAAGCAAAGCGGTGCTTGGCTGCGCGGGGGAGAAACATAAATAGTTTGTTTGATCAAACAAACTCGGGAGTAAATGTTGAGAGCAGACATGATCTTATAATCGAGTAATGAATCACAGAAATGAAACGCCATAGTATGAGTGCTTCACAGAAATGTCCTAAAGCACAGAGGAATCTCAACCACCACTGGACCAGTGGTTACGTGCGAATGCAGCCAAAGTGCAGCTTCATTTTATCTCCCGTGGCATCACTGCTCAAAGTTTATGTTCAGTGGCTCGGCTCTGACAGTCACAATGACTTGCTGCCTTGAGAGAGACAATAGAAGACCTTGCTTTGTCAGACATCAGCAGGAGAATTTGTAGAATCCCAGCAGATCTATAGTGTACGCTGGAATCACAGCCAGCCAGAAAATAGTCCCTGGGATAAAAAGGTACCTTCTGCTTTGTAGATGCATCACTGCAGAAGTGTGTGTGCACAGCTTCTTCTTCAAATGCAGACTTGGAGAGAACTGTACTCCCAAACATCCTTGAAGGAACAACAAGCAACGAGAAAACTCCCAAACGAATCTGGTCAGTAATGTAACTGCACATCTGCGGGTCACTGGGCTGCAGATCAGACACACAGATCAGCGAGAGGGACACAGATGATTTATCTTAACAAGAATTTCAGAGCTGCCCAATAGTTTTTCAACATCAGATTAACTGATCGCTTGGATGATTGAAAGGCTGTTTTGATTAATTTATTGATAGTACAGCTATGTACTGGAATATGTCTGCAGGGATTTGCAAAATATTCAAGTCATTTTCAGAGCAATATGTGTTTTTTGAGATTATTTTTCCCTCCGTCTGTACATTCAGTGTGTTTGTTCCTCTTGCAGATTTGAATATCCAAGCTTTCTGTATGTAGATAATGACAAAACTTTTGGAAATAATTGACTAACCAATCTCATAATCCAATTTAAGAAGCCGGATTATACCCTTTTCATAAAGAAGACCTGCAACAGTGTTTTCACACGATTTTTCCTCAAAGATCACCAACAACAAAGGTGTCAAAGATAACATGTTTGGTTTAAATATGAAATATGCCGCAAATGCAGGTTGAACCTCTGGAATATGAGTGAAGGTATTTCTCAATATTTGGCACTAAATGACTCATAACACCAGCCACGGTATATGTCCATAAAGGACAGTATATCTTCATCAAATCAACAATCCATAAAAAAGTCCAGCAATATATCTACGAACCCCGAATGTTTTGTAGGATAAAAATAGTATTTGCTCTGCAGACTGATACGCTTCTGATTTTATGTGATCATGATAATGTGATACAGCCTTCGCATTCCTTACTTTAGCGCTAAAATGTTAATGCCATTGTTTTACATAAACAATAATGGTAAACTAACCCTCATACTTTTTCCCAATGAAAATAAATCAAATTTGTGTCAAAACTCTTCACCTGCCAGTTGATCAATTGACATGCATATGCATGATACTGTATGTTATGCATATGCATGTATTGAATGCAGCTGACATATGTCAGCTGCATTCAGTGAGATTATAGTGCATTTATTTAATTTACGCTCATTTAAAGCTTTAAATAGCAAGCAGAATTAGGTTAAAAGCAAGAGTTTGATGTTTGTTTTGTAAAGGACTTTATTGAAGGCTCAGATATGTACTATCACGTACTGTTATTGCAGTATCCTGCATCAGAGAATTACATATTACTAAAGAAAATTTATAGTAATATGATTGCTTGTTATTGTATATTTCTTCATTTTTTTTCTGAGAGACTAAAGCAGGGGTGTTAGTTTCCTAAGTACGATTCCTCATATTTGAAACAGATATCGAAGGGGGGGATGATTTATTTATAAAAGTTATCACTTCATGTATTTTTTAGTGCACTGACTTCAGTCTACTGAGGACGCAAGACCTGTCAGAGATGAAAATGAAACGTTCAATGGCAAAACAAGAAAAAGCGGCTCAAGTGAGATGAAGGTGAGGAGGTGTCGGGGTCCCAGCTGCATTTATCTGCCCTGCGACGTTCAACTGTTTATCTTGGTTTGAGCTCCACCTGAAAGCTGCGAGTGATGACCGAAGGACCCGCGAGTCTGCAGCTGATCACACTCCCATGACGCATGCAGGGGAAGTTTTTCTCAAAAAGTCGACCTCAAAAGCTGGGCATCTGGTTTTTGCACATTAGAGCAGACCAGAAGACATGATCCAGATACATTTAAAATTAGATTAAAAAAAAAAAAAAAAAGTGTGTTGCTGTATAAGATGCTGCTTTTGCAGCAGTGAGTTGCAAAGGACTGCAGTCCAGCATGTGCCAGGTTTAAGTAATATAAAAATACCAGGTGTGGGTGGGAATCTAATAGCAAACTTCACCCATTTGTGAAGAAATGTGTTTTTTACAGCTGAGATTTGAGAAACTATTAGCATTGTGCCTTGAACTAATGATTTTGTCATTGTTAAGTCTGTCCCTGACAGAGTTTTCATTCTGTTAAGCTTTGCTTGTCGAGACGGTATAGCTAAAGTTGTACAATGTGGATTGTTTATATCATTCAATATTTAAATTCTGGATACACGTCCTATACGTAAATCTGTAAAATGCTTTTACTTCTTTCTGCCAGTTATTCAGAGTTTGCGCTAAACTCGTCAAAACTCATTTTTCTCTAAGCAGCTGCTGCAAATTGTTGAATTGTTGAAGGATTATCATATCTTCCTGTATTTCTTGTTTGGAAGAGACAGTTATTGCAAACAAACCTCACTTATCCTCACTCTCTGACTTCTTGAATGCAGTGCCATGTTGTACATCTCAATGTGTTTTATTTTAAGGCATTTTGGGAGTTAAACACAAAAAATAACTGACGTATACCACCGCTGGTGTGTTATTAAAAGTTTAACAAACGTTTTTTCCCCCCAAGCATCTCACATAGACTGCAGTGTTATAGTGACTAAAATAGATGAAGCTTTTGTTGTCCCTTTTTTTCCTGCAACATATTTATTTTACTTGCAGATGAGTTCAGTAACCGATTCATTTTTAAAAGGCTGTAATTTATGAACACACATCTAATTACATGTATACGACAGGGTTTGATGAAGATGTAATCTATGATGATGTTCTTTAGTGATAAAATGAAATAAGTGACAAGACAGAACCAGGCAGCCACCAATGTCAGCTGTTGATAAACATGTCCATAAATAACTCAGTATGACACAATGAACACCAGAAAACCCGTGTAAAAGTATCTTCCTCAGGGATGCAACAAGAAGTGAATTCTGAATAAAACTTTTCCCTTTCATATCAGCTAACCACCAACCAGTTCATGTCAAATCCGAGCTGCTCAGTGGAGCCATCTTCGTACAGCTGATTGACATAATAAACTTGTCAACCTGCCAAACCGTCTCACAGGGGACCTCAACATTCATAAAATTGGTAATAATTGCACGGCCAGTCTCCTTTTTTCAGTGGTTTTTATTTTCAACAATTACATTTTTAAAACAGATAAACGTTGTGGATCATTTCATATTGGGCAAACTGTGCTCTCATATCTGAGATGTGAACGCAGGCGTTGGCAGGAGTTGCGAGGCGCTGTGGGGAGTCCGAGCATCCCTTGCTGCACTGAACAGATGCTCAGAGGACGGGGACTTTTAATTCACTCCCAGGGAAGAAAAAAAAGAAAAAGGCTCGCCGTGCTTCAGCTAAAGCGGGGAAGGGAGGAAACCCACTGAGGTGAGAATAAACAAACACGAGCTTCGGCAACATAAATTTTCCAATCAAGGTAATTAGACACTTCTTCTGTAGTCGTCACACCCTCGAGTGCACAGCCACCAATGCTGCACTGAAAGTGGGCGCCCGTCCAGGTGAGGCTGACTCATTTTTATCAGTTCACTCACAGAGTTTTTGCTAAATTGTTTTTGCACAGACTTCCAACAGAGAACACTTACCGCTGAATATTGTAGCGTAAGACTCATGCCTACTGAGTTGTCAATGAGGCACATAAACCCCTAATTTGAGAGGAAATATGCTACACAAATAGACTCAGCTCTCTGTTTTGTCCTCAGTGCTACCCTGCCATGCATCTTACTCAGTCATCTGCTTAAATGTACCTCCTCTCCTTGAAATATGTTTTTACAAAAGAAAACTAGGCAGAGAGAGAGAATCACACATTTTAGGAATCTTATTGTAACATCTCTTTAGTTTTGATTCTGCTGTGATATTGCATCAATAACATTGTTTCATGTCACAACTGCTATTTCTGTCTAAAGCTGCATTAATATTTCACCATGATCTCATATTGATGATGAGTCTTTTCCAGTAAAAGTCAAAGATTCTCAGAGAGGTTAAGGTCTGGACTCTGGTGGTCAGTCTGCATAAATAAAAGCGGACACAGAACATGATAGGTGCATCATTTCATCCATCGCTCTTCCATCCCTGATGCTGACGTCACCCTGGAACTGGTAATTTATCTGACCAGAATCCACTCTTCATGCTGCTAAGGAAATTGATCCTTGTCTTGTTTTTTTTCTTCAATTTGCCCCACTGAAGGGTTATCTTAAGGCATTATAGTTGTTTAGCCCTGATGCCTTAAGTTCTCTTCACTTTGTGTTTGAAAATGCTCTAACTGTTAGACATCGCTGTGAGTTCCAAATGCAGACGTTATCTGTGGAAGATGGTGGTTTAATGCTCTTCTTCTAGCTTTTAACCATGTGTTGCACAGTTCCTAACCTAGTTTTAGTAGTTTCAGCTTCCAGTTGAAATCTATCAAAACAAGTGCAGTTCATAAACTGGCCACTAGGGGCTTGCTCTAAATAATAAAAGGCAGTTTTGGTCACCACCACAGCTCCATTTCACATTCACAACAACGGAACTATGGGTAATTTTTTGTTAGTAAATGTATTTTTGTACAAAATAAGCTAAAACTATACCGTATAAAGCAACAAATGTGTGTATAATTAGGGCCATGGGCTGTTAATTGCCTATGCTACTTAGCGCTTTAGCACTGTCTTGACTTCTGAGGACAGCTTCTGAGAGAGAAAGAGAATCATGGTGTTAATTTCACTAACAGCACACATTTGTCTTAGCTTGGCTACAAAATAAAATAAAATTAATATCCTCAATAAGATCATTCAAATAGAGGAACAGTTTGATACCGATGGAGGTCTGTAGAAAAGTAACTCTTACATCAGCAGTTATGCAATATTCAGTTATACCTGAGGAAATTAACTGAAATATTGTTAAATAAAAGTAAGCTCAGAAATAGCTCCAAAATACAAATCTTTTGATCAAGCCCCTTGTACCTTTTGATGAAGAAAACCTGCAAAGTAAAAACTTAAAACCTTTCTGTTTAGTAAAGCCTATAGTTAGTGTTTAGTGAACCTCTAGCTGGTGTTTGTAAATCTCTAGTTAGTGTAAACTTTAGTGTGTTAGAGTCAGTAGTCATAGCTGCAGCAATAGAACAAGACTATAATAGTTAGTCTCAAATATAGCTTTGTGGTAGATATATGCTGCAGGGGGGCACCGACATGATCCACTGGGCGGTGCCTCTCACCCTGCTTCTCCTCTCCTCTTCCCGTGCTCTCTCCTCCATTTCCATTTTTATTTATCATAAGTATCTCATAGCCATCATTTTTGTCCATCGTTCCTGTAGTTTTTTGTGCTGGCCCCCTTTTTCTTTTTTCTTTTTTTTTCCTCTTTTGTGCATGTTTGCAGGCCGGAGCTTCAGGAGCTGCATGCTGGCCTGTGGTCCCTCCCCGCAGTCATCCCGTTACTGCTTCCACCTGCCTGCGGTCCCTCCCTCCGGTCATCCCGCTGCTGCTTCCACATGCCTGCGTGGATGTCTGCTGTGCTGTTGACGTCCCCGACCCCCCAGTTTGGCCTTCGGCAGGAGGGTCCCCCCTTATGATCCAGGTCCTGCTCAGGGTTTCTTCCCTCCTAAAGGGGAGTTTTTCCTTGCCACTGTTTGGCTTAAGGCTTTTCTCCCACTAGGGGAGTTTTTACCTGCAATTGTTTATGTAATAATTGCTCGGGGGTTTATGTTATGTTTATGTTTATGTTTATGTTTATGTTTATGTTTATGTTTATGTTTATGTTCATGTTCTGGATCTCTGGAAAGCGTCTAGAGACAACATCTGTTGTATTAGACGCTATATAAATAAAATTGAATTGAATTGAATTGAAAGATGCATACTGGTCTTGCCCAGGACTGTAGCTTAGGTAGGAGCACTGGGTGATAAAATGGGGAAAAAAATCGGGGATAAAAACAAAAAAAAAAAAAAAAAAAGATGCATACTGGTCACGTTTTATGTTCTGGGTCTCTAGAAAGCGTCTAGAGACAACATCTGTTGTATTAGACGCTATACAAATAAAATGTAATTGAATTGAATTCAAAGTGCTTCACAATAAGTTACAAAGAGAAATAGAAGCATTAAAACAAACATTAAAATGATTATATTAACCAATTTACTTATTTTTTAAGTATTTCTTTGTCTCATAGCTAGAGTGCAAGTTCACCAGATTTTACTCCTACTCCTTTTATTTTCTGAAGTGCATTTAGGTTTTCATCATATGTAGACATCTACTATTTAGTACAAAAAACATTTTTCCTCTGAGATTCTCTTACTGATGCCACACATGCACCCACAATCCCTACACAACAAATTGTATAGGCTGAAGCACTTAAACCAGACAAATAATAAAGTTCTGTTGTTAAAAATCATTTAAGTTTTAAAAAAGTATGAATGTATATACCATTACAACGTCCGATCGCTTGCAGACGGCCTGAGTAGAACAATAAAGCTGGGTATTTTAGCACAATTTTGTGCACCTTATTGCAAGGTGTTAGCCATAAAGATGAGTGTGCTTTCCTGAGAGTTGTACCTTTCACTGATTTATCCCTCGCTGTAGTCACCGTGGTGAAAATCAAGTTTTTGCTTTTGTGTGCGAGTTAGTTTGTTTTATGTTCCATTGCAACGCATGAAACAATGTTCCACACAAAGAGCAGACAAATAACTATACGTTCTAGAAAGGAAATGGCTTTTTCATGTCAATTTAAGCCGTTCAAACATGAGTCTGAAGCTCAATTATGTTTGATGTGTTTGAAAGATTTGTTTAACCAGACATTTCTCTTTTTGTTTAATGTTAAAAACTGAAAAAAGGTTGCCAGATATTTGGCAGCTTTCCAGTATGTTGCTGTAGATTGTTCAAATACTAGAACATTAATTACTAGTTTGTGTTCATTATCAAATGTAATGATGCATAAAAACCATAATTATCCTCTTAATTGTTTTTTGCAAGACAATGACCCACTGAGCCTTGAATCATCCACAGACTGCAGAGAGACAAGGGCTGGCGTCTGCAGACAGTCAAATAACAAACGTCCTTCAGTAAAATCATATTCATATAGAAAGGGGCTCTTTGCCGTTACCTGTTTGCGTTTCTTTTGTTTCGCCGCTTGCAATATATCCTTCTCTTACACTTTCTGTCTTAAGAATCATTTATTATCAGGTGGGGATTTTTTTTTTCCATGTTTGCATTCAGAACTTTGCGATACTTCTTCATCTTCAGCAAGACAGATTTAATATGCTGCGCAATACCTCAAGTGTTGGCCCTTTTCTCCTTCCAGGGCTTGTAATATAGCATAATGAATCACTAGCAGACATGCTTAGATGAAGCCCCTGTCAACGTTGATGCCATGAATCTATAAATTTCTTTATAAATAATCCAAAACCTGTTGTGCATGCGTGTACTGCATGGTTGCTGGCTCTAAATACTGGAGGAATTTCAAATACATGCATTAAGATGGCGATTAAACTACAAACATGCATCTACAGCTGTACACAAATGTTGGACTAGTAAATGCATCCTGAAGCTACAAGGACCTTTTCCTCTTTGAGATGTAATCATTTGATAACAGTCGTCTCAAATTCTGCATGATCTTCACATCTGTGAAAGGAGAAAAATGCACGGTGGGTATTTTAAAGGAAAGAGACTTTAAAAGAGGGATTGCAAAAATCCTTTCAATCCCCCTTGCACTGAGTGTGCTCCAAAAAACTTTTCATGCAGACTGGGGATAATGCCTTTTCTGCCAAGTACACTGGCACCAGACATCATCCTGACAATTCAGCTGATCTCAAGGCTGCATTTGGCCAGTTATCCCAGTTTTTCATTCAGCTCATCCGACTGACATTCATCATGACTGTGCCATCATGAGCATGAGCTCGAGGGATCAATACAACCCACTTAGAAACACAGTAGCTCTTATATCAAAGGCTTACACTGAACTTAGGATTCTGACTGCTAGACGGTACGTTAATAGAGAACCCCGTTGTTCTAGTGACAGCATCATCCCATCTATTGACGCTCCTCCACCAAGCGCTGACCGCATACCAATGGCTTTTCATTGTTAAAGGTCTTATGCAATCAATTTCAAACTAAGGGTAGTGGTCAATCACCCTTCAAAGGCCGACAAATAAAATCTGCAAATGAGTTTGAGAGGATATGCTTGGCAAAACAGCTGGAGTTCAAGACGTCTCTGCCGCCTTTGCTCTGTTTTAGTGTCCGTGCAGGAGCAGACTATCGTACGCAGGGCTGTAAATAACAGAAATGGGAAAAACAAACCAAATCCCGAAACTCTTTGGCTGCTCTCGACTTTAATCCTTCCCTTAACCCATAATGATCCGGGATACATTGATACTTTGGCTCCAAGGACAATGCTCCGAAAATATATAGGGAGTTAAATTACAAGTGGGAATCGGTAAACCACAATACGCCTGGTGACTTATACACGCAGACAAGACAACGAGGTCGGAAGCGGAGAAGAAGAGCAAATCTCTATTCTGCACTGCTACTAAAATGTTTAAATTGGCAGACCGCTTGTGTTTTGTAATTTTGCAAAGACGAGGACCGAAAAGGAAAACCACATGTGTCTCGTAGCAAGACTGTTATTTCTGAGGCCGTTTTTTATTTTTGTAACCGAGCTCAAAGAGACATATTTAAAGAATGTTTTAAACTAAAGCAATCTATACACACAGGTACAACCTTCTTATCTGGCTAGGCTGCCAAAACAGTAATTGAGCCGCAAGAAAGTCACGGTTTAACCAAGCAGGTAAATATCTGACTAATAAGGCAACAAAAATAAAGGTTCGACACAAGCAAATGAACAATTTCTCCTGGTGTTTATTTAATGTGGTGCTAATTAACCTCATATAGCCCACTGAGCAAAACTGATATTATAATTTAAAATTGCATAATGTATAGTCTGAACATCTGAGAGCACTTTTGACATTCTTTTGAAATAATAATAACAGCAACAATAGCAAGTATTTATACACTTCTCAGGTGTCATTTAAAAATGAGATATGAAGATATTTCTCCAATATCATATGGCATTAAAGCTGTAGTCAACATGAGGATGACTGGTCAACACATTCAGTGTTTGATGGGAAATGTTATTAATTTGCAGGTTAATTAGTTGTGGCTGCCAATAAGAAACTTGTTGTTCTGGATTTGATTTTAATTGCTATAACTGGTCAAATATGAGCTAAATGCGAATGTTTAATCAACATGATCCTAAATTAGTGGCTAAAACACACATCATATGGACAGCAGGTAAATCCCACAACTGGAGAGGAACATTATTTTGCTGCTTAAAGCAGAATAATGTTTTCATTAGATGAAGATGCTACAGTAACCTGAAGTACCATAATTTGTTCCAAGGCTTCCTGTGGCGTTCTGATTGGTCCAAATGTTTGCATTTCAATAACTTGGATTAAACCGATTGTGGATGTGATCTCTGGGAATGCCACAATAATTTTGCTGGCTTTTAAAATGAGTGAAATAGAGGACCTTGGAAAACCACTAGGTGTTACACTAGAGCAAGAAAACATCAGTCCAAGCTAAACATGAAGCCCTTGCCCCGTGCAGCTTGTGGTTCTCTCTGGAGATCCAAACTAAGCTTGACGTCCATCTAAGCACTGTCTCTGTGTCGGACTCATTGCCCAGGTTTTTCTCCAGTGTGTTCAATGGAGAAAAATCTGGAAACTCATTGACTCTCGACCGGGCAGCAGGAACTCCATTACAATTATTGAATACTTACAAATGGCTCACTCTGTTGCAACAACAGAACTTAAATTACATCCATCACGGAAGTAAAGAACTCATTCTCTGACTTATACCTTTACATCTGACAAAATATTTCTTTCTTTACCGTATTAGGTTTTTTAGCAGCACATAATAACCATAACGTAGGTATATTAACATAATATTTCCTATTGGGTGCCCATAGAGATAGTTATGAGTGACGTATTTCAAGCACTTTTGAATATAGTCATGTTGAAAATGCACGTATTCTCAAAATGATTGAATATAGTCGTGTTGAAAATGCACATATTCTCAAAATGATTGTTATTATTGTCTATGTAACCATGGATGTAATCAGTATATTGTCACTTCAGTCCCTTTCAAGTGTTGCTATGCAGCACTTGCACATGATTATATGGCATAATTACATACTCCAAGTGTAATTATTTTTTTCTTTCCTTTTCTTGGTAGCAGAATGAAACACATTTACAATATCAAACCCTTATCACTGGGAATATGCTTGTCTGAAATGACAGCAACTCATTTTCCTTTCAAAAGACAAAAAAACCTGCTTCAACAAAGACAGGCACAGAAAACGTCATTGCTTTTTTCACAGATGTACTAGCAGGAGAATTTTGATCTACCGCAGGCATCACCTCAAGCTATTTTGGCATACCTCTCAAGGTAAACAAAACACATCCTCATAACACAGGCTCTGCACATGGTTTTGTCCCACAATTCAACTTCATCAATACTAACGAGACCATTAAATGTAAAGTGCTGAATAACAGATGTCTCCCATATTAATCTATGTTAATAAATAACTTGATTTCTGGTCCTAGTATTGATTTATTCTGTCTTTCACAGACCTGGCTGCAGGAGCAGGATCGTGTTAGCATCACTGAATCTTTGCCTTCCAGCTATTTGAATGTTGACATTCCTAGAAGCACACGGCGAGGAGGAGGAGAAGCAGGAGGAGTGTTAGGAACCTTCCACTCAAGTTTATTCATCAGCCTCAGACCCAGCTGCAGTTGCATTTCCTTTGATTGTGTGACTCTTTCTCTCTCCTAATCAAAAAAAAAAAAAAGATTCCCAAGAACCAGCTCTGTTTGCTTTGTAATATCATCCACCCGATCCCTGCTGAGTTTCTCTTTGAATCTAAGATTTTATTTTATTTTTTATTTTAATAAATCTCTCATAGACCCTGTCCCTGCTGATGGAGCTGATATAGTCAGCCCATCTTTATCACCTGGGAACAGGCATTTTATGTTGGTGTAATTCGCTTGACATGAAATAATACACGGAAAACCCTTTTTTTAATTGTATATTGGAATTAAAAGCACCTCCAATTTCATCTTCAACAGTTTCTAAATACCGCATTTTCCGCACTATTAGGCGCACCGCATTATAAGGTGCACCTTCAATGAATGACGTATTTTAAAACCTTCTCCATATATAAGGCGCACCGCATTATAAGGCTCTACAGTAGAGGATGGGGTTACGTTCTGCATCCATTAGACCAAGGGTCGGCAACCCCGAGTGGCTTGGGAAAATAAATTACAAAAAAAAAAAACTAAGTATTTAATTGAAGTGTATTTTATTTGTTTTAGTTCTTTAATATTTTAGTTCTAAATTGGAAGATTATTGTGGTCTTGACATATTAGAATAAATATATTTTATTGTTTTTTGTCGCTCAAAATAAACGTCATACTCGCGAAAGCAGGTATACCCGCCAAAACGCCATCCATTCGTTGCGACTTTCAACCCCAGCAAGGCCAAGTATAGAGAAATGTAAGAAAAGTTTAAGGAAAGTAGTTCAGCCTGGCGGCTGCTTACCGTAGTTGCGAGGCCTGTTTCGGCTCAATATTGATCCATATATAAGGCGCACCGGATTATAAGGCGCATGGTCAGATTTTGAACAAAATTGAAGGCTTTTGGGTGCGCCTTATAGTGCGGAAAATACGGTAGGCATTTTTGCAACACTATGAATACATTTAATTTTGTTCTGTTTATTGCTATATTTATTTAATTATATAAAACTATTTATCTTTTTATTTTGTGGGGCTGGTGCAGAGATTTCTGAAATGTGTGTATCAAATATGATACATGCAATATTAAAGGATTAAGCCTCAATGTTAGATTAAATCGTTTTGGTCTAGCAGTGTTATCTAATTAGACCTCTGACTCATAACGACTCAGACATCTGAATAGTTTCACTCAGGCACGTTGCCAACAATCTCCTTGTGTCCTCAAACAACAGACTTGTATCTATACTTGTCCTAATATATATATATATCGGTTCTCCATTTAATATAAGTGATCCCAACAATATGTCACACAGGCTTGAGGAACTACATTCACCTGGTTTAACTTGTATTTATTTAAAAGATTCCAGTTTGCACCAATGAAAAAGGACTCATATACCGCAGTGTATTAGAGACATGTAATGTCAAGATTAGCTCAGCATGGTGTTCCACAGGGTTCCGTCTTTTGACTAATTATCCTCACTTGATGCTTCCGTAAGATGCTGTTCTTAGTCAGCATGAGGACGGTCAGATAACTGAACTACAAGTGTGTATTAATGGCATGAATTTATGTATTTATGACTGCTAATGTTCTGTTTACTAAGACTGTTGAACCTGAGCCCTTCAGCAACAGGCTGCCCAGTCATGCAGTCACTCTGGATGGCATCACACTGGTATCTAGTACTTCTGTGGAATCTTCACTATTTGATCATATTTGACAAAATATGTGTTATGGCATTTATTTAAGTCACAAGTAAAAAAGGATAGAATTGTGTTATTCTAGAAATTCCCCCTTATCGCTGTAACATTGTCAAAATAAGGACCATCCTGTTTGAATCACACAGAATAGCTAGGGCTTAAATTTGCTTCTTTAAGAACTATCTGACCATTGCAGTGAAATAGACAGAGGATATAATTTAAAGGTTTCCTTCTCTCAAGACATATAAACACCTTATACAACCTCGTAGTGCCATATTATCCATAGTTACTTGAGGCTCCATATGTTTCTCAAAGATGAATGGGAGGCAAAGTCTTCCGTTATCAGGCTCCTCTCTTGTGGAACCAGCTCCCAGTTTGTGTTTACTTTTTTTTTAAGGCCGATACCCTTAAGATTAGGCTTAAAACGTTCCTTTTCAGTAAAGTTTCAAGTTCCTCCTTCTCTCTATCACTTAATGCATCCTCCAGTTTGGGGACTGACTGAAAGTAAAGATTCAAGGCAGTGTTTACGGTTCCTTGTAGGCTGTTTTTAACCAGATCGTAACAAATTGGGTTTATTTTGGAATATGCATGGATTGAAATGGACCGTGTTTAATTGCACTGCAATAAACAGGTTTATTTTCTGTATAAACTGCCTTGAGATGACTTTTAGTGTGAATTGTCTCAATACTTATAAACTGAAATTTAAAAGCTTACGGTCCACAGACTCTTTATAAGTCATCCATTAAATGAATTTCCCTTTATAGGTTTGATCATTTCTGCCTTTACACTGGTGTATGATGAAACATCGTAGTTTTTTTTGCTTAAAAACAAACACACAAACACAATAAAAACCTTTAAATGTACTTGAAACAAAATGTCTCGTGATTAATTGAACAGTTTCTCTGTTTTCAGGTGAAATGGTGCAATCTAACATAGCCAGAAAACAAATCAGAAAAACCATGAACAAGTCCAGAGCGGCTGTGGATCTTCTTCTGATTAAAGTGAATTTCTATCAAGAAAGTGACACGCTCTGAGAATTTTCAACACTGCCAGTATGCACGGGTCCAAGCACCTTAGGGACTCCGAGTCTAATTTGCTTCAAACCTAAAAGGCAGATAATAGTCCTGATCTGACAGCCAGCCAATTCCCAGTTTCCCTCATCAAGAATACATTCAATTTCAAACATCAAACTGCTCGCAACAAAAATGAAAGTCTGTGAATGAATGAAAGCTGGATGTGTGTGTGGGGGGGGGGGATCCAAGAAATCTTTGATACACTTGACAAGTTTGAAGAACTATCAGCCTCAATGTTCTCTACTCGCCCCAAAAGTGAAATAAAATAGTGGTTTGTCTGACCGATATAGACTTCTTCAAGCCTGTAGAAGAGGCAATAACTTATAACAATAATCTGATTTAATTGTTGAAGTATCAAGCTGAGGAAGAGCACGGCGTTGTGCTCTGGTAACATTGATTTAGTTCATGAAAGCAGTAATTACACTAAAGGCGAGGGGGGGGGTAAAGAGTGTACTCATGCCATACTCATAACAACAGTTCTCCAACTTTCTTTGCTTTTGGCAGGAGTTTTGAAGCTAATTAGACAAAGAGGTTATAATTAAATAATTGAGACAAAAATATCATATCTGGTCACTTATTCATTGAGATAAAATACCCCGATATCGCACACATTCAAGTCATTGTCTGGTGTGACCCCCTTGTGCCGCAATAAAAACTATGGAATCAAAAATGAGCTTCACCCGTCTTAATCCCCTCCTTCAAGTCCATCTGCAACGCTGGGACAGGATTACAGTGAAGACTCAACACGGCACGTTATTCTCGTTTCACCTTTGTTCCTGGGGATTGTTGTCTGGTCCTGCATGAACCAATTCCATGGGATTTCAGTTCACAGACCTTGTTGTGTCTTATATTAAAAATCATATCAAAGATAGAAAACCATTGTGGTCAAGACACATACAAACAATGTCCAAACCACCGTACTACCACCACCGTGTTTCAAAGAAGCGATTTTGTGCTGTAATGATGTGTTTTTCTTTCTCTTAATGTAAAAGACTCCAAAAATGTAATTAAATAGAAGTGAGACATAATTGGAAAATTAAATATTGACTTTATAGTTTAATGATTACTATATAACAAGCAAAACCAATGCATCAGTGCAGAGATTTACTTTAAAGCCATGTGCATTTCACAAAGAAATGCTAAACTTGACCATGTTAGAGAGGTTTAGCTGAGGTATAAGACACGATGCCCCCACTCTTTTATTTTTGTCCTTAGTTACAGCGAGATAATGTGAACCTGCTCGGTCCTCAGTCCACACTTCATCACTGAGATGACGCTGTCATAGAAGTTCCACTTCATTAATCCGCAGACCGTACCATTTCTGCTGGGTTGAGGGAGGTTTAGCCAGCAGCTCTTCTTTTGGAGAGCCATAGATGAGCGTCTGTTCGAGACTCTTAAGGTACTTTTATTTTTATGCACAATTGTAGTATGTGAATGTACACTAAAACATTATAATTGAAAGCAATAGTTTTATGTAAATAAATTTAAAAAATCCTCTTAATGTTTAAAATCTATTTGCTTTGTCATGAAAAACACATTATACATGCAAATTTGCATGTTTAGATATGCATGCAATCCACCCACGATTTCATCAATAAGCTCTGCAAGCTTCCTTTATCTAATCCCACACATGTCTTTCTTTGATTTCCTCTGTTCCTCTTATAATGAAATGCACACAAAAAGCCATTCAAATCTCTGCAGCGATGCACCATTATAGTGTGAAATCCATTGGAAAGAGTGCAACGTACTACATTTTCTGTTACGTGGTGGAAAGAGCTCAGCGCTGTGCCAGTGAGCTGGGCAGCGATGAACTTTGCTGAAGTCTTCATAATGTTTGGCCCGGTGCACTGTGATGACTATCTCTGCGGTGGGCAGGCTTCTTAAGGCCTTTCAAAACTCCATCTGGCAACAATGCCAATTTCTTGTCAAAACCTCCTGCAAGAAATAAATCTCAAACCCTCTCCAGGAAGCGCGATGCAGATAGGCTGGATCTTAATCTAGGACAAATGGCTTGCCGGTACCATATAGTAAGCGTACCACAGGGGGTCTAGCATAATGTGCTCAGACGTATCCTACAGCAAGTGTGAAATTTAGCGGAAGAGAGAGCAGTTGCTGAAAGGGAAATATTAGTTTATGTCTGACAAATGGAACATCTTTAACAGTAGTCAGCGACGTTTGTCATCCAGAGTTGGTCCCAGCTGTCTCTTCTGACATTGCCAGCAGGAGTACAAGTGTCAGGAGTGATTTTTGGACAAGGAAGGTCACACAGTCAACTTGTCCTCACTGACGACACTGACAGATAATTGCTTACAGCTGTGCCCTGTAAACTTTGGGGTTGAAATATTATGTAAATTCAAAATGATTAATTAGGAGACATTGTAATCTGATCATCGCTCAGGGGGGAACCACTCAGTCATGGTAAATGATATGATTCATTGGCCACAGTGGAACTGTAAATGCATCTTCCCTTCGCAAACAAAGAATGAGGATTGTTGCATACGCTCAAAACCTGTCGCATCAAACTTAAAAAACTGGCGGCATTTATTTTTTCTTTCAACATTGGACGAACCATAATACGCTTAAGAGGTAAAATCTGCAATTCAGAGATTTACTGACTAGATTTAGTTATATAAATTCCACATCAGCACACAGATATATAAACGTTGAGGGACCGTCTGTGATGTCGTGCCAGAAATGTTTGTGCAGTCCCATATAGCGTGCGAGTAGGTGTCTGGAAAATTTTGTGTGCAGTGTGAGCAAATGTTTGTGTCTTTTAAAGTCCCTGGTGATGTGCACTCTGAATTACTTTGTATTGTATACAGTACGTTGTAAATTTGCATTAGTGGTGGTGGGAGTATACTTTTGCAAATTTTGGGCCAGAACTCGGGATTGGGGATGAGCTCTAGATCCTCTTCCCATTTAGTTGGCGAGACAGACATTGTTAGGTCATTCATAGAACTTATTTTGTAAATTCTGAATAAAGTTTTACGATCATTAAAAGTTCAAATTGTTTCTGAAATAAATGGAGGAAGGTTGAGGTTGTTGTTTTTTGTCTGAACAGAAGATTTGATCTGAAACAAGATGAACGAAGGGAACCAGAATGTTGTTTTCATAGATATGTTTAAGTTCCCCGGTATCCTTGATGATCCATAATGACAGATTTAATGGTTTCTTGTTTATTAGGAAGTCAAGGTTGCTCCAAATGGGGGGGTGTTTAATAGGTGAAATTGTGGTGTTAGCTCAGAGTTGTAATATTGGGTTTTTGAAGCAGCGATGATGTATGATAGAGTGGCTCATAAATGACAAATCTGAGATACTGATTTCTTTGCAAAATTGCTGTTCTAACTCTATCCAGGAAGGAGCCCAATGATTTAGATTCATCCATTTAGAAACATATTGGAGTTTGTTTGCAAGTAAGTAATGAAGGAAGTCTGAGGCCTCCAGACATTTAATTTAGATTTTTGTGGCGTGGTCGCATGGATAATTTGCAAAACCCCTTCAGGAGTTGCGTTGGTTGTCCTCCAACCAAGGGTCATCAGATTTATCCCCACCCTCATCACATGACAAAGTGTCCAGGACACTGCTGGAGGCTCGGTGTTTTCATGGTGCTGCTTCCCAACCCATAAAAATAAGAGGGTTTGATATGTGGAATAAAATCATCTGATGTGGTGACCCCTAAAAGTGAAAAAGATGAAAGAAGTTGCTTTTCCATACATACTTTAACTTTTAATCCTAATTCCTTTCATGATTGATTCAGATTAAAACTTAATACTCAGAGCATGCTATCTATCTTGTAAGGTGTAGAGAGATACTTATACAAACAAGAAGCTTTTTGAGCTTTCAATCAGTCTCTTGATTGACAGTTCATATAAAATGAATATTTACTTTGGAAAAATAGACAGAAAAACAAAAAACAAACTACAACATTCACCATAATGTGGTTTGGTTTTGCTTTTAATTGCGATGTTCAACTCAAAGTATTTTTTCCCCCTCCTTTCGAGGAGGAAGCGCACTGAATGGATGTCTGTGTTACAGTAGCCTTTACTTGATCCACCAGCTGTTCTTCATAAACCCTCTGAAAACAATTGCTGTATTTGTCACGGAAACAGCCTGCTTCCTGTTATGCTGTGTTCTGTTGTGTAGTTATCCAGAAGATTTAAAAAGTAGAAAAAAAGATGCAGTAAAAATTGAAGCGTTGAACAAAACTACAAGATGTAACGAGGAATCGCTGAACTTCTCTGCAGCGGCTGTAAACATGAATATGTAACAGGTGAACCCGAAAGGGAAGCATTTCTTTGTCGCTGTTGTGAAAAAACAACTCGTTGGACTGTTCATGCTTGATATTTAGGTCAATAGACAAAGAAAGAGATATATCTTCCTAACAAATGCTTTGCAAAAAGTTTGCCTCTGCCGTCTAAAATGATTTACTGGTGTGGTAGCTCAGCCACAGAAAAGAAAGAAAGAAAGAAGGAAAAAAGTACTGGTAATATCAATTTTTTTAAATTAATTAAAAGAAAAATGGTACTAAAACTTGTGGACTGATTTTTTTTTTAACCCACAACCTTTCTGTTTTTATTCAGTAGCAAATAGATGTTATCCGACTCTACTCCTTACTACTTGCATCCCATGAGTTTGCCAACCACTAATAAATGGTTTTATTTCAACGCCTGACAGGATAACACAAATGAGATTGAGCTTGTGTGCGAATGAAGATCACAACACATCAGGAACATGGTACAGATGGCACATTTTGGATTATTTAGATTATTTACTCCATATAATACTGTCACAGATGTTTAACCATCATTTGCATTGTAAGGCCATTTATATATTTATTTATTTGAACCATGAAGCTTTAGTCTGTTTAATTTCCCACCAGCTTCTCTAAAACCATTAAAAAAAGGCATTATGTACTTTCAAACTGCAGTTTGGACCGAAAACCCTCAGAAGTGACAGCTGCCCCACTTCAGGCTCGTCCTCCACCGCATCATTTGAGGTTTTAAACCAAATGATGACAATAGACACCCCAAAAGAAGATCATGTTCTTGTTAAAAAGTATTCAATCAGAAGTATAAAGCCGATATTGCCAACCCTTCACCAGCAATCCTGAAACTGTCTCTCAGAATAGAGGGGCCATAAAGCTGTAGAGCAGTTAGCGCTCCAACATCTGCAGAGCTGATAAACCTGCCAGTTCATCTGTCTGACTGACCTACTGAAAATTAGCTGATAAAAAAAGAATGGCCAGGTTTTGGAGCCAAAGGGAACTTTGACTCCCTATGGACAGGAAACGAGGAAATGAGAGACAGGTGACAGCAAGGGTGAGTGAAAATAGGACACAGATTGGTGGCGGTGAAGTACAGTAGTGTGGTTAAAGGCATTATGTGCGATTTAGCAGCTCCGTTTATAACCACAGCTGTGCCTTTGGGACACTGCTCCAGATTCCTGTGATAACTTTTAAACTGGTTAATATTTTCGTAATTATTTAGCAAGATCCATTGTTTTTTTTGCCTCTTTTTTTCGGTTCTTTCTCTTGTATGAATAATTATTGTAATATGCCATGTTGTCAAAAGCTCTTGTTGAAATATCAGGACTCAAATATTCTTTGTTTTGGAAGACCTGCATCCTTATGAAGACTTATAGACTTAGAACTAATCTTTACCAACACAAATAAATCACAAACACCCCTTGTTGGTGCTGTAAAAGATCAAGGATGTGTATTGTATATAAAGCAGGCCGGAGCCTGTTACCTAATCCTGAATGTACTGTCTTTGAATTCGGTGCATGTCTCACCTCAGAAGCCACAAAACAAGTGTACGAGCACAAAAGCATGTGGTTATGGCTCTTGCGAAAACAGCTCATCATCCCACTCAGAGAAATTAATTGTTTTTCACGGCTAATTCACAGGAGCATTAGCATATATTGACAGCTGTGGTGTGCCGTGCGCATATTTAAAGCGGGAGTTCATTCCCCGGTCGGGCGTGATCCCAGAGACGGCGCCGTGGTTAACGCGCAGAGGTCAGGCGAAGGAACTGACCCCCATCAGAGCGGATGCCAGGGGAGAAGCAGAGAACTGCAGCCTCAGCAGCGTCGCTGACACGGGCTTTTTGTGTCTGTTAGCAGAATTAAACAATCCCCCTGAGACGTAACATCAACACACACAAGGTCTCTTCTGAATATTCAATCAGGCCTGCAAGTAACACCCACAGCCAAACAGGTTGCTCCAAATTCAGCCACACCTGTATAACTCATTATTTGACAGATAAACGGATTATTAAAAAAAAAAGGATTTTTAAACCCAGAGAGCTGACAAATGACAAATTGTGACTATCATGTGCTCACAGGGGACGGCTGAGCGATAGCGGGCGGGATGAGAGTCTGGCTCAGGTCTGTTTGTTGATTAAATATTTTGGGTCGCCTATCGGGGGTTGGGGGCCTTTAAACGTGGGTGAAACAGCAACCAAACGTCAACGAGGAATGACTCACACCCGAGCTTATGCATCCTCTTTCTCTGTAATCCTTGACAAATTCACAACAAGAATTGCACCAGAGAGCCCAAATAATTGAAGTGTGCACAAACAGACTCCCATCAGTCTGATCCTCAAGGAATCGTGGCATATTGATTTTTTTATATTTTTTTTTTCTGGTTTTGTGTGTGTGTGTGTGTGTGTGTGTCTGTGCGTGATTTCATTTGTTACTCGGAGGACAAGGGCACACATTGTATCCACACACAGAGTGAAAGAATGTTTTGTTGGCTCTGGTGTTCTCTATCATCTCCACTAATCCAGGGGACAGCGAAGGCAATGGCTGCTCACAATCAAAAGTCAGTCTTGCATAAGCCTGAGCTGAAAACCATCAAGCAGTCATGGGTTAAGAAGGCGAAAATGTTCTCTCCATAAATGGAAAGAAGGCTAGAGATAGAGAGGGGCTGAACCCTGAATGCAGATGAGCGGAGGTCCGCAACATGAAACACAATCGCACGGAGAGGCTGAAAGCCCAGCACATCCGACAAGGAATGCTGACAGGAATGTATCTTAATTAGGCTGGAAACGACAATGGTGCTCATTTCCCATCGCTATGAATAAATAAGTCATACTTAAGTTTTGTCAATCCTGGCCCAAAGACACATTACAGTTTTAAAGGGGTTCATAAACCTGTGTTCTGGGACACAGACGCAGTTTTCTGCAGTGTAATATTTTTCTATTCTTATTTCATGTCTCAATTTGATCTCATTTATTTATTTGAAAGGAATGGTTGAAAGGAATGCTTAGATGCTCCGATCCTCCATCTACAGCATCTCCTCCTTCTATGATCCCTGCAATGATTCAGCACCCACCCTCGCACAGCTGAGAGTCACAGTGGAGGATACGATGGGTGATCACTCCTACGGGACCAGCTCTCCACATTCAAACGGCACGTGAGGAGCTGCTCCCAGCTGCTCCTAGCTGCTCCCAGTAGCTCTCAGTTGCTCCCAGTAGCTCCCAGTAGCTCCCAATTACTCCCAACTGCTCCCAGTAGCTCCCAGGTGTTCCCAGTTCTGCCCAGATACTCCCAGCTGCTCCTAGCTGCTCCCAGTAGCTCTCAGTTGCTCCCAGTAGCTCCCAGTAGCTCCCAATTACTCCCAACTGCTCCCAGTAGCTCCCAACTGCCCCCAGATGCTCCCAGTAGCCCCCAATTGCTCCCAGCTGATCCCAGGTCATCCCAGCTGCTCCCAGATACTCCCAACTGCTCCCAGTTGCTGCCAGATACTCCCAGCTGCTTCCAGTTGCTCCCAGATGCTCCCAGTTCATCCCAACTGCTCCCAGATACTCCCAACTGGTCCCAGTTCATCCCAGCTGCCCCCAGATACCCCCAACTGCTCCCAGTTGCTCCCAGATACTCCCAGCTGCTCCCAGTTTCTCCCAGCTGCTCCCAGATACTCCCAACTACTCCCAACTGCTCCCAGTTTCTCCCAGACACTCCCAGTAGCTCCCAATTGCTACCAGCTGCTCCCAGTTCATCCCAGCTGCTCTCAGATACTCCCAACTGCTCCCAGTAGCTCCCAGTTGCTCCCAGTTCACCCCAACTGCTCCCAGATACTCCCAACTGCTCCCAGATGCTCCCAGATACTCCCACTTGCTCCCAGTTCATCCTAGCTGCTCCCAGTTCCTCCCAACTCCTGCCAGCTGTTCCCAGTTCCTCCCAGTTGCCTCCAGTTGCCCCCAGTTCCTCCCAGCAGCCCTCAGCCAGCTCACCGTTGGTGTCAAGCAGGTGGAAGGTGATAAACGTAGTCAGAGGAAAATGTGTGAAACTAATCATTTATCAATGGGGATATTGATCAAAGCTGGATGGGGACAGTCAAACCTAAATTAATGTAAAAAGTTTGAGGTTCAAATGTATAAGCAGTTTTTTTTGTAAAGGAACACCAGCCAACAATGGCCAGCTGTTTCCCTTCAGCAGAAAAAAAGGGAGCGAGAATTATAGAAAACTGCAATCCTCACCCCAAAATTATCTGGACTGATGAACTGCACTGATGTGGTGTATATTTCCACTTTGGATTAAATCCTTTAAAGGAGATCTATTATGCCAATCCGGATTTTAGTACATAGATACAATGTTATAACGTTGGATGTCAACTTCAAACCTCAGCAAAGTTACAAAACATGAGCTGTAGGCCATAATTCAGGTTTAATACTGCTATTATTTCTTAAATATGCTCTCCTTTCTCATTCTGTAACTTGATAAAAGCTCTGAAAATGTACAAAGCATTCTTACAACGAGGCACAACTTTAATTTGTATGTGACAATTAACTTACAGTAATTAAAGACATAGGACAGCGTCACACCAGCTGTTAAAACTATCTAGCTAGCTTTATACATTACTGTAAAGTAACACTGCAGCACCGGATAAAAGTGTCAAATTAAAAAAAACGACAATATGCAAGCTAATTGGTGCACACCGTTATAATCCCGCTTCAAATGTCTTAATTTCAGACGTGACTGACGTTTAACAATGTCACAGACTTAAAACATAGACGTAAAAGTAGGGCTTGAAATATCACTAGGCGTTTGTAGAAAACGCCCGACAAGTTGATAAAAGCTCTGAAGCTTTTGTCAAGCAGGTGGAAGGTGATAAACGTAGTCAGAGGAAAATGTGTGAAACTAATCATTTATCAATGGGGATATTGATCAAAGCTGGATGGGGACAGTCAAACCTAAATTAATGTAAAAAGTTTGAGGTTCAAATGTATAAGCACACAGAGGAATGAAGTGGTCAAGTAACATAAATAAAATGAATAATGTGAAAATATATAAAAAATGAATTAAGTGACTGATTTATGGAGATGATTAATTTGCAGCTGTGTCCCTACATCGGCCCTGCAGCATCCTCCGCTGGTGAAGACGTGGAGGTGTCCCCAGCTGCAGCGCCGGCCTCTTCATGTTCACACATCTGTACAGATTTATTACTCAGATAAATGCCCGGTAATCGCTGGTGTTAATGTCAACATGTTCCGGGCATGTTGACACAATCAAACTTTATCACAATTAATAAACTCCAGTTAAAACAAGTGGGTGTATCAATCAGTCGATCAGTTCTAAAAGAATGTATTCATCTATAATACAGTTTAAAAAATTGATTCAACTTTTCTTGTTTTTGTGTTTCACAGACGGGGTGGCGCTCGTTACCCACTGAAGCAGAAACAATAACGATGCAGTTGACATGATGAGCAGGTTTGAGGGCTCGTGGGGACGTAATCAAATCGGACAGAGGACAAACTGGTTTCCTTCTGTCACTCACACGCGTCTGCAACTCTCTGTCGAAACAGCATCACAAAGACATCGTGAGACTGTGTGTCTGTAAGGTGCTTTTGTCCACATGTAAGAAGAAACTCAACAAACTACTCACAGCAATAATTCATAGAAACATTTCTGTTCAAGGACAGAAATTATTAGATTTCTGTACATTTCCCAACAGATTCCCGAAACTCTGTGAGGCAGTTTCACTACTTTATACTTGATATTCCAAAATCCTTTCTTCCAACAACTTTCCACTGGTGTATTGAAAAACCATTAACACATCAATAAAAATGCGTATTTAAATAATGTGCCTTAAAAAAAAAAGGTAATTTAATGGCCAGTTAGCCACCAGTAATGCTGACAGCCAGTCCAAACTGGACTGATGATGGATACGTGAACAATACAGGAAGCACCGCTAATCCAAGTTCAAGTCGTAGCTTAGTTTAGCTCATGCTACCCTATGGTGCCTAGGCTACTAACATTACTTTAAATCCGTCCTCATTTTTGATGTTGCCTCTGAAATAATATTTGAAACGAGTAATGAGTTAAGCCGAGGACGGGTCAAAGTCCAATCGAGCAGGACCTTTGATGAGCCGATGCTGGGTTTTGTCACAGCCGGGTCCTGACGGCGCCAGAGTCCTCGCTGGACGGTCTACAGCAGGACTTGCTGTTTGGTGGGGAAATCAGAAATGACCACTGTATTGGCTTGTTCAGGAGCTAACGAGCTTGTTAGCGGGGCTGTTAGAGCCGGGACCCAGCTGTTATGAATCTCTAGGCTGTAATTTAGTGGATGCACAGTTAGCCCTGCTGCTGCTTAATTAAGCTTTGTCCTCAGACCTTTCAGGCCAACCCACAACTAATCACGGTGGTCGGTTCATACCACTAACAGCACATCAAAACATTCGTTTTAAAATAGGAATGACTGTGTACTGTTAGTTTTTTGGGGGGTTCTCTTTACAGCTCAATGGTAAAACAGTGACACCTAGACACTGGTTACACCAGCTGTCAATCAAAAGGCAAGGCAAGTTTATTTGTATAGCACAATTCAACAAGGTGATTCAAAGTGCTTTACAAAGACAATGAAACATAAATAAAAAACATGATTTAAAATGTAAACAAAAAAGAATGGATAAAAATAAGATAAAAGATAACCAAATTTTGTAAAAATGTGTTGCTTTCTATTTTACCTGACGCGGTGCCAAGAATAAAAATCCCCACACCGTCCAGTTAACATGAATGTGAAATTTAGTTATTTATTTAACTACGGGGAAAGAAACTGTTTTTGAACCAGGCTGGAAATACACTTTTTTGCTGCAAAGTTTGATATTTTAACATGGAGGTCAAAGCAGACTCGCTCTTGGAGCCAGACCCCAGTGGTCGGTCGATGAGCCCAAATTAAACTCACATTAATAGTTCAGGCTAGAAAGCCGGATGTTGGCCCTCGGATGCATCGCTACCCCAAGTGAACCGGTTTTCAAAAGTCTTGTAGAGTTTTCTGACAAAGTAAAGGAGTCTTCTGTCCTGTGTCCATCCTGTGTATTGTACAGCTTTGCCAAGGCGCCGGCGATTTTTGAGCTGTGCATGGAGAATTTGGTCATGTTTCATTTGTCAGCAGGGTGCTCGGAAACACATGCAGGATGTGTAATCTGTAAGATTTAGTCTTGATTAAATAAACTCCCATCCAACTTTCGCTATGAACTGTAATTCCAGTATTAACTAGCATTTCCCTGCATGACATAGTAGACAAAAACCCAGGCAAGTGGTGGAAATTCACATCTTTCAGGAATTTGGCCTGTTGTTAATAACCTTTATAGCCAGCATCATTACAAAATAGAGATTTATACATTTTCCTTTAACTGGACACATCTTCTCTGAACCAGTATTTGGATGGATGGACGGACGCATGGATGGACAGTAATAGTTTGACCACAGCGTAATGATAATGTCATTAAACCCACTTTAGTCAAGCAGGCGTAATGTTCTCCATCCAGTTTAAATTTGCTGATGAGCACTTAACCTAATGTAGCAGAGGTTGATAGCTGTGAGAATATTATAGGCTATTGGTCTGATGGTGTTGTCAGAGTCTGCGAGTCACCACGGTGATGAAATACAGTTTAAATTTCATCCCTGACACTCACTCGATCGCATAAATATTGACCTTATGGCAAGACTTAAAGATAAGCCAGGAGATCAACACGGCGATGAGGATTCATCCTCTGGGAACTGTTCACATCTGAAATCCTATAGCACTCTTCAGAAGTTATTGCTGGGCTAAGATGGGTAGACGTTTCGGTCTCAACAAAAGAGCCAACCGACTGTCAGGCCGCTGCCGCTGGCAGATATAAAACACTACGGGTAACCTACAAACGGCTTTCAGCTATGCTTTCACATCATAAGCATTGCTTCGGGTATTTATCTCCAACATTAATGTGAAAGGAAGAATGCAGTACGAGTTGATCTCTGTCAGAAAGGTCACATTAGCACAACTTGAAGTCACCAGGTACCATCTGCCTGACAGCGTACAATCATGTACCAATCTAGGTGTCATAAAGGCCTGAGATTTCCATGACATCAACTTAAATACGGGTTGTTAGAGCACTAAGGCATGGACTGACAAGAAGAAATGCATCTCAGAGTTCAGGCCCTCTCTGGATGGTTCCCATTTATCTTGTCTGTCAAATACAGAGGACGTGTAATGAAAGGTGAACACAGCAGTAAATGGCTCCCTCTGGCAGCCTACCATACAATATTGAATAATGGAAACTCTGCTCATTGACCAGAGGTTTGCTGGATGTATTAGATGTGTATGTGGGAGTTTGTTTACAGGACAGCTTGAACATCCATCTTGTTGATATATTCAACACGGTGGTTAATAACAGAAGGATTTAGGCTAAACTCAACAGTCTTATTTCTGTTGAGACAATTATAGAGGCTGTCTATAAGAGCAGAAAAAAAAAAAAAATTCTGAAGTTAAACAACTTTGTTACACCATAACACTATTGAAATACAACATTCAGGCTGTAATAAACATAATTCTTAGTGTTGTGCTTTGATCACTAAAAAAAAAGACACCCCGGATGCTTAAATCTATGCATTGTTGAAGGATCCTGTTCTGTTGGCACGTGGCTCCCTCTGCTGGACGACGGTATAATAGCACTCATGCCAATGCAAACGTAAAAAATAACAAAGCTGATCAGTACTTACAATTGGCATTAATATTATTCCACACATCCCAGCAACCCCGCATTTAATTTCTTTTTTTTTTTTACAACTAAAGGCATTAAATGAACATTTGACTTTCACGACGTACTTTGAGATACTTGTATGCATCAAAAGATTAAGATGCATACTGGTCTTGCCCAGGACTGTAGCTTAGGTAGGAGCACTGGGTGATAAAATGGGGAAAAAAAAATCGGGGATAAAAACATTAAAAAAAAAAAAAAAAAAAAGATGCATACTGGTCACGTTTTCCACATTGGGTTATTAAGGTTTTCAAAAACTCATTTCATTTATGAAAACGGAAGAAAAATGCATTAAGGATCAGATAAATAACCACAATAAAACCCTTCATCTCCCAATTGTTTACCGGAGCAACAAATTCAAGGGGAACAAAAATTGCCGAAAGGTTTTGAATACTAAAACGTTTAGACTTTTAAGAAAGAAATTACATTTCTTTAAATAATTTTACAACAAAACACTTTATACTGAAGTCGTCTATTGCATTAAAGAGAAAACCACAAAGTGAATCTTCAAAGTAATTTATTTTCAAACTTCAATCGTTTCAATTAAATCAATAAATAACTTAAACAATTATTCAGACTGAACAGACCAGATAAGTGGAGACATCAGGTCCAAAGGCTTGTTTTTCAGATGCAGTGCAGTTCCCACGTCCTTTACAGGCCGGGACAAGTGCAATACCAGACAAGTACAGGGTACTGCCACCTCTCCCAACCTGCACAGAAAGGGACTTCTTCCCAAAGATTCTTTTCAGTTCTATGATCAGTTTTGCATGGATTTGCACAGCAGTACATTGAAAAGCTGAAAGCAAATCAGCAAAACTAACCAGAGACCCACATGCATGAGCTAGCGGCCCGGCCTTTTCCGTGAAGTTGAAGTCTAGAAGTACTTTAAGTGCTCACACTGCAGTAGAATCGCATATAACTACCTGCACTATAAGCACTTTAATACTACTGAAACCTGTATTTACCTCATTAACAGAGCTCTAGGGGAACATGAATGAGCGCCGCCTGGGAAGAAGAGGCGGTACTGGGATGAAAACACAGCCCACTGTCAGTTTTGCATAGATTTGCACAACTCATTTCTTCTTGCAGCGCAACTATGCAAAACTAACAGAGAGCTGAAATAACGAGATGCGTCTCAACACACAGATCTAAGGCAGATGAGAGTCCCAGCTCCTTATGCCAGAAGGAGCACTTAGGGCAGTAGGTGCTAGTCTATTTCACTATCTGCACTAGATGCACCTTAGCATAAGCACTAGAGAAAGACATGCAAGAAAAGGTTTCACTTCGCCATCGTTTCCTTCCTGGCAATCCATTTGAGGAGGCTGTGGTCCACACTGTACTTTGCATCATACTTTTGGCCTATATTAATAATTTCACTGGCCATTTACAATCAATTTGAAGCAACAGTGTCTTAATTTGCAAGTAGTTCACATTTCCATTACTGAAGAGAGTGCAACATTTAGCTGCCACATTTCCTTCAGTCAATGTAGTTAAGGAACTGTGCAAGTGGAACCTTTAGAAAGTCATTGACTGTTTAAAACATTATGAACATTTTACTAAGGCTTTCAAAAGAAATAAATGAATAAAGGCTCTTAAATGGGGTCTTGAAAAAGCCTTGAGTCATTTACTCTACAGTCTAACCTAACAAGGACCCCACCTGTGCATGATCAAATATTGATTTGGTGTGTATAGATCAAGACAAGGGTCGGTGTGTGCGTGTGTCCGATGGAGACAAAAGAGACGACCGAGAAAGACCCAGTTCAGACCTTACATCAAAATGCTTCCTTACAGATACGATCAGGAGTGAATTAATGTTCCTTCTAAACTCTTTCAGTGACGGATTCAGGTCCAATCACTCAGGCATTTGAACGTAGTCCACATTCATTGCATGGTCTGAACCCAAAAAAGTGCCTTAGGATTGGACTAAGGAACCACCACTTAAATTAATAAATGGCTCAAAATGATGACTAATTTAAATATGAACAATATAAAAATATATGACTGCATAAACCTGCAAAACATTGATATTTTTTCCCCTTATCCATTGATGAATAAAGTTTGAAAAAGGAAAAAAAGGGTCTCTGTTGCAGCTTGTTTCTTCTGTTTTTTTCCCCCACTGCAAGTTATACTTGCAGATGTAAGTCCCTTTGGATAAAAGCGTCTGCTAAATGACAGTAGTAGTAGTAGTAGTAGTAGTAGTAGTAGTAGTACTACTTAGTTATTCCCATCTCCTACCTTTTGATTACAAATAACACAAGTGAGCAAAAATTATGCTTGTATTTGCATTTAGAGCTCGAAGACTCAAACTGGTAACTTAAGATTCATTAAGATACAAATTTTGCTGCCAGGTGTGGAAAAAACCTGGCAGTAAAATAAGAGCTGGGCACTTATGGTCGGATATCTCAGGGCGTACTTAAACGCAAGGTCTGAACGGGCCGGAGATCCACTGCAATGGGCTGATCACAGCTCTATACAAGTAGACTTCCTTGTTTAAGGAACTGATAAATCTCAGCTTCACTAGACAGATTTTACACAAAACTAAAATGTTATTCACAATGAAAAGACATCTCACAAGGAATATGTTCACAGACTGTCGACCAGAGCATCAGGGTGGTGAGCAAGGTGAGGTCCTGGCAGATGTGCGTTTATAAGACTACCTCATTCCGTGCGTTTGACCCCGTGACCCGGCAGTGCCAGTGAACAAGCAGATCCTCTAGTTCACAGTATCAGAGCAGTGCTGAAAGTGCCTTCACTGCAGTAGATTTTACAAGACTACCTGCACTGTAAGCACTTTGACACTACACTGACTTGAAACTGTTCATGTGGCATTTTCATTCATTGACTTGCGATGCCTTTAAATCCACAATGACGGGCTTCCAGGAGACACCGATACACACAGGGATCTGCAAAAGATAAACGGAACACAAAACGAAATGAATGTCAGCAACTTTAATTCAAAGATGAAATCAAGGTCTTATTTATCCAATCTACACTATGTGGAGACATGTAGAAAATCAATAGTTTGCAAAGTCAGGTGTTAAGATGCTGATTTTCTCTGGTAAACACCAGAACGTTTCTTCCCCCAATTTAAATTTCTGTTTAACACGCAGCACATAATTTTTCACAAACTAGAATTCAAGAAATCTATAAAGTTTACAGTGAATTAATAACGTGCACATTGTGACTACAGGCGTTAACCACAAATAAGCAGCCTTTCCAGGGGGTCCAGGTAGGGCTGTTCGATTAATCGATTTTAAATCGTAATCGCGATAATGTAATTAGAACGATGTTAAAACGTGAAAATCGTAAAATCGATTTTTCACTTTTTTTTTACCTTGTCTGCAAACATTAATGATTGATACCACATTAATGATTTTTTTTTCAGAGATAAAACTTTATATTTTATAATATTTTTTAAAACTTTTTTTCAACTTATTTTACAGAGTTTTGCACTTTATTCATTAATTTTTGGTTTAATAAGAGCGACGTTTGCACTTAAAGCCCAATGGGGCAAATGTTCAATAAAAAAACAGCATATTTGAAATCATTTCTTTGCCTTTTGTCAATTCACAAAATAATCGTAATCGAAAATCGGATTTTGAGAGAAAAAAATCGAGATTTTATTTTTGGGCAAAATCGAACAGCCCTAGGTCCAGGATAAAACTTAGGAGGCTGAAATTGAAACGGGACCGACCACCTCCCATCTCAGTAACGCCATTGCTCACTGTATGGTATGTATTAAAGTATTAAAATAATAACATTTTAAAATAAAAATCGGAATTATGAAATCAACGAAGGGTTTCAGGTCACTGCTGTTCGCATACACTCAAAGAGTTGACCAAGACATCTCCTGTTTTACAAGATATCCAAATCAGCACCAAGTCAGCGCCTTTAACCTGCAGCAGCGACGCGTTTCAGGCCTTAGAAATTCTTGTTGGGGGTCATTCCTGGTAACAGAAACAAATCAATTATTTAGGCCTGGTAAAAATTACCCCAGACCCCAGCTAATGAAAATGTCCCAGATATCGATACTCGGTGAGCTGACCAGTTTACCGTAACTCAAACCCATTAACATTTCCCGTCAATGCACACAGTTCCTGAATCAATACATGATCGTGTGCAGGCAGAATGCTCACCAACTAACACTGCTGCCAGCTAGAGAAAGACACTTTTCCTAAATATTTTGGCTACTTTTAAATTTTAGATAGATAGATGATAGATAGATAAAAAAACAAGTTAATATCAAACGTACTCCCAGTGTCGTTGAGGATGAGCTCTATGAGCACTCATTACATACTTGTTTACAGCTACTAAAGCTAACCAGCCTGTTTTGCAAGTTTCTTATAGTTGTAAACTGAATGTAACAGAACCCTAAGAGTTGATGGCATTATCTCATTGTACTACTGTTTTGCTTTGATGGCATGCAAATAAAAGTTCACAGCACTTTATTTCCAGAATTGGTGAGAAGGCACTTGATGAACTACCATCAGCAGATACATTTTGTTCAAAAAAGGCAACTAAAGCTTTGCTATGCACATTTTCCAGCTAAATAATGAAAAAAAAAAAATGGACCCTTTGATTTGATTGATTTGTTTTGACAGCTAATGAAATTACAAAAACACAATTTACTACCACACCTGTGCTGTTTTGCAAATATATCTTAAAATTATTAAGTGTATACAAGACAATTTTTTGTAAAGGAAATTATATTTTGACAGTCCATGAGGACTTAGTTCAGTAAACAGACTTGTGACCATGCCGAATGGCCTGTGGGATTGAAAAGTTCCTGAAAGCAGGCTATGTGCAGAACTGTTACAGCTGGATGTTGGGGTGAATTTTATATCAGATTTAGGCATTAAACTAAACCTGAGTTCGAACTTCGGCTACTTGTGGACAGAAACCCGGGTTTGGACCTCGACTGTTGGAGGACAGAAACCCGAGTTCGAATCTCTACCATCCTCAAACCCGAGTTTGAACCTTGACTGTCCTCAAACTGTTTAGGCTCAAACCCGAGTTTGAACCTCAATGTTTGAGGACAGAAACCCTGGTTTGAACATCGACTTTTTGTAGACAGAAGCCCGAGTTTGAAACTTGACTGTTTGAGAACAGAAGCCCGAGTTTGAACCTCGAATGTTTGGACCTCGACTATCCTCAAACAATCGAGGCTCAAACCAGATTATGAACCTTGACTATCCTCACACGCCGAGACTCAAATCTGAGTTTGAACCTAAACTATTTGTAGACAGAAACCCGAGTTTGAATCCCAGCTGCAGGCGGACAGAAACCTGAGTTTAAACATAGACTATCCTCAAACAGTCGAGTCTCAGACCAGAGTTTGAACCTCGGCTGTTGGAGGACAGACCTAGAGTTTTTGAACCTCAGCTGTTTGAGGACAGAAACCTGAGTTTGAAGACAAAAACCCAGGTTTGAACCTCGACTACCCTCAAACAACCGAGACTCAAATCTGAGTGTGAACCTCGACTATTTGTAGACAGAAGCCCGAGTTTGAACCTCGACTATCCTCAAACAGTCGAGTCTCAAACCCGAGTTTGAACCTCGACTGTTTGTAGACAGAAACCAGAGTTTGAACCTCGACTGTAGACAGAAACCAGAGTTTGAACCTCATCTGTTTGTAGACAGAACCCCAAGTTTGAACCCTGGCTGCTAGTGGGCAGAAAGCAAAGTTTGAACCTCGACTGTTTGTAGACAGAAACTCGAGTAAATAACCTTGTCTATTTGTTGTGAAAAAAAAATATATAGGCTATATTTAAAAAAAAAAAATGTATATTCTAGCACTGGCGTGACAATACCTCTGTCCAACTGGGCTCTCAGCAGTCTGACTAGCACTTATCCAGCTGTACCCTCCCATGTGATTTTGTGCTTGCGTTGTTCTCTCAGATGTAAGTCGCTTTGGATAAAAGGGTCTGCTAAATGACAGTAGTAGTAGTAGTGGACAGAACCCCGAGTTTGATCCTCGACAGAGGACAGAAATCCAGGTTTGGACCTCGACTATCCTCAAACAGACGAGACTCAAACAAGAGTTTGAACCTCGACTGTTGGAGGACAGAAACCCGGGTTTGAACCTCGACTGTTTGAGGACAGATCCCCGAGTTTGAACCTTGACTGTTTGTAGACAGATACCCGAATTTAAACCTTGACTGTTTGTAGACAGAAACCAGGGTTTGAACCTCAGCTGTTGGAGGACAGAAACCCGAGTTTAAACCTTGACTATCCTGAAACAATCAAGGCTCAAATCTGAACCTCGACTGTCTGTAAACTAGGGCTGAAACGATTCCTCGAATAATTCGATTATAAAAAAATGATCGAGGAATTTTCTCTGCCTCGAGGAATCGTTTAATTTTGCCAGCTCAAAGCAGGGTATTTCGCCCGGACTACATTTAATGCGGCATAGCGCGCTGACGGTACAGCACGTAAAGGAAGAAGAAAGAGGCGGCGGATATGTTTGGTTTTTGTAACATGCCGTGCTCAGGCAGTCTGCGATGGCCCAGACGGGAGACACATGTAGCTCAGTGCTTTACTTTTATTTTCAATCCACGCTATATTCTTCTGGTCCGTTCTCCTATATGTTCCCCCTCTAACCCGGTACATACATAGGTTCCTCTAAACATCTGTTCCCGCTACAGTTTTAACTAAAAGAAAAGGCAGAAAATGTCAGAAAAATAAAAATGTAATAAAGCTAAATGGGTAGTTTTCAATTGTAACTCTGTAGTCATTCATGGATAAAACAAGCAGCACTGGTGCCTAATGTGCTCCAATACCGCAGGTCTCATCATTTTATTTTGAACACTGCCAAAACTCAAAATCTTATACTTTAACTTAAAACTTAACTAGCACTTAAAATTTGCTGGACACAAATAAAAGTTCAATTGAAACACGTGGGAAAAACACCCAACCTTTTAAGTTATGTATGTTATCAGGTGTAATGGCATTTTTAGGTTAGAAATAAGAAAACTTCCTGGTAAGATCCTTAGTTTTTTGAGTGAAGGCAGTGAATTTGGTCAACTGGTGTAAGTTCAGGGTTTTTAAATGCACAGCCATGAACCTACTGTATTATATAATTTAGTCTTAGTGATGTCAATTAACAACTAACATAATATGTATATTTATAATTGCTCTTTAACTAAACAAAAATATGTTTTATCCGATTAATCTAAGGAATTTTCAGTAGAATACTCGATTACTAAAATATTCGATAGCTGCAGCCCTACTGTAGACAGAACCCTGAGTTTGAACCTCGACTGTTTGAGGACAGAAATCCATGTTTGGACATCGACTATCCTCAAACAGTCGAGGCTCAAACTCGAGTTTGAACCTCGATGTTTGGAGGACAGAAATCCATGTTTGAACCCCATCGGTTGATAGACAGAGCCCCGAGTTTGAACCTCGGCTGCTGGTGGACATAAACCCAGGTTTGAACCTCGATTGTGACGTTTCGGGTTATTTTCACTATTTTTATATTTTCTTCAATTGGAATACGTTTCTTTGTTTTTGTATTTGCCTCATTTAGTATGTACTTATTTATCTTTAGTTGTACTTGGATTTATCTTTAATCTATCTGTTTTTTTCATTTAGGAAAATTCATTTTCTTTTTTTCTGCTTATTATTATTATCTTTACTTTTTATTTGTTTTTTTTTTTGTCTTGTTTTTCTTATTAGTTGTTGTTCTTGTTATCTACTTAGTTTTATTCTGTTTAACTAACATTTTATATTGTACTGTAAAAGTTTTATAAATTAAATTAATTTTATTTTGAACACTGCCAAAACTCAAAATCTTATACTTTAACTTAAAACTTAACTAGCACTTAAAATTTGCTGGACACAAATAAAAGTTCAATTGAAACACGTGGGAAAAACACCCAAATGTATACAGTATTTGTACTGTGGACCCCAGGAAGAATAGTTGCTGCTGAGGCAGCAACTAATGGGGATCTGAAATAAATAAAAAATAAATAAAGATGTTGGAGACATAAACCCGGGTTTGAACCTCGACTATCCTCAAACAGTCGAGGCTCAAATCTGAGTTTGAACCTCGACTGTTGGAGGACAGACCTTGAGTTCAAACCTCGGCTGTTTGTAGACACAAACCCAAGTTTGAGGACAGAAACCCGGGTTTGAACCCCATCGGTTTATAGACAGAACCCCGAGCTTGAACCTCGATGTTTTTAGACATAAACCGGGTTTGAACCTCGACTTACAGGGGACATAAACCCGGGTTTGAACCTCGACATAAACCGGGTTTCCCTGCTGCCGACACCGTCGGCCACATTTCTCCACCCCTCCCCCACCCGCCAACATGGCGCCCATGGCTACTCGCTTTCAATGTTTAATAATAAATCTACTACCTCGTGGTAAACATTGCGCAACTACACATACGCCACAGAAACACCTAAACTCATAAAAATATAACCAAAGTCGCGAGCACACGTTAACTATCCCGCAAACTTGAGCCGCCCGACACACAACGAGCAACGCATGTGTTAGCATTACAGGCTAACGGTGGTTAGCTCGCAAAAAAACATGATCTAATAAAACACCCAGTGGCGTTATAAAATGATAAAACCAACCACAAATCCCCGCTAGTATAGTAGTTTAAAATACCCAATAAGCATGCTGGAGCTGGACAGTGTTTGAATCATTCACAAGTAATGCCGCGTTCCATTTACCTCGGAAGTCGGAACTGGGAATGGCAGCCATCTTGGAATGGTAACTCGGAGGTGGATAAGCTTCTCCCACTATCCCAGTAGGAAATCCCAATTCGAGGGGTGTTCCAGTTGAAAATTCCGACTAGGAACTGGGAATTTCCGACTTCCGAGGACAAATGGAACGCGGCATAACACTTCGTCCACTTCTAAAGGGGAGGGGGGGTGACATTTTTTTTTTGTTTTAGCAAATATACACATTGGCCGTTCTGTGATTCCAACTTTTCGACAATAACCGTGAAATTGGCATAAAAGAGGGGCTCTGCAGGGGGAATATTGATAATAAAGTGAGTGTATAAACACGTGTGTGCTGTGGTAGCGGCTGCATAGCAGAAAGCGCGGCCTGCTGCGCGCCCATGTGCTGCTGCTTTGTTCTGCAGGCACTTTTAAACGTGCAGCATGAGAATAAACACATAACTCTCAAAACGTGCCGTTTAAACACGCACACACACGCAAAAACAGGGTGCACTGCACCAGCGTACGCGGCTACCGCCAACATATGCAGTTCAATTAAGTTGAAGTGGTCGCTTTCCACGACTTCCCCCGAGAAAGCGACTCCTGCAGCAGCAACACATGCTTTTCAAATCTCCCTCATTCTGCACCCATGGAGGAGAGGCTGCCATGCGCCTCTGCAACATTGTTTTAAAAACCGCTACGATTGCATTTCACTACAGCAGACGTTTTAAAAGTACTCCACGTGGTTATCAATTCAAAATAATTCACTTTGCCGATGCATATCTCGATAAAAAGGGTGGTGTAAGACACAAGGTTTCTAAAAAAAAAAAAAAAAATCCACCATCTTCACTCACTTGTTCAGACTTACCGTTTTACTCACGCCGTTTCTTGGGGGGTATTTGCAAAAAAAACTGAGGAGAAAAGGGATCTCGGAAAAGACTTGGATTAAAATAAAGTACGCCACCATGTGCTACTATTTTGATTTGCCAGGAGTTTGTGAATCGTAGTAAGATTGCGAAAGTGGCGCGAGTCGCGTCTGGTTTAACCATGTGGTGAATGAAGGGCGGCTCCCAGCCAGCGCTGCTAAACCTCAACTCCTTCATTAACATAAATCAGCTACTTCCTCTGGGAACTTTCAGCTCCGCATGCTTTTGATAAACATAAAGTCCCCGTTATTTTTTATTTATTTTTTTTATCAAGAAGATATGATCGTGATCTAATGACATGATTAAGTCACATTGTTCAGTGTTTTATTTTATTTTATTGAAGATGGTACATGCATTTTGATGAAAAGGAAAAATAAGTATATATATATATATATATATATATATATATATATATATATATATATATATATATATATATATATATATATATATATATATATATCTCATCAAATTATGTATTAAAATGTTGACACTCTTTCTGTCCTTTTTTTTAAAACCAAGCAGAGTAAAAATTAATATTTCCATCACAACCTCAGACTGGGTGAGTAAAAATAATATAGATAAGATTAGATAAAATGTTTTAATTTTATATTTATCCCACTTGTTGCAGTAGCAACAATGAATTATCATAATTAGGTAAAATGTGCTAAAATAAAGGTATTTGTGTACATAAGTATATAAAAAGTATATAAGTCAATAAAGTCAATAAAGAAAGTTATTAGCAGTAGGAGGGGGTCATAAATGAGTAGACTAAGCAATTCAACTTAATCTGTACAAAAGTGGGAAAGAATATATATATATATATATATATATATATATATATATATATATATATATATATATATATATATATATATATATATATTTATATATATATATATATATATATATATATTTACATTGCATAAAACATTACATACGTTTAATCAGAATTTGCATAGAGAAGGGATATGTTGGATTGTGCAGATGATGAAACAAAAGTACATGTAGTAATGCATTTTGATTAAAATATGTTACTAAATTATTGCTGTGTGACATTTCTGACTACAGTGCCCCACAGTGCTTAACAGTGCTGGATCATTCACAAAATTATTATTATTATTATGATTATAACTAAGAACCACAATTGTAACTAATATTTTAACAAGACCCTGAAATTGGAACAGCAGAATAGAAGTTATGTTAAGTTTTTATGTTAAGTTTAGCTGTTTTCTAAGTTATGGCATTGATATTTTAATTATGGAACAATTGAACTACCTTGAAAAAAATAATAATAATTATCCATTAAGTTAAATGTTTGGATGAAAAGAAAAATAGACCGTGACTGATCTGATACAGTTTGGTGAACTGAAAATTAATCGTGCAGAACTTTACCAAATTTCCGTAATCTTCAAAACAGGACAACAAACACATAGATGTCGTCTTTCTTTTTTTCCTTAATTTGTTTTTGAAACAAATATTGTCTCTGAATTTGATTTTAACATTAACAAGATAAATTAAAATGATTCATAAAATATTTGCAAATTTAGATTATCAATTTTTGTATTAGTCAATTTATGTGATTTCAAATATCATATCGTTTACTTCTTTTTCTAGAAAAAAAATTCTATAGTTCTATATTATTATTATTATTATTATTGAGAAACTGTTATAGCATTATGTCCTATTCAAGTACGAATTTTGTCTCTTTTAAATGTCAAAGTATGTTTGATATGGTCTGAATTCATATGGCTGAAATAGAAATTATTTTTGAATAAAATGAATTTAATAGTGAAAATGTACATAATTAGACAACGGTTAGATCATTTTTCAAACTAAATTTGAGTTTCGACCTGATCATTTTTGTCCGTTTTCAGCTGCCATAGGTCAAACGCCGTTCAGTTGTTCTCTCCGGAATTCCCACCCTGCCACAATAACTCAGATAATTAAAATGCCTAATCCAAAGCGATCATTTTACATCATTAATTCAATTATATAATACACAGAATATAATCAAATGTAATATTATGGAGGACTGCATTCCGTGCCATTCGCGAACACGATGTATTCACTTGTTTACAGCGCTAAATCTCTTATTTTGAAAGTCAACTTGCTCGAGTTCCGGTGTTACAGTCTAACCGCACTGATGGATGGGACGTGCGCTTCCATGAGGCTTTACTGTTTGTTTGGTTTTTTACCTCGCTTCACGTTGAAGCGTGAAAGGTGAGTCAAACTAGTGCAAGAATATGTTAAATACTAGTCATGGTATCTTATCTTGGAGTAGACATGGCGACTTATATCACGCAGAGACATTAAACTGACTTTATGTTCCTTGTCCAGCCCAGTTCCGTGTCTGTGAATGACATTTCTGCAATTATAAGATTATAGACTCTTCACAAATATCAGTATTCGAGTGAAGTATTGCAAGAACAGCTATGGCTTTCATTGAATTAGTTTAGATTTCCACTTATAATGTGCTTACCAAATAATTTAGACCCAGTTTATAACCTTGTACCACATGATATGAATGTTCAGTTGATGTTTATCCTTTTTTCCTCTCAAATTCTTCTCTGTTTTCTCAGTGTGGCTCCCTGATGGCAGCCTGCGTGCTATGTCGGCGGGTTCCCAGGCTGAGCTGCCTCCCAGGCTGGAGAAAAGGTTTTGCCCAGTCTCAACACATGCCCGTCAAACCAGAGGATGACACTGATCATCTGGAGGAGAAGAAACGATGGTTGCAAAACAATGAAGTCCCTTTTCAAGGAGGATACAGGCTGCATTACAACCCCTCATCATATCGTCACTCTGTGTGCAACCCTGTGAACTCTCGCAGTCAGACGGATAATGATGAAGATGAACAGTGTCTCTCTGCTCATGCACCGACCTTCTGGCAACAGAGTAACCGCTACAGTGTGAGCTGCTCGCGAAATCTCTCAAGCTCCAAAAACACACTTCTCGACTTAGCTTTTAACAAAGACCCTGAAGCTGACACCCCCTCAGCGTCATCTTACCGCAGAAAGACAGTGCCACCGGATGTTAAAGTAGATCTGCGTGCCTTCCATAAATGCAGGCCAGAGTATGCCTCCATGACCCTTGACCTCGCCCAGCGGCCTCAGCCAGTCGAGTGGGTAGAAATGTTGCCGGTACTCCAAAAAGTTTCCCTTTTAAAGGGCAGGATGAAGCCGTCCGACGTATCCCAGTTCCTCTTGGAACTCAGCGGGCTGCATCCAGACAAGGTGCCGCTCCTGAGAAGCGACCAACGCTTCATCATGCTGCTTCGTTATTCCGTGGAACACCGGCGCCTCTTGACTAATCACCAGCTGCTGGAGGTGCTGCAGTCATTTGTGTGGCTGGACGTGCCATCCTCCCACACTGTGCTGGAGGTGTATGAAGCTGAGCTGAGTCGCCGGGCCGACCAGATGAACCTACACGAGTTGCTGTTAGCCGCCGACTTGTGGCGCTGTATCGGGAGGCAGGTGCCACAGTTCTTGCAGCACCTCTGTAACGCGGTCCAGCTGCATCTGGGACAGATGGGGGTCCCCGAGCTGGTGCAGTTGTTGTACATAGTGGGTGAAGGTAGGCAATGCCCAAAAGACTTGATCCGTCCTTTAGAGCATCTTCTTATGCGTCATTTACAACACCTGCACCCCGAGGAGGTTGGCGTAGTCTGCCTGGGGCTCTTCAAGTCCCAAACGTCAATTTCTGAGGACGCAGTGACCCGCATCGTCGACAGGGGGCTCTCTTGTGTGACAGAAATGAGTGACTTTGCAATGGTGAATGTGCAGAAGTACCTGCGTTTCAGTTATCTGTATCACAGAGCGTGGCTGGAGGCCATGGCACGGGAGGTTCCCCGACGGGCTCCCGGGATGGGCGTCCAAGGGCTGATGCACGTGGCATTGACTTGTTCGGCCCTTCATTACCGCAACGATGACATTCTCACCGCTGTGGCCGAGAGAGTTCCCTTGCTCGTGCCACACTGCCGGAGTAAAGATTCGTGCAAACTCCTGTGGGCTTACGGCACATTAGGGTTTCTCCCGGGTCAGAGTCCAGGTTTCTACCCGAGCCTCACAGAGTCCCTGAGGCAGAGGAAGGCTGAGTTCCAGCGGTACCCAGAGCACCTGCTTACCGGTCTTCTGGGCTTGGCTTTTGTCGCTCAGTTCCCCGAGGATCTAATTGCTTTGGCCTTGAGTCCAGAATTTGTCAGCCATGTGCTAAAAAAGAAACAGTTGGAGCTGAAAAAGGACTTGTTTACTTTAGATGGTGTTGTGGCCCTGGAGTTGCCCCGGTGGACCGGCCCACGGTTAAACTGTGAATTTAAGGAAGAGGTGACAGATATGCTGTCCAAGTTTGTGCTATCCGATGTTTGCCAGAAGCCAGAGGTGCTAGAGGCAGAATCTGCTCTACATGATCTGCTTGGAGGAGAGGAGTTTGTGTGTAAACGAATGATCCTGCCGTACACTCGCTCCATTGACCTGGAGGTACACCTGGACTCCTCTGGGCAGCCCGTTCCTGTGAACCCTGCATCTTCACAGCAAGGTTCAACCACAGTTCCTTCTCCACTGGGCTGGGAGAGATTAAATGCAGGAGTATCTATCACTGACGAACTTATAACACAGTTAATAAATTCAAAAACCCCCACGAATTCATCATCGTCTAAAGTTAAGCCAGCATCTCTTCGTAGATTACCGGCAGATGTAGATGAGAGGGTGTTTGAATCGGTGCTGGACATGACCAGGGGGATCTCAGAAACTGTTACCAGACCTAGCACCCTAGCCCCAACCCGCCAGGACTCCAAGTGCTCCGGCAAAATCGCCATCCAGGTCTCGAATAGGAACCACTATTGCACCCATTCGGAGCAGCTGCTGGGACTTCACGCTTTGAAGAGAAGACACTTGAAGATAGCAGGCTTCAGGGTGGTGGAGCTGAGCCATCGGGAGTGGTACCCGATGCTCAGGAAGAGCAGGGCGGAGAAGCTGGCATATCTGCACTGCAAAATCTACGACAGTCTGTAACGACTCTTAGACCTCCAAGAGCTGAAAAAACCTCAGAAAACTGCAGTTAATAAAACTGATGACGGCTTTTAGGCTCCTGGGATATTTCTAGTTTGTAAATTATTGTAAAGGTCCATTTGGGAGACTGTTAAAGTATATAAATATGTATGTGTATATATATATCTCCATATATATTTTTTTTTCCTCTTTTTTTTTTTTATACCGTGTCTTGAAAAATGTACCGGTATGTCACTGTTGAGGAAATGAACTGATGAATAATGATTGGGACTCTTCACTGTCCAAATAAATTAATCTGTTTTACAGTTTTTTTTTCTTTTTCTTTTTGAATTTCCTGGTTTTGTCTTTAACTTTCAGAGCAGTCGACTTTAGTATTTCAAGAGTTCAGTGCATCTTTGACAAGTGACGACAGCACAGGGAGATTTCACCTTGCCTTTATTTTTCCTCCGTTCGTAACTAATAACAGTCATTATCAAACTCGATGAAAAGTATTATAAATTACATGAAAGAACCAGGTGTCTAATTGAAACCAAAATAACTTGCACTGGCTTCTATTTTTAACATCTTCAATCAAAAACAGCACAGAGGGTTTAAGATGGGATGAGATCAACTATATTGTCCTGAAGGGAATTTGTTTTTGACTTAAAAGTGCTAAACATAGACTCACACTGGACATTCAGGCTAAAGTTGTGCCGTATAAGGCTTATAGGGTGACAAAAGACTAATAAAATAGTCCATAAATAAGTAAAAAGTGCATAAAAGCCAAAAATCTGATGCAATAAATGGTAATAATGAAGTTAAGACCGAGTTTGTTGTTCCAGAGTGTTATAGAGGGGATGAAGGAGCGCTTAAAGCAGTTTGTTTCTGCTGGCTCCAGATCCTCCACCTGAAGGCAGGAGTTCATATTCTGAGAGGAAGTTACTCATGTATCCTGATCAAAGTGGTACAGATCTATAAAAAAAAAGTAGTTTGATTTGCAGCCTATTTCTAAAGCTTCTGTGATACAATTGTTATTTTGCATTTAAATGATTAACAACAAACCTTTTGAAGAACAAAAAACACATCAGCGCTTGAAAGACGAGCACTTGCAGGATGCTGTCTGAATCAAGTTCTAATAAAATCAGAAGTTAACATTTTTGAAAGATTTACAAAACATTTTAAATTAATAATCATTGAAACAAAATAGGGAAATTTACAATGAACTCAGAACTTGTGGTTTTCAGCTTCTGCACAGTTGTTTCCTGCAAAATAACAACCCTCTTTAATTTTGTACAGCCTTTTATTTCATATGGATAAGTAATAGATCATGCACTATGATGTTGATGCAGCAGAGCATCTCTAAAAATAGGAGTAAGTGGAGTGAAGGTGTCCTGTGATTTCAGGTGTGAGACTGCTAAAAGCCCCACTGATGCTGGGAAACGTCCTCTCACTCTGGAAAACCACAGATCCCAGTAGCAGCTGTGTGGGCTCCTCTGAGCTGCAGGACGGACGACTTTGATCTGGAGGTTACGTTTCTGTCATTGGAGCTTTAACTGATGTGATTACAGGGCTGCTCGCAGAGGTAACATTGCTGTTTTCATAGGTACTTTTGTGAGGTGGAGGAAAACTGTCACGGCCGAATTCAGCAGCAGTTTATTCAAAAGATATTCTTGCTTTTCTGCTTTAAAAAAAAAAACAGCCAAAGGATAATAAAGCGTTGCTGGACGGATCTGGTTTTATAACTAAAAGCTGGCAAATGTACACCGTGTTTTTTTTTTTTTTTTCATTTATTCATTTTGTGGGACGACTGCACTTGTGAAAATAATGTTCAATGGCTCAAGGTCTGAGATATCAGCCACCAAAACCCAGTACCCACAAAATCTATTGCTAAGTATCTATCCCATGGTATCATGTGCTGGTGCATTAACATTCGGGGATAAAGTTTAATTCTCGTAAAGCTCTTGGGAATGAATAATAGAGGACCTTTTGATATCATGTGTAATATTCTCCTTCAGTACTTCTTTTCCTTCTTCTTAACTTTTTCTTTGTGTTCCTTAAAAATTCTGTTGGTGCTTGAATCTCTCCAGCCCTCTCCTCATGTCAGGAAATAAAATAGGCTTCAAGGTGTCTCCAGCAGACAGTGTCCAAAATAAATCGAAAAAACCGAAGGACAAAAAATGCAGCAATAACCTTCAGATACAACAGGCATTCTTAACAGTTAATCACATTTTTTATAAATGTAATAAATAAATGTTATAAAGTTTAAAACCATTGATTGCTTTGTTTTCAGTTCAGATAAAAACCCTCTTTGTTGATAGTGAAAAAAAATGAATGCATGATTCTATTATTTCTATTTGGCATCTTGTTGAGTTGTCACCTGTATTGAGCAGTTTGGACATTGTGGATACAGAGTACCTGGAATGTGGTTTGTGTAGAAGAAAAAGAGGAAGGGAGAGAGAGAGAGAGAGAGAGAGGGAGAGAAAAATCGATATCTTTCCTCCTGTGTAGGAGGGCTTCCTGATCTCCAGGAGGAGGCCGCTCTTTCTCTGCTCTGATGAGGATGAAATGTGACAGGAAATTCAAGAAGGGGCTCTGTGCTATTCTAAAATCCTGCCAGCAGAGGGCGCTCACCACTAAGACATTTTTTTAATGAAATAGTTCTCTCATTTCTAGGTCCTGTGAAACAACATTTGAATCTTATTCACATAGGTATACATGTGAAATAGTATCTGGATATGCAGTTGAAGACATGAGATAATATACTAAAGGATAGCTACTTTTATATTCTGTCAACTCAACACAATATGTATCAAATTGTTAACTTGCACAGACATCAAAGACAAAACAAAAAGACATACAATGCCCTCAAAAAATCCCATTGATAACACTGAGAAAAGTCAGGAAAAACTTCCCTGATATTCTCCTCCTATCTGCAGAACTACAAAGGGGAATTCACATTTGGCCACTTTCAAGTCAGCACCATCCCTGCAGCTACAGATTTCACACTTATGCCTGTGCAGGATGTGTGCTTTTGAAGTTCAGATGATTTAATTTCTCATTTAGCACCATTTTCTTTGGACTTCAATTGAGCTCAGTGGACAGCCAGAATCCTGTCTCCATCTTAGGACAAAACGGACATTATGCTTTCAGGTTAACGAGATGAAGAACCGGCGCATTCAAGAATATGGGACTCCCTGCTTTGCTTTTGTAGAATGAAAGCGTTTTCATCTTAAATTAGACCATTAAGCCCACTAACAATACCGTTTCATCTCGTTTTACAGATGGATATTAATTGTTTAGTATTAACACAACAAGCTCCAAGAAATATGCAAGTAAAATGGGAACACTCATTAGGCTAAAACGTTGTATTTTTTTTTAAATCTATTTTTAACTAGTATTCACCATTTGATACAGGATCCGCATGGCGAGTGAATGCTGTCCCAGTAATCCCTGATTTATTTGCATGTCTATTCTTCTGCTTTTCTCTGCCTGGCAGCTAATCCAGCTCAGCCTCAATGTGGTTTATAAACTTGCATCAACATTTCTTAAGTTATCACCACATAGAGGTGACCACTGCTGCCTGCCTGCATTAATTCCTTAATTAAATGTGTAAACAGACAAATCCCAGTGTCATAATCCTCAAAACCCTCAGCTGCACAGCCACAGTAGAAAAAGAAGCCTTAAAAGAGATGTCTCTTTGATGTTCAAGAGACAGGGGGGGAAGAGGTATGGATTCAAGAGGTATTTCACGTGTTGAGTCATGTCGAACTGACCCCTGCCTGCGTCCTGAGTGTTTCTGTGTTACTCCCTCGGAGACACTTCCTCTCCTGACCTCCTCAGCGGCATTGAGCGGTGTGTGTGGATCCCTGCCTTTAAGATTCCACACACACACATGGCGCTTAAGCAACTGCTCCAGGGAGAAGACTGATAGGTAGTGTTTGCATTCGCCACCCGTCTCAGCCAGTATTGATACATTTAAAGGGAACTGAACTTCGAGCTTTACTGCCTGGTTGTTCATTCATCAGGGATAAACCTCTTCACCTGCAGAACACAGTGGATTTGTCTGCTATTGGATTATGATTGTATCTTTTGTCCTCGTAAAAAATTGAGGAAAATTGTTTTTTTTCACTTTTTTTTTTTTGGACAGGCAAACAAATATAAGACTATCATTATTTTTGTCTTGATGTTTCACCTTATAATGTATGATGACAGAAAATGTATTTTATTCAAAGAAATATGATCAAACTCATGAAGACATCTATCATAATTATCGTGGTAGCTTGCCAATTCATCTGGAAAGTTTAATACACAGAAGCGTTTTGCAAATGGGAAACTACAGTTATTTAAAGCACATGCTGTCACAATTAAAATATCCCCTCCGTATAAAAGCCAAGACTATTTTTAGAAAGCTGGTGCGGGATGAACATGCTGGGATAAACGGCTCTGTTTTCTTTCTAATTAACATTATGTGTCTTTCTCGCCGTTTGAGAGAAGTTCAGGATGACACTTCTGCAAGCAGCAGTGTTGCGTAACCACACTGCTGTCCCCGTACACTCATCGTTTGGTCACACAGATCATTGCAGCTCAAAGCAGGATTGATGTTAGCTGACAAATCACAATGCCAGCGAGCAGCACAATCGCTGCGGTGCAATCCCGGCATGGCATCTGCACAAGGGTCGTGCCATTGTACAGTAACGCTCTCAAATCCAGTCTGGCATACCAAAGGTGCTTTAAGGTCACTGTTGCTTTCTTACATTTCATAGTGGAGGAATTCCCAACATATGATGGGACTGTAGTATGTTTTATTGAGGTAAATTCAGTCATTTTTGTGTATTATTCATAGTGGTACTTCAGCAAAGGAACTGATGGAATTTGCATTAATAAGGCATTCATATTTGCATCCCACGCACACACGTGATGCATATACATTTTGGGCGTAATGTAACAAAAGCTGATGTCAGATTAATTGCTAGCTGTCTCGTTGGTAATCAGGCTGCCCTAATTCAGTTTCTTTGAGTTTCTTAACAATTTGATTGTCGGGCACAGGTGTTAAATCTTCAGTGTTACTTACGACAATCTGTTATTAACCTCCCACTCCCTGTATCGGTTGAAGCTGCATTTGTTATGTTTAGTTATGTTTTAAAACTTGGCGGATCCACTACCGAAGAAGATGCTTTGTGTTACTTTTGCTGTAACAGAAGCAGACAAGACTTTGAGAATTATGATAACAAAGAATCAGCATCACGGATTAGTAAGAAGATGCTATTTAACTTTTAGTTGTGGTAGGAAAAAAATGCTCACTGGTGATAGAAATCTTTTTCCTTTTATTCTTGCTCAGTATTGAAGAAAGAAAGACTTCAAGTATTTAAAAAATGACATTTTGAAATGTCATTTTCTTATTTAAAAGTTTCAAAAAATATTTGAAGGCTCATGAAATTGAATGATTTTCATGGAAGAGTTATCTTACAAATATGTTAAAATATTCCTCACAAGTCAAGATAACCAAAGAGTCAAGTTCTTACTTTTGATGTGGACTGTTTTTTAAAGAGTTTTAAAGAGAGTTTTAAAAAGTTAAACATTTAGCAGACTGGTTTTATCATACAATATTTAAAGTAAATGCACTTACTTCAAAACACACGCTTGCTATGAATCTCCATGTTGCTGAAAACAAGAAGATGCTGTAAAGAAATGCATCTGGATACACACATACATATGTACACATACATATATATATATACAAAGTATATATATATATATATATATATATATATATATATATATATATATATATATATATATATATATATATACACACACACACCCACAGACACACACACACACAGATGTTTGAGATGGGTACATTAGTAGATGTTATGATTTTCAGAGCTTAGAAACGCCTTGCATTGAATATTAAATTGCATTGAATATTTAATGTGACACACATCAGGATCTGAGCCGTTTATTGTACAGGAAAGGTGCAGATGTGACACAAACACAGTTGTAACAAACACAACTGTGACAAACAGCTTCTGAAAGAAACGTGGGACCTTAGTGGAGAACGATGTGTTGTCGTCTAAAGAGGACAGTGACTCGACAATCTTCTGGAGCAAATTAAGCAGCAGGCATTTCTTGGTTTGAGCTGAATATGCAAAAGTGTGTTTCCCAACAGGGTAAACAAGAGCAAGAGTTTAAACTTTGGAAGATGTGTAAAAATGAAAGAAAAGAGAATTTAAAACAACTGAAAGTCGTGAGTATGTTTATATGTTGAGCTGTAAAGATGAAACCAGCATCCATCCATCCATCCATCCATCCATCCATCCATCCATCCATCCATCCATCCATCCATCCATCCATCCATCCATCCATCCATCCATCCATCCATCCATCCATCCATCCATCCATCCATCCATCCATCCATCCATCCATCCATCCATCATACCCACTTCTTACAGTTTAGACCAGGTGTGTCCAAGGTCTGTCCTCAAAGGTCGGTGTCCTGCAGGTTTTAGATGTTTCCCTCCTTCAAAGCTCCATTAAGGACAAGCTGATGGCAACCATTAATTCGATCTAAAACATGCAGGACAGTGGCCCCTCGAGGACCGACTTTGGACGCCCTAGATTAACTGGGATCTGTTGGAGGTCATCCCACCTCTCTGCATGCGAAAAACAACGCAGCGACAGGTCGCCATTCCATCGCAGAGTCACATGTAGATAAATAACCATTTCTGTAAAGATTCTACATAAATATTAGCAACATTTTATGAATACGCATCATATCTCAATCCAGTGCATGCAACACAACTTATATCAAAATGTAGTGAAAGCAACTAAGAGAATGTTTGTGCGGGCAATCCTTCACAAAACATAAAAAAAAACATGACCATAAAACTGAAAATTTTAATTTTAATTTAAGAAACAGGCATATGTGAATACACAAAAAGTTAGGAGTTGAAATATAAGTCCAAGGTGTGAAGATTGTCTTCTTTGTCAAAGCTAAGTTTATGAATACAGCTGCGAGCAATAGTTTAATAGCAAGACAAAAAAAGGCAAAAAAGAGAAAACTTCCAACCGTAAAAAAAGAATCCACATTTTTGATATAAATCCTGTTTCTTTGTTCTGATATCAGTTATATTATGTCATTTATGTCACTTTCAGGTTTATTTACAGTAAAATACACTTGCAGTAACATAATGATATACATCTCTTCTCTCATATTAATCAGTGTACTGCTCTTAAGTGGTGTGCCACTGATTAATGTACAGAACCTTCAATTAAACCTGTGCACATGCTGTTAAAAGCAGAGTAACCAGCTTCCTAATGAGAATCCATATTTTTTATTTTTAATTATACCCTAGTGATCCACGCGGACCAATTTGTGGAGATGTGTTAACAAATGCATAATGATTAATGATGTCATATTGAACATGAGAGTTTGGTTATTAGGATGTGAAAGAAAGGACAGACACACAGGCAGAGAGACAGACAGACAAAGAAAACACTATACCCACTGCTGCTTGTAAAAAGAATCTTGTCCTCTTGCATCCTGTCATCAAAAAGCTTGTCCGGTGAGACAGATGATGAGATAGCTGCAGAATCTAAAATCTTTCCAATGTTCCAACTTCTACTTATGAATAAGTAATGGGTTTTTTTGTGCATTCATATTGTCTTGACAAAGCTCTGCAGCAGAACATTTCCCTTTTATGATCTCTGCAATGAAATGGTAAAAAAAAGAATGGTGACAGTTTCCTGTTATTTTTGAAAATTCATTTACAGAGACTACGGCTTCCCTGAATCAAACCGACCTTGTGGCAATATTTACATCCGACTTATGCTCATATAGAAGTGTTACGCCAGACAGACGTGTTCCTACCCTACAGCTGCTGCCACAGTTTTGTTTTCACACTAAAAAAAAACGCATATAAAACGGTTGGGCTCTTACCAAAGGCCAAATTGGCTAGCGAAAAAGAGGATTTTTGAAAAGGGAAAAGACAGAACAACAAACATAGTATAGTACAAAGGCCTCAGACAGAAGAGAGATAAAAAATCTGCTATTTTAACGCGTCAAGTCTTTAAGAAACTGCTGTTTCAAAGCTGTCTTTTGGTGCACAAACAAATTCTCTGTGAGGCTGAAGGACACTATTTATTTTGTCATTTCATCTCTCATCGTATTGTGCGTGCACGCTCCTGGTTACAGCAACTCTGTGCTGCTTCTGTCGAAGCCCCATATTTAATGGATCTGAGCACAGGAAAATCCAAACTGTTTGACCTCATTCCCGAGGATTGATGTGTTATGGGACCTTCTGATCAGGAGAGGTTTTGAATAATTTCTGTCTTTGTGGCTTAATTCTTATCAACATATCCTGCTGCTGATTAACCTCAATTCCTGCCTTAATCCGGTCAACTTAATTATACAGGAAATGTCAGACTTCCAAGGACGTTCTTATTCTGAGTGGGCTAAATCCAAGTGTCTATATTTGATGCTGCCAGAAGAGCAAGTATGGATTGGATTTCAACATGCTTGTAAAATTCTAACGTTCAAACATAATATAAGAAATGTATTATGCAATCACCAAAATCAAGCTAACATCCAGGAGACAATTTATTCATAATATGACATTTTCTTCTGCCTGTCTGTCCTAACCTGTTGCAACTCGAGATAAACATTTACTATGACCACGTTTTCAAAAATACTGAACTACTTGTCTTATTTGTGGGCCTTTTGATTTGAAGTGGCGGCCGTGTGAAGTGCCTCTGATGGGGAACCAGGCTAACAGCCACTCAGGATGAGGACCGAGGGAGAGCAAATCTTCACTATTTAAAATGACTCAAACCTCGAATATTTCATTGCAGCTTCAAAAAGTACTTCAGCTCATTTTTATATATTTATCTTTTTTACACCACCTTGCTTTTGCATCAGGCGCTTAAACGGACCGAGTCCATGGCCTCATGGTGTGGCAGCATGGGCCATGTTACCGGGATTGTGGAGAGTATTGCAACATTGACATTCTGCTGTAAAGAATATTTAGTAAGGAAGAATAAATAACTCTCAGGTGCAAATGTGATGCAGAGTGATACTAACATGATGTGATATTAACAAGGTTGGAGTTGTTTTCCAAGGTGAAAATTGGCTTCTCTGTGCCTCTTATTCTGATTAGTCATGAGCTCCATCTGAACCCCCCCCCCCCCCCCCCCCCCCATGAGACTAATGCACCCAACTTCCCTCACCCCCCACTTCTAAAACAGACTACTATCCATGTTAGCAGGATATGGGGTAATATTAAGCATCTATATTAGTCTTTTCTTCCTTTTTTATCAATATAATTAAATATAATTAGAATTTTAGAAGAAGCTTTCCAGCTTTTGTCCAAGGGGTGGAGCTTATTATAAAATAATTTCAAAAATATACAAAGAGACACTGGGAAACATCGGGAAAGACAACACAAAACAAACATACAAACAGGAAAGGGGAAGAAATAACAACCCTGTATTGGAAATCAATGCATCACTGTGTGCCGTGTAAACTAATATGTCTCTGCCCCCGCGATGTCGCCTTTTTATCGCCAGCCCTCTCAACCGTCACACGGATGCCAGGCTTCTAACTCTGTAAATCTAGTCAGCTCATAATGTTTCAACATAATCTTCCAGTATATATATATATATATATATATATATATATATATATATATATATATATATATATATATATATATGAACAGCAGAATAAAACCAAAGTTGTTTGATTAAATTATGCTTTTAGCATCAACGTCCTCATTCTGTTTTACACTTCCAGCCTACATTTTGTAATTATATGTGTTTTTAACCCTATGCCGAATAAATTCGCCTCTGACATCTCTTCCAGGAGTCCAAATATTTCACATTACCTGAACATTTCAACCATCATTTCGAGGTCAGTCACACTTGAATAACAATTTCACCCGCGCAGCAGCCATTCACATTGCTCAGAGTCTCGGGTTGCTGTACCACAACAATTTTACACCAATAGACTAGTTTACCAGTCTGTAAAACTGCAGATTTGGTTCTTCCTAAAACATAAATCATGATACATATCTCCAGTTGCAAATATGACATTTAAATACCACTGATTCCAATAAAAAGCTGCTTTTTGGAGATGACACAACACTTGATTCCTGTTGTGTGGGGACCACATACCTGCTATCTCCTTCTTTTACCATTTGAAAAATTCCACTCTATTAATGTCATTTGATGATTAGATAATAACGAAAAACATTTAGCAAACTGCATTGTGGAGGAAAACTGGATTAATTAACTATAATTTTACATTTCAGGCTTTTCTTTTTTTTTTTTTACCCACTAATTACACTGTAATGACCAACATGCTTGTGCTGCAGGATTTCCAATTTTACATCCTTTAATAAAGTTACAATTTGGCAAATTTGGCAAATTTATTTGCCTTCACACCCCCCGAATAAAGGTTATCATAACAGTTGTCTTTTTTTTTTTTTTATCAGTAGCTGATCCATAACAGTTCTGTAAACGGGGATCTGTGCAACACCTGCTGCTGCCATCTGCAGCTGTCACAGCAGGTGTGGTACGGGCGAGGGATTACCTTGATTAATGTGCTTAATGCACCCCTGTCCTGATGCTAAAATTGTATTATTCAACCATAAAAACAGAGCGTCAGTTGCTGTAGTGCAAACCACCTCCTTGTTGGATCGTTTCTGCTGCTTTGATCAGATGAGAAGTTTTAATTGAGCAACAACCTGAGGGGAAAGTCTCCTGGCACGAACGAGAACAAGCATTCGAGACTGCAATCAACATCCTTGTGACCCATTTGTAGGATTATTATTGAACATGATCCAAAAGCTATAGGTGCAAACAACGGGCCCAATTATCGTTTCCTCTGAACGGTTGTCTTAAATCTGCTATTTTTGGATTGCAATATACTATAAATATGCATACAAAGCTCTACCAAACTCAGGTATTTTCAAATATTCAGGATGTGTGATGAAATATTAACAGACATTGTGAAATCTAAAATTGTCTCTTTGAATAATTTATTTCACATTCTTATGAGTTTTTTTTGTAAACTAGTGTTGACATCTGGAGATATTTTTCCCTGAATTGTTGCAGCTGTATTGACTTATTGTACTCCAGTTATAGTTACAAGGGCATTTAATACGAGCTTAAAATAGCTGTGAAGGTGTTTTTCCACGCAGAAAGCTAGCTCAGCTGCAGCAGGTGACTGTGATGTTCAGAGGTAGATGCAAATGTTTTTCTGTTTTTCTTTTTTTGTAAACGCTTTCCAGTAGAGTGATCACCTACTTTACACTCGACTGTTCTGCCACAGGGAAGCAGCGCGTTATTCAGCTGCTGACTCGAGCGTCTGTGACTTTCATCTCTACAGCAAACACATCTGCAGAGCTGCAAGAAGCAAAAAGTCCTTTCTGATCCCAAACCCCTCACGAGCACACGGTCGTCCTCCCCTTGTTCTCTGCACACAATCACAGCCACCGCAATACTTGGGGTTCCGTAGACTGGGGGAAATAACAGAGACTTAATGTTTCTTTCAGTTCAGATTTTCCTCGCTGTCATGATGTCTCAAATAGTTTGTAATAGTTATCTGAATAGTGTTTATTTTGTGATCTGAACTGCCAGGCGTGTAATCATCTCAACCGCTGTGGCTGCAGCTGCAGTCGCAGAAGATTCATCAGGGATTTGAAACGTCTGGTGCTTTCAGATATTTTAGTGCCAACTTCAGTCATGCTTTGTATGTAATTGTAACCCCCCCCCCCCCCCCCTCCATCTTTTATTTGTACTGCTTGTTTGAACTCATGTTTTTGTTGCGGAAGAAGATAAAATGACACAATTGTTTTTCATTGTGGGCTCAAAAACTAAACTGATTCTTTTTCTGGTCCATTAATCTTTTATTAGTTTGGTACAATAAATAAGAGGCAGGAAATGGCAAATAACAGAAAAAGGGACTGTCACAGCCACTTTCTTTCCCGTCACGGACTCATCGTGGACCGAAGCAGAAACGGTGCAAATGCTGTTCAAAGACGTTTATTGTCTTCCCTACCTGTAAATCTCATGCTTGAAAAGATGCAGCAGGTTTTTAGCATGATTCAAAGCAGCTGAGGACGGGGAGCAGCTCGGTACTTACTTAGCAAACTCATGCAATACTTGGACATGTCACGGAGCACCATCCTGCATATGAATCACAGCTTTCTCGAATATTGATGTCCTGTATTACCACTGCTTAAAGAAAGTTTCTTCAGTACTTGGAAGGAGGCAGGGAGGTAAAAAAAAAAAGAAGAAGCTAATCCCTTCCTGGGGAAGGAAGAAATAAATGGTAATCCATGAAGGGATAAAAGGAAAAAAAACAAGCTGAGTAGGGTTGTGGATGAAAGCTAGGGCATTAACCGAAATATCATAGTCTGACAAACACGGACAAGTTAATAATGATAAATTTAACTTAACAAGGAACAAAGAAAAGTGACCCAAGGCTAATGACAAGAAACAGATGTGGCAATCAGTCACAACAGAGCAGGTGAGAAACGCAGGCATGACATGAACTGGGAAGTAAAAAAAAAAAAATATGGCAAAAAAATGTATCTTTATACGTATAACTGCAAAATGTCCAAGTGACATTTGATGGTAGAAGAAATGCCATCGCCCCTCCTCCACCTCACTGGCACGCCGCTGTGTCCATTAAGGATCCAGCACACGTCCATCCCCATCCATCTGCTCTGTTAAGAGTCACTCTGGTTTCTTTCTCAGGTATTTCTTGGCCCACGTTATCCTCAACTGAATCTGACGGAGTGCTGGTTGTGCTTCAGCTTTATTTACTCTGGACGTCTCTTTCACTGTAGCACCACGGTCATTTCTAGGAAATCTTTTTACATTCCATTCAAATCTGTTCATGGCAGTTTTGTTGAATGTTTTCACACTTCTATCACTATTTCAAGAACATTGCATCTTTCTAAAATGTATTTGACAAATCTTACCCTCGTATCGTTGGAATCTTTTTGTTGGTCAGTTTTCCCTGAGCCTAACTTAGCTCAACTTAATTTAACTTAGCTTAACTTATCTTATCTTATTTTAGCTTAATTTAGTTTGCCTTAACTTAACAAGGTAAGGCAAGTTTATTTGTATAGCACAAATCAACAACAAGGTGATTCAAATTGCTTTACAGACATTAAAATATGAATAAAAAGCATGACTTAAAATGTAAACAAAAAAGCATATATAAAAATCAGATAAAAACCATCAGTAGTTAAAATATGATCAAGTTCCAAAACAAGTTTAAAAACTTAACTTGTAAATATAACTAATTTTTATGTTTTAGGGAAAGTTACGGAGCCTGTAAGAGCTCAAATGAAGAAAAAAAAGTAACTTTGTGGCCACGTTAAAGTTAATCGAGAGCACGTTATGTGTCATCGTGAGCACAATTTATTAAAGCGTGGGTACGATTAACAAAGCGTGCGCACATTTTGGAAAATTGTGCGCACAATATATCATAAAATCATGAGTACGATTTACTTACCCTTGATCAAAATTTAATAAACGTGCGCACGTTATATTCAATCGTGCTGTAATGCGTCCCTTATCAGCCATAAGGGCATTAAGATCCTTTAAACATGAATCTCCTAAGAATTTACCATGGGTTAGGCATGGCCCAAAAAGAAATGCTGGCAACTCTAGCCTCCCAACATGTTATAGTGATCAGTCTAGCCACTTTAAAAATAATACTTAGAGCAAGTAATGTCCGCCGTCGGAATTATGATGATCTAGGTCTCATCATTGATTTTATTTTGGGCCAACTCCAAAGCCCAGGAAGACTCCATGGGTATCGTTGGATGCACAAGAAATGCATAAATAACGGTTTGCGCGTATAGACTTGTGACCCAATTGGGATAGTAATGGGACTAGATTGTCTTTATTTGGAATCTGATGGCATTCATGCGCATTAAGGATGTCAAGCACTGCATCCATTTCAACAGAATCAAATTTCTCTAAGGCACTGAGAAGAACCTGTCTCTCCTGATTTGACACATACTGTAGGAATGCATCCTTACAGCGCACAATTTAGTAAAAAAGATGTGCACACGTTTTATTAACTCGTGTGTACAATTGATTAAATCGTGTTCATGATTTAATAACCCGTGAGCACGTTATATTAACTTGTGCGCACAATTTAATTAAGCGTGCACACGAGTTTATAGAACGTGCACACGAGTTAATAGAACGTGCACACGAGTTGATAAAACGTGCACACGAGTTATTTAAATGTGCTCACGTTTTATTAAATCGCGCAAACGAGTTAATAAAACGCGCGCTCGATTCTGTCAACATTAAAAATATATTGCATGATCCTTCACAAGCTCCGTAGAAAGTAACATGCATAGTAATAATTACAAGACAAAGAATTTCGCTTTTCTAATAATTGTGCATGAGTATATGATTACTTAAAACCCTTTATGTACAAACTAATCTCAGGCTTATGTTCTTATATGGCATTTATCCCTGTACCGGAAGCTCCAGGGTATAAGACGTTTAAACACTTTTTACCACTTTACTGTATTTAAACTAACGTCAAAGGTCTTTCCTGTCCAATGAAAATGCTCACACAAACGATCAGGCTTCATTTGCCTTTGATCACTTAAAACAAGTGATCCATGCTGTGGGAATAAGGAACAGCATTTTTTTTTTCTACGAACCTCTCAAAGTACTACTTTGATATACAAATCTTGCTTGTTCGCCAATTTAGAACACAGTGGGAGAGATACAATGTTACAATTCAGACAGCGCCTTGAATATGATCAAAATAACACAAGTCACCATGCATGGGATACTTGCTGCAGGTCTTGTCAACCCACCGTTTCCCCACAAGAAACTGCACGTGTGACGCCACACGTGTCATGCACGTGTCATGCCATGTTGACGACCACTAAGGTCACTCGTTCTTCCTGTGCTCCGGTACGAGTGCTCTGATGGATTTCGGTGCTTCGTGATACGTTTCATAACAACTATATCATCATGTCATTATTTTGCAGCACCATCAGGTCACAACAAGCGAATCCATATGTTCACCATTAAATGTGAATCTTCAGTACACGATTAGCTAATTTACATCCATACATCCTCCATCCGTGAATTGCCTGCTCAGACTTCTTCCTGTTCAGGGTCACTTTACGTGTAACACAGAAAAATACCTGTTAGGATAGAGTTGATTAAGTGTATGGTCGTTCTAACTCCTTCATAGTCTCCGTAGTGCAGAGACACCAATGGTGGTTGACATTTCAGTGCTATTCATAGCGATTCTAACCAGGACATGCTGGTCTCTGGCCTCGTGCGCTCATGCCCTGCTGAGCCAGGATGTCAAAATGTCAAATTAGCAGTTATCTTCTAGCTGGCACCAGCAGATCATTTTACCAGATGTTATTTTTGCACCACAGCAACATCAGAGTGGACGCATCGATTTTTCGTACACCGTTTCCTGTCGGCTCCAGATTCCAGCGGCAGTTCATGCGAGAGTTTTTGAAATATATAATTCATAGTGACAGGAAACAATAAAATATTCATTCTGACAAAGAAAGGTAACCCACCTAACCATCAGGAGTCAACCTTTGGTGACCTTTCCTTGCAGAGTCCCATTATCCCAAAGTTATATAAGTGTATCGGAAGTTGACATCAGCTTCCACATCATTGATGGAGGACTGTAAAGAATAAAAGTTGTGTTCGTGGGCACAAGTTGGAAGGAGGTCAAATATAAACAAAAACCCAGCAGATTTACATGCTGTGGTTTTTTGGAGCTGTTTATATTTATACGACGCCTTTCAAGTTATTCAAAAGGCGCAATTTCTTTTTTTTTTCTCTATAGAACAATCCTTGTCAAAACGCTGAAGCCTTTTAGTGGATAGCGGGACAAGTTTGACATGTGTCATGGGAAATCAGGGAAATCTTGACTGTCAGCAAATATTAGCTTGTCAATTATCCAGTCAGCAGCGAACAGCTGAGACTTTTTCTCACATAAATTGAGGCGAGCTTCATCAGCGATGCCACAGCTGACACGCTCTGGCAGAAGGTCGTCTCATTATTTCGTCGCGTCTAAAGCTTTGTAGCGGCGCGATGCTTAGCACAAAGCACAACTTGAAAGAAGTGCTCCGGCGCACTCGCCACCATCCCTCAGTATACACCCTTCAGCAAATAATGCTTTTCAGTGTGGTTAATGAGGGAAGATACGAATGGTCAAATGCATTCAATGCCGAGGCACTGGGTTGCCACTCTTTGAAGTTCTTGCTTTTTTGAATACTAATGTTATTCATGACCTATTTGCTACTTTACTTTATGGAAATTCCTGATGGCCTTGCTGGTCCGCTGCATTGAAGGAAGACATAAAGATGCTGCAGCAGCACAACAACAATATAATTAATAAGAGAGAGTGTGTTCATAAACCTCTTAACGAGAGCCGGTAAAAATGGGAGTTACGGCAACTTTGCAGTTTTTGGGACGTCTGATCGCTTGCGCAAAGCGAGCTTCAAAGTCACATTCTCGTTCTATTATGATGAAAAATAAAAACTCAAGATGATGAAATTTGTTTGACAGCTTGTATGTGGTAGTACTCCCGTAGGGTTCAGGAGTGGGTTACCCCACGCCCCCACCTTGCCATCTGTCTGAATCTATTGTAGCTTGTTGAAAATCCCGCAAGGATGCTCACAGGGAAGAGAGACAGAAACACAGAGAAGTGCTTTTAGAAACCACAGCACACCCTCAGCCTGTCACGAGCGCTGAGGATGACATCCAAATATATCTTTGCCTTGAACTAAACATTGCTTAAAAAGTTATCCTCAACTTTAATAGCCTTTGAGTTGCCACGGACGTCTATCCTGCATTTCCAAGATACAGTAAGTCAAACATTAGCATGATGGTTGACTGATGAAACTGAAGTAACAACTAATATATTAGATTTTGTGGAAGAAAGTTGAGTAAAGATGGCCTTTGGAGCATAATATGAGAATTAGAAAAAACAAACACAGCATGGAGTATTTTTACATTTACTTGAAACAGCATAACCATAACAATGAATCAGACTAACATAGCCTCTGTTGGACGTTTGGGGGTTTATGTTGCTTGTTCTGCTGTGAAATCACTAAACCAGATGCCAAGAGAGCACGCAGGATGGAGGGAAAGCATTAGTAAGAGTCTGTTTAGTCATCTCAATGCTTCTGTTTGTTCTGCTGCAGACTTCTTGAATAAGACTCAGAACCTTTTGCAGTTCAGCAGGCGTTGTATCATGTATCTGACACATCCCAGAGGAGGTAAAAAAATGTTATTCGAGAAAGTGCGAACACATATTTCCCTATTTTTACTGCTCAAATAATGGTCTTGCCTTCCAAGCCTGGCGATACACGAGGAGAGCAGTGGGACTTCCATCTCAAGTGGTGCGCCACTCTCTCAAAAACCATTTAAAACACATCCGCAGCCACTTGCATCCTTCCTTCCGAGTACAATAGTTAGATAAGACGCTGTTGTGCTGGCTGGCGTTTGCTGCAACGCCGGCAGCTTATAAGGGTTGTGACTTAGGTTGTCACACAGCGCGCTGCGGACCAAACCTTCTCTAATCTGACCACAGTGAGCTGAATAAATACAAACACATATGTTATTTGACAGCTAAACCAAAGGACATTTGTGATAGTGTGAACTTGCCCTGAGGCCTTGCAGGAGAGATACATCTCTTTGGGAAATAACTTAACGATTTCACAATTGATAATGTATTTTTTTTTAACTCCTGGAATAGTGTACCCTAATAGTTTTTATGCTAATTCTCTGTGTTTAGCTGTTAATACATCCACAGATCATTAAACGTGTGCACAATGTTCCACTATGAGCTCAAGTGTCTCATTATGGGTTTGAGCGTTAGAGGGGATGAAGGGCCAAAGTACTAGGAAATTCAATTTGCAACATAACTGTTTAATGGATTGATGTATTTTTGTTTCTTTAAGTGTCAGTATTTTATATCCTTTACTACAGAAGAGAAGGATGCCTGCAAGGGAAATAATTGCTTTAACTACCTCTACAATAATGCAAACAGTTGAGAATATTTAGTGGTACTTGTGCGGACAAAGTACACATTTGAATATTTCCAGGCGAGTGGTTAGCCACCTTCCCCCGGCTGTCGGTTTGATTTTAGGAGAAGGTCTGGAAGGGGGAAGAAGGAAATACGGAGGAGTGAAGCAGCGGCTGCATTTAAATTCAGGCTGCCACTTCACATGGACAAACTGTAGCCGTCCACTCGCACATCACAGCACTTCATTCAGCAGCTCTCACAGCCAATTCAGCTTCACGTCGGCGTGTGGAAGCCGAGATTCGTGGAAAATAAGCACAAACGTGAAGTTTTTCTGACCAGAATCTCAAGTAAGAGTGTGTGATCCTGACTTCTGTTTTGTTCAAGTGGTGAGCTGATGCTGCGTTCCTGTGGAAACTGCCTCTGATCTTTACTTTGGTGTTGTTGTTCAATCGCAGCTGCTTTCCCGTTGTGGGATTCATGTCTCCTCTGTCTCAAACAAATGTGGAAACAAAAAAGGAAACCCTTTCAGGTCACATCTTTCTCAAATCTGCAGGAGAAACTGTTTATGCTGGTGTGTTGCACCTCTGAATAAATCTACCACGAGGCAAACAAACCGGAATAAATATAGTGCACTGATGAATTTATTTATATACATAGATTTTTTCACATTTTTATATATATATATATATATATATATATATATATATATATATATATATATATATATATATATATATACATATATAATCTGCTGCAGATTTAGGCTGTTGTGTGTTGTCACTATAGATTACAGGCCAACAAACCTATCCTGACACCTCTGCCAAGAGACGGAGGAGGAGATGCCCTTAATGTGATGGAGAGCCATGAGGGAACGGTGCTTATAAAAAAGAAAAAAAGACAAGAATATTGAGCATAAGCAGAGGTTAACACATCCTGTGGCGCTGCTCTGTGGATGTGGAGGGCAACGTAAGACCAGCACGGTGCTGCTGACTGAGGGAGTAAAATCACAAAGGATCCTTTTGATTCAGAGAGCACTATTAATTTGTCTTGGCGACACGGAGGGTCGTCAGGGAATGATACTAGACATTGTTAAACAGAGCACTCAAGAGCTAGAAAAGCCTCTTATAAACATCAATTCACTGCATTCACAATGTGGCATTTTACTCTGTCGATTGCTTAAGCTTTTCTCCTTTCTTGACGTGAAATGTCTTTTTCATGTTCAGTGTGAGTACTGTAAGTGGGAGGATGAGAGAGGATTTTGTCACTTTTCTCAGGTTGGCAGTCATAAGCCCGGATAAGCTCTCATAAATATTAGTGTGTCTCGCACATACTGTTTTCAGTTGTTACTTGGCAAAACTTAGCGCACCCAAATCCCTGTCTGTGCTTGGTAAATACCAGCCCTTCCGAGCAGCCAATAATTTCTTCTTTAATCGGTCTAATACAATGGACTTAACCTGGAATACATTATTTACACTCAAACCGGACACAGATAAATGGCAGTTTAGGTCTGAGATATAGCACATCAATTATTCCTGAAGACCTCCGGTTTAGCGGGGAGTTGTGTGGAAAAAAAAAAAAAAAGGAAAACGTTGAAAGACGAAGAGATAGGATGAAGGTATTGCTAAGTTGCTTGGCTGAGGTCCTTGAGGCAAGCGTGAATACACTCTGAGTCAATAATTTATTCACCCAGACTTGCACATTCAAATACACGCACACATAAACGAAGCAAGAGGGAGAGGAACACGGCATTGCTGCACAGGAAAACAGAAGACCGCAAAGTCTTCAGGGACAGAAACATGGTCTGGACCAACCGCTGGAAATCATACGTTACTGGAAGGTGAAACATCACATTCTACCTTTTTTCACAGAGACAGATGTGTCACAGAGGTTATCTGTCATATTTCTGTTGTCCAAGCTTGCCCGATAGAGGATGCAAAATGTTTTTCTTTGGCGAACGCTTACAGTCATATGCTGTCTTCACACTGTCTGACACATCTTTTCAAGCTTACATAATGCAGATCTGCCCTAATTTCCCGCTCCCTGGCGAAACTGGGGTCTTCAAACAGTGAATCAACATAACACCACCATCCTGACAAACAGAATGAGTCAAAGGTGATCTGTGGTTTGCACTCTCGTTTCAGACACAGATACTTTATTCCTTAACCATTTCTAACATGCAGAGAAAGCTTTGTGACAGCCTTTTTTTGACCTTTTATGTTCATAATGCACAATATGGAGATGAGCAAAAGAGTAAAGAAAAGCGTTTGTACCTGAAAACCTGATTTGCAGATGTTTTCAAACTCTGCGTTGATGTACTTTTTAGATTATATGTATGTATGTATGTATGTATGTATGTATGTATGTATGTATGTATGTATGTATGTATGTATGTATGTATGTATGTATGTATGTATGTATGTATGTATGTATGTATGTATGTATGTATGTATGTATGTATGTATGTATATATATATATATATATATATATATATATATATATATATATATATATATATATATATATATACATATATGTGTCAGGTAATTGGATGTTTCCATGGATACTTGGCTTCAGAAAGCTGTTTCTAAAAATGTTGTTGTTCTCAGTGTCTGCAAGCATTTACACGCAGATGTCTTCAGTCTGTAACTAAAATAAGGTCATGTGCTCTTATTTGCGAGTTAACACAACTGTAAACACACATATTTATATATATATACGTATACGTATATGTATATGTATATGTATATATATATATATATATATATATATATATATATATATATATATATATATATATATATATATATATATACTGTATATAACATTTTTAATTCCCAAATGAGTGTGAAACTCTGCTTTTCCAGATTGCCTGTACTCTGCCTGTGCAGCTGTTTGAGCATCTGGGACATCAGATAAGCATGTCACTTATAAACCATTGCTGACCTTTGGAGTTCTTAGTCAGCCTCGGGCTTGGTGCATGTCCCACACTTTGTCATTAATTCAGTTTGTCTCACTTCAATAACAGCATTGAATATTTGAGCAGGATTTAATTTTGAATATGTGCTGAAACAGGTCAGTGGGTTTGCGCAACATCTCAAAATCTGCCCTGGGTGTGTTCTGCAACATTCGCTGCACACGTTCTGGTTTAGAGAGTAAAGGAAGACAAACACAACAGCACATAAAATGAATGCATATCTTTTATTCATTAGCAAACAACTAAATAAACAGGAAAGCGTTGATATATTTATCTCACATTTTCCCAGTTGCAGTGGGGTTTTTTTTTGCAATAAGAGACAAGACTTTTGCTTTTTCAAAGATGGTGCGAGCTGGCATCAAAATGCTGACAAAGTGTTCTATTTACAAACCAGGTTGACACTCAAAATCCCCATTTCATATGAAAATCAAACAAGGCATACCAAAGGAAACAAGTGAGTTGGCAAAAAAGAATAAGACTTTGTAAGACTTTTTTGCAAATTGAATATTTTCTCATATTCACACAACAGTCACATTTCAATTTAACAATAATTTGGATCTTCTGCATTTGTATTCTTGCAAAGGGGGGAGAGAAGCAAAAAAAAAGCACAAGTTATGATGAAAAAACATATTACAAATGCTTATTATATACAATAAACACTTTCCACATCCTTTCTGTGACACTTTTGCATTAGTGAGATTCTAAAAGAGGAAATAGAAACTTCAAGACAAAAGAAATCAAAGTCACAAAACTCTCTCCGAAGACATTATCAGTTGCATCAATTGCCCTTTTGTTATTCAGTATTTACTGTGTTCTCTTAGTGTGAAAATACACAGGGTAGAGAGCATTTAAAGAATAGTTATTGGAAAACTGATCCAGTCAACTGAAGCCAGCCACTGTTCATGACAAAAACACTGTGTGCATCAGTGTGTGCGTGTATCTAAGCTTACAGTGTCTTCACGCACTAACTTCACAGGAATATACTGAAACTATGTAGGTACACGTCACAAGTCACTGTGAAGTTCCCAGTTTATTTGTTTCAATGAATTTCCTAACACCACGAACAGGTGGAGTCACCACATAATTACTCTGAACACGTGAAAACCAACAAACCGAGCCTTCATCCTCGGTTAAGGGCATGAATGCTGCAGTGTAATACTCTGTGACATGCAGACAGCGTCCAGATGCACCGTATCTTCCAATTAGCTGAGCTGAGATGACAGGTTTGGCACACAATGCTGAATATGATGAGAAATCGCTCCACATATTGAACTCTCATGGAAAGTCACTTTTCTTGGTTCTGACTATTAACGGAGAAATTAGTTTGACTGCGTTATGTCTGAATAATGTGCTTAGTTTCCGTTGGTGCATCGAATAAAATGGGGAAAAAAAGGAAAAATGATATTCATTCGCTGCAGTCTTTTGTTGTGCTTCCTGACCTAATAGCTCTTGCTGATACACCAACCCTTCCATTAAAAGAAGATAATTGCTGGTGGCAGTAAATTGACTGATATCATTTATCACATGACCTCAAACCAAACATGTGACACAGACGAGGGCGAGCGATGAAAATGTGTTTTCTCTCATGTAATACACATAAATCCTCTCAATATTCTCTTCAAAACCCTCATAATTAAAAATATATTACTCTTTAGAATAAATTAATAATCCAAAATGTACTACCTCAGACTAGATCCAGTTGTTGAATTTTTTATAAGTGGAGAAGATCTATTTGTCGGAGCTGAGACACAAGCAGCCAGAGATTTTGCACAGATTGTCTAAGTATGACCAAGATGTGCGGCTAGTGCAATACTTTATAACAGTAACATTTTTGTATGAGAGTATCAAACCTATTCTATGGCTATAAGCATATAACTACTGTATACTGAGCAGTTACAAAAGTGACATCATTGTTAACCAGCAGGAGCCAAAAGTGCTTTTTTTGAGAAAAAGAAGAATAAAAGAGAAAAATATCAATGTTATTAGTGGAGATGAGATACAAATGTGGATATAATCCCAAAGCATGAAATAGACCAGCCTCAGTGATCTGTCAGTGTCATGATTTGTGAAGCCGGTACATGAAAAGTACACGTCGATACAAAACTGCAAAAGAGCTGCAGAATTTCACCAGCTTTCAGTCGATGTGTCACACTCTGCTGTTCTGTTCAGCCCCTGTAGTCCCTTACATGCTATGTGCACAATGCACAGTGTGCATCCATCCATTATCTACACCCATGTCTTCCTATTTAGCATGGAGGGGGGTCTGATGGACCCTTTCCCAGCTGTTATTGCGTAAAAGGCAGGTGTACACCACACACAAGATGCCAGTTCATGGCAGAGCCACATACAGAGAAACAATCACACTCACTCCTATGGGTAATTAAGAATCAATAAGCATAAGATTAGCATGCAGCTCCAGAAATGAATGCAAGCATGGAGCGAGCATGCAAACTCTGGTCAACAGTGTTGAGCGTCCGAGCCAGCATGCTGCCCACACCTGATTCAACCAACGCTGGTGCTTTAAATGGGCCGGTATGGGCCGGGACAATCGTCAGGACCCTCCTCTGACCTCTTCACAGTTTACAGCGAGTTGTTTTGTTGATAAAAAAAAAAAAAAAAAAAAAAAAAAAATAAATTAAATTCATATATAAAAATATATATACATTTTTTATATGTGTATATTTTTTATATATATACATTTTACATATATATACTTTTTTTCATAGATATACATATATACATATATATATGTATATATACTGTATATATATATATATATATATATATATACATATATATATATATATATATATATATACATATATATATATATATATATATGGCCTCAAAAGAAATATTTAGTTTTGATGCAAAACGCTTGCCGTCCACGTCATGGCCCACTTCACGTCGTGTACACGTTCAAGTGGACGTAGGTGTACAAAACGATCACGGCTGTGGTGTTGACCATGACCATGGAGTTATTGAGGAAATTTTTTTAGGTAAAATATAAGTGGCGTAACTTTGCACAGGCCATGCCCCTAATACTAATAGAAATCAATTTTATAGAAGGAAATATTCATGCACTTCTTTATGTTTTTGAAGTGCTTTTATTTGATATCTTTATTTTTTCAGTGATATTTCCCATTCCATGTTAACTCCATGAAGGTTAAAGTTAATAAATGTGACTCCATGACACTTAAAATTTGGCTCATGTGGATTACATTTAGAGCTGGCTTTGTTCCTTGTCATTTCTGTCCAATAAAACGATGTCTAAGTCTAAGACAGACAGACAAACAGACATACTACATATCACTCGTGTTTTTGTCCCATATTTGTATGATGGACAGCAGGTCAATAGGAGGAGTACCGGCACTTATTTTTTATCACTTAAAGCACTAAAGACCAACACTACTGTGACACCGCGATGGCAAAAACAGCACGTTATTCTAGAGTGTTTACTGCTGAATCAGCAAACCTGCGCTCATGAGGTGGCTTTGATGCCAAGGTGACTTTACCTTTAGAAAAAAAACAAAAAAAATATTTGTGATTAACTGTTTCGGTGTGTGCAAGACAATCTCCTGTACAAATGACAGCACTAGAAGTAGGGTTGTGTTTAGAAATCCAACCTTCTTGGTTGAGGTGTGCATACAGACTTTGATCTGCTTCATGACTTTAATCCTGCACCTTCGATACCGAGCTGTGGATTCATTTCTTTTAAGCTGGTGTTTTTAAAACCTCGAGGTAAAGGTTACCTGCTCTTTTTATGTGACACCAGGGGGGAAAACAACAGCATATGTGGCTCTCTCAGACTGAGAACGAGCTGCGGAAACAACAAGAAACATCCAAGATTTAGTCCAAGCTTGCATATTAAGTTATGAAATCACGTTTTATTCAAAGACTGTAACTTGGTGTGAGGATGTGTTGTAGACAACAAACATCTGTATGCGTGACGTGTGAAAAGAAACCTCACTTTAAAGTGTTTTGTTGACCCTAGACAGGAATTAGAAAAACGCTGCACAGAAGTGAAGCATTTTCAGCTGCTTTTTGACAAATGTTTAAAACCACTTGTTGAGTTTCAGGTAACCGTTCAGGTTTCTGCAGAACCCTTCGCATGTTAGACATCATTAGCAAACAAAGCATGACACTGACACGGTGTGCCCCAGACCGGACCAGGAGGTCTACGACATGATGCTGAATTTGGAGTCGCTTAGACTCTTGTTACGTTATGAATCTATTTAGATTTGATGTAACTCAAAGACAACTGCAGATGTAATATATACATATATAACAGCTTTTTCAAGTCAAATCATTTGCAGGATTGTATTTTGATGTACTCCGCTTGGAGGAATAAATTGCATACTCTTTCTTTTTTATAATCTAAAATAGTATAATGGGGAAAAGAAAACACACAATTATGTATAATACAGGAAGCTACACTTGTTAAAAAAAAAACAAAAACAAACAATAAACTGGTTTAAACTACAGACAAAAGTAATTATCTTTCAGTTACCGGCTATCTGAACACAATAACTTTTCAACATGTTTAAAATGTGGCATGTCTTTCATAAACCACCACCGCTGCTGGTCTGACGTTGAAGAGGTTTTGATGGACCACCGCCGATTTTCTGGCATAAATACACTCGGCAGGTTCAGTATGATTTTATGATATCGATTTATTAAGCCCATTTCCCGCCCAAGTCTGCAAACAAACCATTTACTGCTGTCATAACATTGGACTTGAGTGATTGCTTTATCCTTTTTTTTCAAAACATTTAATATTCACATCCCAGAGGATTAATCATACTTCTTTCTCCATTTCACTCAATAGGGCACAGTTTTCCTAACACATATAAAAACGGTTAACTGGTCTACGCAGAGAAAAAACGCAGATCATCCTCACAGTTAGTGACAAGTTAACTCCTTTAAACTCGATCTCATGTATGTGTTTCCTTTTGAAAACATTTGAAAAGACAGAACTGGCAGCTATATATGTATGTCTGCCAAAAGAAGGAAAAAAAGATTTGTTTTGGGGCAAGAGCATACCATCTGCATGGTTCATTAGTGCTCATAAAATGCAGCTAATTAGAGAGTTAAAGCTCAGTCCCGCATTGCTGTCAATGATACAGCCCTGGGACAAATTTTATGATAGAATGAGTCATTAGAGCCCTGAATCTGCGGTTGTTTGTTCATATTTAAACTGAGGTTTTAAACCACACATGGATCAAATCTAAAGTGACATTTTAAAACGAGTGGTGCACTCCTTGATCAGCCCCTTCTGTTCGAGCAGAAGTGCATACTGTAGCTCATAATTCACTGTGCTGAGTTGAGAAAACCATTGTCTGTTCATGTTTTAAAATACATTTTGTTATTCCTGATGAAAACCCGAGACATCGCACCGATGTCCGACCGCGTGGAGGCCGAGTTTCTTCAAAACTGTGTGAAAGTAGTTCGTTTTTCAAGAACCTCAAGGTAATCCGGATCAATGTGGAGCTTTGCTTTCAGCTCCCAGTACTCGCTCCGGTTCGGGTCAACGTAAACAGTACTTGGTGTGGTACAGTACAGTATTGTCTGTTGTATTTTCTCTGGGGGCATGTATTGGTGCCTCGCATCAAAGTCTGAGGAAAAGCGAGTTGACGAATGCGCCCCGTGCCTGCAGGGTAACGTATCGCTGTAACATCTGCTCTTGTCGGGCTCCGTAGTGTCTCTGTAGCAGCACGGATCGTCTTGGCGAGGGGTTGAGGCCTTGTTGAGAGGTTCTGGCGTGGCGGCGCTGTATTCCGAGCTCATAACATTGCTGGCTGCCTCCTCGTCCGAGTTGCCCAGGAAAGCACAGCTCAGCTCGTCAAAGTCCCTAAAACCATCGCCCGGTTTGCTGTCCGTCGGAGTCGGGGCCGTAGTTCGGCATGTGGATTCTGTGGGGGGTGGGATATACTCGTACACATGCCCGGCGGATGTCCTGACTTTGGGAATGGACCCCTTTTTGTACAGGCCGTATTCCATGTTTAGAGAGCTGATGCAGGCATTCATGGAGATATTCTGCTCATTTTGAGTCTTCTGCTGTTTCTTTTTCATTGCCACAAACAGTCCTGCAGCCACAAACACAGACGTAATGAAAATGAGGAGAAGGGCAAGAATCATGACAGATAAAGGGATGGCGCTGTACTGGGCGTCAGAGTCCAGAGAGGTTTCTATAGTGATAGTGCTGCCAGGAAAAGATTCTTCGGTGGGTGGAATCATGGAAGCAAGTACATCAGAGTTATTAGGGCAGAAGCTAGTTGTCTTAATGTATCTCATATCCTCCCCAGCCAGCCTCTTAGGAGAGCCGCAGATGACGTTGTTAACGACTGTGCCCATGCTAAGCTGCTCCAGCCACATCTTCAGCTCCAGTATGCTACAAGAGCAGTCCCAGGGATTCTCATACAAATCCACTTGTACAAGCGCGTGGAGCTGATCCAGCACGCCGCTTGCAGGGAGATATCGCAGATGGTTGTTGCGGAGGTTGAGCCTGGCTAGTGTCAAACCATCGAGCGAACCCACTGGCAAAGTTTTCAAGAGGTTATTGTTTAAAAAGAGAAGCTGAAGTTTCAGCACGTGCTGAAACGAATCGGCCGCCACTTCTTTAATCACGTTGTATTCTAGATATAGGAACTGTAAGCTCTCTAGGCCATAAAACATGTCCGCTGTGAGGCGGTCGATCAAATTCCCGTTAAGGTATAGTCTTCGAAGATTTGTCAAATCGCCAAAAGATCTGTCATGGACGCGAGCTATGCGGTTGTTACCGAGATGAAGCAAATCCAATCCAGTTGCCTCGATGAAATCTGATCTCTGTACCTCAGGGATGTAATTCCCGGTGAGATACATCTTTTTGGGATTGTAGGGTTTGGGATTTAAGTCGGAGATTTGTTCAATTTTTCGCTCCTGACAGTTCACGTTGAGGCCGAGGTCGGAAATTTGCAGATTGCAGGTGCAGACGGTGGGACAATCCAAAGGCACGGGGGATTTGGTCTGATACGACACAATCTGACCGTAATTCTGCGGTTTATTCGGCGGGACGCGGCCAGTGGGTCTGGATTTTAATTTGGCGGATTGGCGAGGTCCCTTAGTCGGTCGTGACGAGGATCTGGCGATTCCGGATGAGGTGAAGGAGGCTGCAACCACAGCTGGCGTCGTCCTAGAGTATGCATCAGTGCTCAGATGAGGGAGGGGCGGCATCTCGTATTCAGCGATGGCTCTCCTTGGGCACAACTCCTGCTTTGAAACCTCGTCAAGGTCTCTCCCGTGAAGTCGAAAGGGGAACTCACACACGACGTCACCAACCAGGGCAGTGTAGGATATGCTTTCCAGCCAGGTTTTCAGTGCGATCAACTCACAGGAGCAGTTCCAGGGATTCTCCTCCAGCTGTAACTCCACAACACTGTTCATGTGCTCCAGCAGACCCGTGTAGGGGAGCACTTTGAGCTGATTCCCTCGCAAGTCTAAGTGAGTCAGTGGGACGTACTGGAAAATGTTCACAGGCAGACTAGAAATCAAATTGTCATTTAGAATCAAAACCTCCAAATGCTGAAGTCTGCTGAAGGCATTCGGCTCCACTTGAGTGACGTAATTGTAATCAATTTGTAAATATTCCAGACTTTCAAGGCCAAAGAAGAGCTCTTCCTTCAAGGCATCAATTTTATTATTGTTGAGATGTAATCGTTTTAATCCCTGTAGTCCATAAAAAGCTCCTGCTTCAATATCAGATATTTCATTGTTTCCCAGATGTAGTATTGTAAGTCCTTTGTACTCAGCGAAATCATTTGCAGACAGCTTCTTCAGAAGATTCCCAGTAAGAAGCAGATGATACTGGGAGTAGGGCACTGGGCTTATGTCTGAGAGACTTGCAATTCCTCTGTTTTCACAGCTCACTGTGACAATCCCCTCTCTCTCCTCACAGGCACACAGTCCTTGACATATTTCTCCATAGCGACCAGACATCTCAACTGTGCACACTGACGTTGCACTTAGTAAAACATACGGAATCCAAAGCTGCATTTTCCTGCAAATGACGGCCAAGCTCACAGTCCTGTTAAGGTATCCTCAATGTCATCTAGAATGAAACACACACAGGGGGATGGATGTAAAACAGGCAGGCTGCAGTGAAAGCAACTTCCACACAAGAAGAGTCACAGCTTGATTTCCTACCCAGAGGTAACTTCACTCTTTTGCGGCTGCTTATTCAAAATAGCTCAAACAAAGCAAGAGGGGTGGGAATTCCTCCAAGCAATGAAAAGACTAAAAAGCAAGGTCAGAGCACTACTTAAGCACAAAACATAGGTCTAAATCCGCGGTGAGGGGAATAAGCCACATGCATCTGCTGGTAAAAACGTGGAAATAATAAACACATGGTTTACATGTCCAAAATTATTTCCCGTAGCTAGACTGGGTCAACCGGAATTCTGCATCACAGCACAAGCATCTTTAGAGATGTGACAGCCTGTAAAAATGTTCTAACTCCGGATGAAATACGTACCTCGCACTCATGGATGAAGACGTGTGCTCGCTCGGGTTTTCCAGCGCATCTTTTTATTTTTAAATCCGTCAAAAACGAAACAGGGAACGAGATCTAGTTTTGTTTTTTTTTTCAAGACCTATTCGTGTTCATCGTCACGGGAGAGGATGAGAGAACTGCTGATCAACCATAACTGCCAAATGTTTCTCTGTGTCAGGCTGCGCCGGAGGAGACGCGGCTCTGGCTGGTAACAAAGTTAGGCTCTCTCTCTCCCTCTCTCTCTTTCTCTCCCTCTCCCTCTCTCTCTCTCTTTCTCTCTCTTTCTCTCTCTCTGTCTTTCTCTCTCTTTCTCTCTCTCTGTCTCTCTCTCCCTCGGTGGTCAGGTGGACGTCAAGTCATTTGATGCAAAAAAAAAAAAAGATTCAGCTCACAGTGGCATCACACTTGGATACCCCCCCCCCCCCCCCCCCCCAAAAAATAAAAAAATAAAAAAATAAAAAAAAAATTAAAAAAGATGCTGACTAGCCTTGTAAAAACCATTCCATAAAAAAAAGAAAAAAGAAAGTCAAACAGTGAGACGTTTGCCGGGTGGGCGTATCTCCTGCGTTGGAAAGGCGCGCATCATGTTATTCAGGCAGAAAAAACAAAAGCCAGTCAACGCCAGGTTACATCACCTCTCTACAGTCTGCCAATCCTGTTACGCTGAGAGCCCGCTGGAAGGAGGGGATGTTGCATCCCTAAAACACCAGAGTGACTTCCTTTCCTCTCACCTGGATAAGTAACCTATTTCCAGCATCTCTTTCTTTCTCTCTCTCTCTGGCTTTCTTCCTAGCTGCTATATTTGTACATAACATCCACAAACCACAATACCGCTAAAAGGAAGCCTGGAAGTGCATTACTCAACACACTGTTACCTTTCATCTACATCATTTTAAACAAAGAAAAAAAAAACATACTGAGACCTTTTTTCAAAAGATGAAAGAATTTCCTCGGGTATTAAAGATAGTATGTGACATATTTTGGTCAAAGTACCACAGAGATCCAGTCAGAAAAATAAATATAAGCTCGCTTATCAACCGTGTGCTTGCTCAGAGATCATTGTTGCAGCCCTTGTGCAACTTGTTCTCCAGAGCTACAATAAATTTCACATGACGTGAAGCCGGGTGAAGATAAAGACGTGGAGGCTGGATGAGTCTACTCTGATCTGGATGTGTGATATCACAGATGTGTGCAACTCTGAATAATTCACTGAATGACATATTTTGAGGCTTATACAAACCCTAAAGGAATGTTAGGGCTGTGTCATTTCAACATTTCGGAGTTGGCAGTGACTTCAAACACCCTGGTAACTGGAAAAAGTGTTCTTTAAGCAACACTTCATCTCCCCCAAAACACTATCGTTCGCTGTGTGACATGAGCGCGAAAGGCCTTCGTAATCACGTCAGCCAATGCTAATTTTTATCCACGCGAGGAAATAAATATACTCTGTCATGTGCTAACTGGCGAATTAAAAGTTGCGCTCTTAAATGGTTTAAAATTAGGCTGTTTGTTACCCGGAATGGGTAAACTGTGAGTCACGGAGTATGACTCACTGTCCTCACTGGCCACCTGGCTCCGATGCAAAGCAAACCATAATGAAATGAACTCACACGGTGATATAATCAGAGCGGATTATTCAGTCCTCCCTTTTAAATTGATCTTATCGGATGCTGGTGGCACATGTTGCATACTTAATGTCGCCTTGGTTTATCAACAAGGCGAAAGGTAAAGAAAACGACCCCTTCGTGCCCTTTACAGCCTGATGAGTTGGCACTCATGCGGAAACATGTCAAGTAGCGTTGCATAGCTCTGTGTCCTCGTGGAGCCGTATCCATCATCCTCTCTACTTGGCTCCGGCTCACATGGGGAGGAAGACGGGCACATCAGAAACACTGCCTGTGGCTCATATTTTGAAGTGTGCATGCAATTCATTTGTTCCTCTTTCTCTTCTTCCCTCAGAGGCTTTTTCTCTCTTCTCACATATTGGCTTCAGCATGTGTTAAACCCCTTCATTATAATACTCCTTGTGCTTTAATTATTATTTACATTTGTTGCAGTATGATAAATGTCTCTGCTGGCTCATTTCGTTTTGCATGAAAATAGCTGGCATCACATCCAAGTTAGAGATATTTTCCTGTATTGTCTTGTATTTGGATGGGATTTTTTTTATTTGCAATTTATTTCTATTCATACTAATGCTTGCATCTCTGTCAGCATGATAATTTGTTCTCATCCATGGCCACAATGTGCAAAGGGAGCATGATGCGCACACAGGCAATGAATGATATCAGCTTCATTTAATATCTCTCCAAGTCTTCCACGACACTGAACATAATCTTCACCAACTGGGAGCAGAAAGCAACGCACTGCAAAAAATACACACACACACGCACACGTACACACACACATATGAAAGGAATTATTGTAACAAGTGAGTGAGAAAAAAAAATGTGATGACTAACAATTATGTGTTCCAAGGTCAGAAATACACAAATGGAGTTGGAGTCCTGCCACAGAGGATGATGGGTAGTGCTTCTGATTTATGTTCCATATAGATGGCACGTCGCATTTTTGTCATCTGTGTCCAGCTGGAGCATACAAGAACATTTGGTATCGCAGTAAACTGGTCTGTCTTTGTCTGGCAGGAGAGCTGTCACTGGCCTTTGTTGCATCAGCAACGCTGCAAACCACCAGACGACAAGAGCTTTGTGAAGATTGTGACGCTGGCACGTTTTGCTGGGACTTTGTCAAAACTATTGTTATAATCTAAGTTTTATTCTGCAGACAACACACGCTGAAAATGTTGAAGCGGTTCACTTTACACATATCGAAATCGCTGATTATTATACAGCGCACATTTCACACCGGGAACTGGCTGGCTTATCAGGTGCCAGTGATGAGTCAACACCATTAATTCCTGCTGGTATGGTTTATGCATTTTAAAGCAAGTAAACAGATTTAAATACAGAAAAAAAATATAATTTTGTTAACACCGGGTACCTATGGTGTTTACTTCCAGGGGGAAAATAGTAGTGTCAGCGATATCATTCTGCAGTGCAATCTGTCCAGGTTGTACTTCTCGCCCAGTGACAGCTGGGAAAGGCTCCAGACGCCCTGCAAAATAGGAGGATAAAGAGTATGCTACACTCCCTCGAAATAATTACTGTTTAATACGCTATATTTCAAAGTTATGGCATGCTGCATAACAAAGGTTTTAAAAAAAGTGAAATTCTGATAACTTTTATGTTATCAACGAGCCTTTGTTGGCATGTAGATTCACAATTGAATCTCTGAATAATGAAGGACTTGTCAGTGATTAATTGCATTTTAAATACTTAGAGTATATCTGACAGGTTAAACACCAGCAACACCTCAGAGGCAATTTAGTCAATCAGACTGCAGACAAATTACCTACAGTAAGTGGTTGTTCAACATAGCGGAAGACTATTTTGCTGGGTGATGGTCAGGTGAGACGTGGAAAGGCCACCTCGATGGAAGTGACGAGTAACTGTGGGCTTCAAGGGCAGGGTGCCGCCGCCGACCTGACATACTGTATCATCATTAGTTAATGAACTGAAGGGCTGGATAAATGACATGGCCAATAAAGAATAGGACATGGAAATCATTTGTGGATACAAGAGCTCTTACCAGTCTATGTACACGCCTTTGAGAGTAACTCTGGTCTCCCTCGGGAGGGGGGTAGCGTGGGAGAAACATGTTGGCGACATTGTCAGTCATCGTGGTTGACATCTCGCACCCTCCTGTGTCAAGGGCAGCTGCTTCCACTGCCGTCAGCACCATTAATAAAAGGTGCTTCCGCTGTGTGTTTAGTCATTTTTCTCAGTGATTCGACATAATCACAGCTCTGATACTGAACACCTGCTCAGAAGAACGTGTGCCGCTGTTTACACTATCTACAAAATGTCCATTTTCCCTACTCCTTGGAGCTGCGAAAGATGTACCCTTGTTATTTCTGTGTCAACATCTTCCCCGGCTGAAGTGTCCACACTCCAGCCCACACGGCTCCAGCAACCTTTTTATCTCATCTGCCATAGCATCTGACGTATCGCCTTGGCCACCTACCTGCAGCACCCTGGGCCTGGTGGAAAACTGACGTTACACCAGGCATGCGGCTTTATCCTATGTGACAGCCAGCCAATACAAATAAAGTCAAGTCAAGATATATTTTCTCTGTTATGGTATGTGGTACATGTTATGTCAACCACTTTTCTTTGTGTGCAAGTGTGTGTGTGCATTTAGCAAAAGTGTAAGGCTGGACTTCCTTTTTATTTGCTATTGCAGACGTTTCATCATTCAGGAGGCATCATCAGCTGATGGGAGTCTGCACAAGCTAGTTGTGAGACAGTTTAGCTGAATGTGTTCATAATTGTAACCCGTAACCGGGATCCCTTCGGAATTGAAAACGGCAATGAATTGAAACCTCAGAAGAAGTTTTGTGTTATGACATGATGTAAGTGGAAGCAGTTGCTTGAACTCCCTCAATTTCTTCAGTAAGTGAAATCGATGGGGGGAAATAAACTACAGCGCTCTCAGAATTTATCTGAGACTTATTGGAAATGCTCCGATGACCCCTGGTGGTCGATGAGCCTCAGTGATGACACTAATGTTCATGACGAGAAACGACATTCAAGGTAAAAATCTATCCTTCTTCTTCTTCTCGTCGGTAATGACTGCTGTTTAATGAAGCAGCAGCCCATAAGCATCCATGTGACTCATCAGGATAAATAACAGCTGTAAAAGGTTTCTAGATCCCACTCTCTGCCAAATTAGTGTGATTATTTTGATCATTTATTTATTTATTGTGATACACAACTGAATTAGCTGCTCTTCTTGTCTTATAGTAGGCAGGGGGGGGTGGGGGGGGGGGGGGGAAATTATGTTTGATATTAATGTGTCGGACACGAACGGAAACCTGTCCTCGTCTCTGGCCTGATGATAAATCCAAGCTACTACTACAACTTGTTCAACACACAAACTGCAGTCATTTGAAACAATACATTTAATTAAATGAACATAATTTTACAATAAAAGATGAATATGTGCTTCTCCCATGGTTTTTATGTTATGTTTCTTTTTGTTGTAGCATCCTCACAGGTGTAGAAGTAAAATGTTTTACTGTGCAGTGTCAAGATTAGCAGAAACCTCTTGCACGTAGCATCTTTTTAGACTAATCCAGTTTTAAAAAGCCCTTTTCAATGTTTCTCATCTCACACATTCACACAAGCAAAGGGCCAGTGTTTCTACCGACTGCCATTGAACCAGAGTTCCCTAATTCAGGTCCTGGGGGGCTGCTATCCTGCACGTTTTAGACGTCCCCCTGCTCCGACAAGCCTGCTCCAAGTAAACTGGCCATTTAAAGACTTCTGTAGATCTTGATGACAAGCTGATGAAGATGGATTTGTTTGAATGAGACAGGTTGGAGAAGGGAGATGTCTAAAGCACGCATGGCAGCAGCCCCGCAGGACATGGATTGTTCAGTGCTGCATTAAACCAAATTTATGTAAATCTACATTTGACCTCAAGATGGCACTGTTGACTTAGGAAAGAAATTAGTGCGTGTCTCCTCACTGCTCCCCCTCTCTTCTTTTTTTTAAATCCCAGTCAAAGTAATTAGTTATGGAAACATTAAATGATAAAAACCAATTTGGCTGAATAACTAAAACCACAACAGAATCGTGACTAATGATGGACGAAACCCAGAAGCTGTTATGGGATGAAATGCAAATCTTGATGTACCGATTTGTGATACACATGTGATGTTCAGCTGCAACAATGTGGACCGTGTATTCGATTTTTAATTCACGTCTGTCAAATATTAAGAGCAAATGTTAGGAGAATACTCTCTAATTTGACTAAATAATCATAATCAAATGAAGACTGAGGTATTTTAGAAATATTCTGGCAACTACAATGAAAGTATTTAGCCTCACTTGGCTGAAAAATAAGATCCTAAACACGGTAAGCAGGCATTTGCAAATACTCTGTTTGCAGAGATCAAAAGGCTGCGTGAGAGCACAGCTATTTACTGTCTTGACAACTCCTGCTTGGGGCTGATGGGAGCAAGATAAAGTCTTGACATGCTCACAAAGGTCAATTGCTGTGTGGTGCCTGGATGTATCCAGATACCAGAAGGGCTTCCTTTCCTCTTAATTAAATACTAGATCTACCTTATCTCAGTTTCTCATGCTGACAAGACTCTCTTGTAAACCAAAGACAACTTTTCCTTGGATGACAGATCAAATGCTAATGAATAAACAAACAGGCGAAGGGGAAAAAAAAAATCATCATGCAAGTCAAGAATGAACAAATGTGCTGCAGCTCACAGAGGACTGCAAAGACCACACTTCTAATCTAATGCCAGGATCTCTGTGGGGTTTATCTCTGACTCAAGAGTCGAGGTAATTACCTTAGTCATGGAGGTCATTGTGGTACGAAATGGAACGGGGTGAGGATCTGAACTTACTTTATTTCCCAAGCCAGAGCAAAGACGGCGAAGGAAATTTTGATTTGTCTCATGTCAGTCAGTAAAAGAGTCAGCTGGCATTCGGAAAGGGGTTTGTGTTGTGCAATTATCCCCAACCTAGAAGTGGGACAATCAAGCTTTGACGGTTTCGTGATTCTCCGTCTGGAATAACTGTGTCAAAATTAAATTCTGGCTAAGAGAGAGCTACTTTGATTGTGGAGTGTTGACACTTCGCCCGCTTTACCCCACAGAAACAGGTTGTTACAGAATTCCCCACGGAGACGAGACAAACAGCGGATGGTGAAAGTGTGGCAGCAGGGTACTTGAGCTTTATTTAGCCATGTGCCTTTAATTCACATGGGGATTGGGTGCAATGCCGTTTGTTCCTAACCACAACATTAAAAAGACGGAGGCCTCTATGATGTTGCCACGGTAACACACATTGTGCCTTTAATGACAGCCTCCACTCACACATCTTTTGCATTATCATTTGCGACCCTGATAGAATCCAGCCTGGGCTGTGCCGATGCCGTGTATTCGTAGTTCTACGGGGCGGCATGCGTCCCAGTCATTTTGTATACATCACCATGGCAGACATCATGTGTCATTTATTTATTTACACATCATAATTAGCTTGCAGGGTGTGTTTGCGTTCATGTTGCGTCTTGCTGTCTGATAATGCATGGCTGCAGGTGTAAGACTGAGTTCATGTTGTGCTGGCCTGTAGCAACATGTGCTGCTGCTGCTGCTCTTGGTATTATGTCCATTTTCTGCGCCAGCGATGATAATTCAGCTGACCATCACCTCTTGTGCTCCCTTGTGGATTTAGTTATAAAGCGGGGGAGAGCACTGGCTGAGACGACGTAAACAGCATGAGTATTTCCATCACGTTTATCAGACCATCCACCATCCAAATGGCCGCGGCGTTACTTTCATTTTCAGCTCACATTTGTATAGCCGTAGGCAGCAAACCAGAGTAATACCTGGTGGCAGGCAGGACCCAGACAAATGTACATCACTGACATGTTAATATCTTTACTCAATTAAGGCGAGAGGGGATGCTTGTGAGATGTTATTCCAATTAATAGCCCATATTTCTTACTGCCATTCATAATCAATATTTCATCTGACATGAATATAAATAGGAACATGTGCTGGTGTATTCATCTTCCCCAAATTATCTCTATAAGGTGACAGTCTGTGCATGCTTAATTGCAAATTCAAAAGGATGAGAGGATAATAACTTGCGTCTGCATATGCTCGCGCGTTTGTGAGGCTCCGCAGCCACCAATACGGCTGCAGGTTTTCTGAAAATAGAGACCAATTTTCATTTTCAGCTCATTATCACCACATTAGGTAATTCAGAAACTGGTATTGAGCGCACTCTGAAAGCCCATTCTGTTAATCTCAGATATGAGCTCCAGACTTTATTTGTAGTTACCTAAAGGCATCTGTGTACATATTTGTGCGCTTTTCGGTAAGAAATTGTGATGTTGTGATGCTTCAATCAGCATTCCTTGTTAGAAGTTTTACAGATAAAGAAAAAAAAAATTTAAGTATAATTTGGCCTCTGAACAGCCTTTGCTCAAAGAAAATATTTTTTGTATCTGTTGAGCTCCTTGAAACGAGGCGCCCAGTGCTTGTTCTTCCGTAAAACAATGTTCTTTTGGGGTTTGCCTTTGAAAGAGAGAATACTTCAGCTGTGGGGTAGCCTACCTTAAAGGACCCTAAATACTTAAAAGGACCATGTATTCACATCTCTGGGATTGTTATGGGACCTAGGATTTTCCGAAGACTTCAAAGGATAATGGGATAATTATTGCACTTTTCACCAGGGGCAAAGAGAGAGGGAGACACAGAAGGCATCAGGCAAAAAAAAAAGGTGGTGGGAGGGGGGGCTAATGTGCTCAAAGTAGACAATAAATCTAATAGCGTGCAAATTGATTGGAAATATGCTCTCAGAGGAACGTCATGTCAGGGAACATTATTATCAAGTTTGATATGTTAGATGTTAGATCTTGAACTCTTTTATGGTTTATGTAAAGATTATTTCATGGATGTTTTCTCTTTTTCTTCTTTTTGAGAATTGATAGCTCAGTGCAGACACACTCACACATACAAAGAAAAGCACCAAAAAAACCAAACAACTGATGCGAGCATAGCTGATAGCAGCACTGATTAAATTGCAATCGATTCCTGCAAAATGTCAGGAAATGCAAGGGTCTTGTGCCATTTAATGTGTGTCAGATGAGAGCTGTAGGTAAGGGTCTGTGTTATCACTCATATGTCACAGAATGCGGAGAATGACAGGGTGGTGCCGGGGGTTTAATTGGCGTCAACACGTGTCGCGGAGAGCGCAGGCCAAGTCTCCAAGGCAATGCCCAGAAGATGTGAGTCAAGAGAAGCACTCAACAGGCGTTTGAAGGGAAGCAGTTATATTTACTTACTGGGGATATATTTTTTCTTTTATTATCAAGCTTTACGACAGCCAAGAGAGTGATATAAGGTATGACGTTCAAAAGAAATAAAAATGGAAAATGATAACTTTAATAACCTGAGCACGGGCAAATGAGGATCAGTCAACAACACTGTCCTGACTTTTTAAAAAAAGATGGAAAAAAACAAATCCCACATTGATAAACTCTGATTTTGCAGACTAATAAAATGGCACTTATGATCAATATGACTATAAATTGCTTTTGTTGGACAAGGCTCCACCAGAATTGAGTAAATATAATCATTCAAAAAGCCTCTCCAGAGGCTATTGGTTGTGTAGTACCTATTCATCCACGTGTCTGTCGCTTTGCCGCATCCCAGGAAGGCTCTTGAGTTACTCTGACATAACAAACGCACACATAATGTATACACAAAGCGAAATCATGAAGACAAAACAATTTATTTAAAACACCTTGGCTGACAAAAAACATAAATACTAATTAGATCGGTAATTGACAAGGAGGAGACAGCCAGCCCCGGTCAATGTGCTCAGTTTAAGGATTCAAAGACAGAGGAGGAGATTATTCTTTTGGATTACCTAAATGGCTTTTCCGGGAAAAAGCCATTAATCAAAGGCACCCTCTTGTTAGGAAATAGCTCTGTAGAAGAAAAAAAAAATAGAAAGTACAACCTTCTCATTTCTGCACAGAGATTCCTGGCAAAGCTATAAAACATGGTATCATGGATGTCTGGCTCCACTCCAAACCCATTAATGATGTGATGATTGAACTCCCATTCACGGAGTAACTCAAGACACTCAACATGTCAGATCGGGTTTGTAAACAAAGGTCGCCGGGACAGATCAAGGTCAAAGCGGAGATGTTCTTAACGTCGCTGGGTGATGTTTATGCTACTGAAGTGACAGCGCAGCATATACTGGGGCCTATTTTTAGCAAATGTACCACAGTAGTTTCACACTCTGAATGCGGAAATCTGCCTTAAACAAAACCTGAATGTCAAATAGAATAACACGTATGGGCTTCAATGAATCACTTAATTCAAAACATGATACCTCTGATGAATATATTTACCTTTTTTCCCCCATTATTTTCTTAGTTGAATACGGCCCTCTGCCACTAAAAGTGCGTTTCACAGTCGTAAAAAACACCTTCCGCTGGGTGTTGTCCTCCTTTGAATTCACAGGAGGGGAGGGGAGGGGGTCTCCCAGATTCCCACAAGAAGCATGACAGATAAATAAAGCAAAATTAAGTTAGAAGTAGTCAAAAAAAAAGCACCATCAACAACAAAGACAACAGATAATTTATTCTTCTTTGTTTCCCCTGTTTTTCTTCTCCTCCACAATGGGCATGAAAGCTAACATCCAGCATGAAACGTGTGATAATTCATCTAAAGAAGGGGATACCAGATGGAAATGATGTTATGAGTGTGTGTGTTCTGTGTGAATTATACACCGTTCCAGCTTGTGCACAAACAAAAAAGTCACCGAAATAAAAACTCTTCACAACTTATGAAACTGAGAGACTAATAATCAAGGTGGCATGGCTGGATGAGAGACTGGATGTTATTTTTGTGTTACTCCATATTTATGTCTCAGTCATTATCGACACAGTGAAAAGCTAATAAATGCACAAAGACAAGAATCACAATCTTATTTGTAGCTGCAAGCTACAGTATGTATTATGATTATTATATGATTACAGCCTTTCTTTTCTTCTTTCTTTATCTTAGCTGTGAAGCCACTATAATTTTACGTTACACACTTTAGCATGTTGGAAGATGAAATGTTATTATATTAGATTACTTCCACTAAAACCCACAACGTGCTTGTGTAATGTGGTGTGTTTCTTCAGTTTCCTCGGGAGGGTGACAGCAACAAGTCTCGGGGATCAGCTCACTGTGGGTGGATGGCTGCGACGTGTTGACAAAACTACAGTTTTATTCAAGTGTTAAAAAAAATGTAGTGATCAAATCTTAGCAGCAAGGAGAAGAGTATATTTAGCTTGGGGTTTGGGGCAGAAAAAAAAAAGAAAAAGCAAACAAATTACAGCTTATCAGAAAGGCTATGGAAAAAAAAAAGTCAGTATGAAAAAACAAATATTGCAGCGCTGAGACTGAGAGAACAGAGGCTCTCTTCGAAAAGGGAAGAAAACGTCTTTGCTCTATATAAAACTCCCGGAAAGAGATGCATTCGTTGAAGTATTTGTCAGATTGTGTACAGAAGGCAGTAACGAGGCTCTCATGTAAAGCCTATTGCTTCATTTTAACACCATGTACTTGGAAAAAAAGCAACCATGAACAAACAAAACAAATCAAAGAAAGGGAAAAAATAAGTGACAACTCAACCGTCCTTTCAAAAATGCCCAGAGCAACAAACACACAGGACAGGACAGACACGAAAAAACTAAATGTAAGGACAGGGATACCTGCTGCAGGGGAAAGAAACAGAGAAACACAACGTTACTAACTGCAGCAAAGCCATATACAGCTTACATGTAGACTCAAGAGACAAGGCAGAGGAAAATACCTAGTGCATCATGGGAGATCCCCCTGAAACCTTTGGCCTACAGCAGCATAACTAAAGGGATGGCTTGGGATCCTCTGAGTCAGCCCAACGACACGTTTTATTAAAAATGCGAGTTTTAAGTCTAATCTTAAAAGTAGAGACGAGAGAAACGATGAGCTGGTTCCACAAGAGAGGAGCCTGATAATTGAAGGCTCTGCCGCCCATTCCCCTTTCGGAAACTCTTGCAGCCACGAGAGGAGTTATTTGTGGTCGGATCAATGTAAGTCTGCATAAATCAATGTAAAATTTCCGCATATATGCTGTCAGCCGAGATGCATTTTAATACTTATTTATTATGCATTCACTGTAGTTTGTTGTAACCTGTAAAGTCAAATCCGGCTCCTTGAACAGATCTGTGTCCTTTAGGATCCCTCAGTCACAACTCAAACTCTGATCCAATAACACCCCTTTGATTCCACTTCCATCCTCCGTGAAACAAACAAACAATAAACCTCCCCAAATATAGAAATCCTGCCAGCGATACAAGAACTCACCGGGCGTCATTCATGAAACGTGAGCAGAATTAATTTGTGTTCAACCTGCTTAAATGTCCATGTGTTGCCATTCTTGGAGAAGTTGGACTTTCTGGACTTTCCACGGGTGCAACTGATGATCACTTCACATGTTCAAGCATCGTATTTGGTGTTATTTTTAAATGTCAGTGAGCTGATGAAATTGACTTGACGACAGACGCCAATGTGACGTGGTCGTGTTTGCACTCGAGCGGCGGGGACCCTGAACCATAAACCCGAGAATAAGCGCAGAAGAATATTGTCATGCTGTGTCTCACGCATTGTGGCCACGAAATGAGGTCTTCATGCCAGAGAATGATCTAAGGTAAGTGGTTGATTCAAAGAGCAGTGGTGGGCCACCTAAACATCTGAATTAACACATTTCCTTGCTAAAACAATAATAATGATAACAATAATGAACTGGTATTTCACATTTTGCTGCAGATTGGTTTAGGGGGGGCTCCATTATATTTGAGAGCCAAAACCTTTCTATAACCTTTAGTTAAGGGACATTAATGCACCATAACCTAAATTTGAATCCAGCCCATCATTTCTGAAAGTATCTGTTAAAAGCAATACACTGCCTGGCTGCCACACGGTGATAGCGATGCAAAACATAATATAACAAGTATAAACTTACCTTTGGAGCTTGCTGTTGACGTCTGTGGACACATGTCTGTCTCTATCAGTATGACGGCCATTTATTTATTTATCCATCGTCATATCGAGCCATTTTCACTTCACCTCCTGAATGCTCCATTGAACAGAGGATGGGCATTCAATCACCTCTTTCCAGGTCTGTGGCTCTCCGGTCCCTGTCACGCCCGTAGCCATCTAACACACATGCCACATGTTTCCTCTTTGCTCCACTTCAGTTAAAATTACCCCCATTGTCATGTCAGAAAAAAAAAAAAAAAAATTCTTCTCCCTTCACTCATCACTCTGTTGCTTTCTTAATGTGCGCCACGTCCACATGTAGACATGCAGACTGAGGACGTACCTTTACGCCCAACCTGCACTCGATCGCCCTTCATAAATGTGCACACATTCCTACGATCAATATCCGTGTTCCACATGAAGTTTGTCAATCTGGAGTAGATTTTAGGTACCCTGATGAGTTCTGTACAATTTCGTAAAAATTTACCAAAAGTTGATTGCAAACATGTATTTTTATCAAATAAAATGAAGCTTTATTACATTTTTAAGCTTTTAAAAAATGTTTTGCTTGTTTAAACCAAGGAATTAATGTTTTTTGCTTCATTTTAATGGAAATCTGCAATTGTGACTCTGCTGTTTTTCATCCAGTGTTTCAGGGAGTGCTCATTGATCGAGGTGAGCACTTGATTCAGATGCTTCCGTGGACACGTGTCCTGTTTAGTCAACCTGGATCTCATGTCTGCGAGACCCCTTGATTGGTGGGTGGCGTGTTCCTACTAAAACAGTACAACTAACATGCTATCAGCTCCAATCCAATGTTATTTGTTAAGCACTTTTAAAACAACCACAGCGGACTAAAGTGCTGTACAGAATAAATAAAACAGCTAACAGCTGATACGCTGTTGTGTATGCTGTAGCATACAGGATGCTTGAGAAACAGTCAATCAAATGTTCGCCAGTGTAAATATTTGTACTTCCTTCAAAGCCCTGATGTAAGTAGCGGCGCTAGTTTTAGGACTTGATTGCAGAGTTTTGGGGATTTGAGCATTCAGCAATCTGCCAAAACATCTTGATGACTGATCTGGATCCATATTGATTCACACATCTCTAATTTTAACAACTACACATTGGAACATTGTGCAGGATATCAAAATGACTGTTGGTTTTCTGGTACTTTTCTTTGTCTGTCAGTTGTCTATTGTTAATTTGCACATCATATGATTTCATTCAAATGAAGCAGCACATCACAAGAAATCTGATCTGGATCAGATTTACAGGATGCTGCTACCTGACGGAGCGGGCTCAGACACGGATTATCCAGGTGCACATCTTCACTCACAACTTGAAACCGTACTGCACCAACAACTAATGAATGAAGGCATCGGATTCAACTTCAGAGTTAAGTCTGGAGATCAGTTTTCCTATTTTCTTTGCGTGTATTGAATGCATCAAAGGAATCACTGGGAGAGAAAAACCTACTTAACATCAGTGAAATAACATCTTAATGAGAAAGTGTTATTTACTTTAGCCTAAAGAAATGAAATAAAACAAACAATTAGGATTCAGCCAACAGTGAAGCCTTTTCTCCGTGTTGGGGGACCGAGCTGCTGGCAGATCGTGGACTGTCTGACCCCAAAGTTGGGCCGAGGACAAACACTGCCTCATTACCATTAGCACAAACTCCGGTCAAAAAAGATGCTTCGCATGAAAATAGATGCAAAACAAATGCTACCAAAATGTTAGAAGGGGACGGATGGGTTGCAAAATAATTATTAAACAGCCAGCAAGTCACAAAAAGCTCTGTTACTGTTCATGGTTCCTCTGGAACCGTTTTTGTTGTCGTTGAGCTCTCAGCCACCGTATAAAACAGGGCTTACTACCCACCGTCCTTGACTACACTGCAGGCAAGGGAAATGAAAGTATATTTAGTAATATAGTTTGGTCAGCGTTATGGGACTCTTAGTCACAATGATGCTCTCTTATACTGTATCCGCTGCTCTCAGGCAGGGGCGCCCACATTTTTGATGTTTTCCCTGCTTAAACACAATTGATTTAAACAAATGCGTCATTAATTTGTGCAGAAGTTGATAATGAGCCGATGGTGATCCATTCATACGAATCAAGTGTTTTAACCATCTGAAACATGCAGGGCACCAGCTCTGCAGGACTGGAACTGGGCCTCCCCGTTCTCGGGTCACTGAATATAATTCATGTCCAATTTTACGCTCGCAATGGATGGCAGAGCTGTACAAATGATGTTAAAAGACAGGCACACTCCACTAAAACTCATTGCTATGTGCAGAGTTATAAAGATACAGAGAGGGAGCTGTGGTGTCATAACTCTTAGCGTTTTGACCAAAAACCTTATCACATGGATGTCATGAAGATCTCAGGAAATTATGTATGTGGGTCAATTTTTCTGCATCACTAGAAGCCAGACTACAGGAAGAAGCTCTCTGGAAAGCCCGTAAGGAAAAGGTTTTTAGTAATAGACACTGTACAAATATAAATGAATTGACAATAACTTTAATTCAGATCAATCCATGCCCATATGATATTAATTCAACATGCCAGCTCAGTCTATAAAGAAAATTTGTAATAGGTAAGTTGTCCATATCATTCAACCCCAGTGTTGTCACAATCCATGGCTGAAGGAGCAGGCTGGCAGTGGGGTGTACTTGACATTTTTCCAGTGGATCAGCACAGTTAAGAGGTCTGTATTTTCTTTTTCTTGCCAAAGACTGCAGCGAGTGGTGACCCATCATGCAGGGACAGTGGCCTATTGCTTTATCCTCCTCACTAAGGCCAGTGATATGGCATCCAGAAGTGCCTCGCACCACCTTTCTTCATTTCTCGTGCTAAAATAGACTCAAACATAAGAGTGCATTACAAAACCTGCGATAGATTTAAGTTAATATACTGCTAGATGACATGTTTTCTGTAGGGGCTACTGCATCTGAAAATACAGCGGTAGTCTCCACATCGTCAGCAGCGCCGACATTTGTGCTGCAAAAGACAGCTGGTGTTGACGAGTACGGACATGGAGAAGGGTACTTATGAAGGTCAGAGTGAAGGAAAGGAGAAGCAGGAGCAGCGGAGAGGAGCTGAATCGGTTAAGAGTGATTACATGATGGCAAAGCGGGGAGGAGTGGGGCAGCGTAAGTGCCTGCATATGCGCATATGTGTACTCGCCATGCCAAAACTGTGATGCCAGTATATTAAATTCCACCAAAGTGTTTTGGCTACTCACTAAACCATCACAAATTAAGCCTTTTGGGCATTTAGCTTTCTGGTTTGTATCATTTTGATATAAACCAGCTAATACTTTGGTCAGTATTGCATTGCTGAAGTTAACTTTACTGCAAGTGAGTTAGCTCATCACCATCATCTGATAAAGATGTAAGGGCTGCATAAATAGCCTGGAAATCATCTTTACTATTTCAAATGTGTACCATATATATTGCTTAAGGTCAAATCCTCATACATCCGCCATAGCAACCTTTTACTATAAATAAATACAGTAATTACTTTGGCTTGTTTGCGAAGGCAGTTTGCAGGGTGAAAACTTCATATCTGGGAGCTAATTTCCCCACAAGAAATGAAGGAAACAGGAATAATTGGTTCCAGCTTTGCCAAAATTCCTACTTTTTGCCATGAAAGTTAATGTTTGTAATTTGTGTACAATTTGAACACAGTATAAAGATATTAATCAAAGAGAAACATAATAATAAAGCATAAAATATGTTGACAATAATGGTAAAATCTACTTAGCCGTGTCCGCAGGCCTTCTCTGCGTGCAAGGAACGGTGAGGGGGGATGGGTTACTGTCACACTGTACTATCCCAAAGCCATAAAGCACCTAAAAAAGACTGCGAGACATCTCCATGTTTGTGTTATCTGGTTCGTACCGAGTGCATAACTGACCAAGGAATCAGGTGACAGAGCGATGCTGAGCCTGCACAAAACCACCACTTGGAAAACAGGTAATAAGTTCGTACTACATGCTAATTTTTGCTTGGGCGACAGATTGTAACTGAAATCATTCAGGAGGATTTGTAAGTGGAGGTTCTACTGTACCTCATCATGCCTTTTTTTCCATTAAAATTAAACCATTTAATTTGCAAATTCTAGACGTTAATGCAGAAAAAGGAGTATTTTTTGTTATTTTACCAATTTTCTTTGAACACATGAGTAAATGGCAGTCAATATTTGAGTCTTTATCATATTGAGCAACATTTTTTTACTGTTGAGCAACATTGCTGAGGGATGTTCTTTCATGAGAATGGATTGAACACGCAGGTGAATAAAACACATCACGAGCAACTGAATCATAAACGTCGATGGAACATCAAACAGCTCAGAAGCACAACTGCAGTGACAGGTGATGGCTGATCGTCTCTGCACCTCATCTCACCTTCTCCAGCTCTGTTTTGTTGAATATTTTATCTCCTATTACTGGTACTTGACTCCCAGTGTTAACTTACATGAAATTGATGACGGCCTGATGATAATTCACATCCATTGTGAAGAATGTTAAAAAGCTGCCACATATATCTTCATTTCATTTCCAGCAATTCCGGCAACAAAAAAGAAAAAAAAAAAAAGACTGTTGGGCCCATCTGTCCTTGCCCAACCATAACCTCTTTTCCATTTGCTGATTACAACAATTTTTCCGCTATCATGCTCATTTTGTTTTATTTGATTATTTTATCATCGTGATCATCTGTAACCAACACGGAATTTCTCTGTCTCACATTTTCTTGACCCCGTAATGCGTCTCTCTCAAGGTCAAAGAGAAGTGGTAATGGAAAAAAAAAAAGAAACTGTGCTTTAGAGTCTCTTCAGATCCTGCTCTAATCTCCTTTTTCAAGATGATGGAGGGAAAGGATCACATATGACGGAAGAGTCTTTAAAATGGATTGAAAAAAAAGATGACGAGAGCCCACGCAATCACTCCTCCCTCTGGTGCAAGAACTAAATCCCCAAAGGAAACTCCTCATAAACATTCTTTTTTTTTTTCTCTCCAAGACTGCTCAAACTGTGCCCAGATTTTCATTTATTGTGCCTTTGGTGAATATTCACTGAAGCGGTATGGTAGCTTGCCGACAAATCAAGTTACCTGGAAACAGGCTTGCTGCCTCTGCCCCGGCTGTAATTCCCATCCCTCTGACAGACCTTCCAGTTTCATCTACTTTAGATGAAGTCAGCGTTAAATTAATCGTATATTAATTTAAGACTTTTTAATCCAGCAACACGACTTCTTTGTTTAGACGAGCAGGCGGGTTCACGGACCTGCTTCATTAGGGGATTTAAAGTCGTGCTGGATGGTTATGTTTCACATCCCTCACTAAAGAGAGAAAAATGGGGCACTGAAGCAATGTAAATGCTCCCTCACCTCATCTAAGTCTCGATGAAACTCTATTTTGGCTGTCATTTTCACTCATACATGTCGAGTTTTCAGGGGAGCCAATAGTGGAAAGAACATATTTGCCTTCACAAATTGCATAAAATCCAGGCCAGGATTTGGAAACAAAGTTCAGGGATAGAGAATCTACATGCATCTCTCAGTGAAGCTTTGATAGATGTTTTTCATTAAAACATTTTTTCCTTTTTTCCTTTTTTTTTTTTAATCAGCTTCGTCAATGACCTTGAGGGGACAATGGTTTAATTACCAAGGTTAGAATTTGGAGCAATTGTTATCTTTCTTTTCTTTTTTTTCATGGTTAGATGCTGTGTCCTTGTTGCAGACAGGCAGAGCACAATGAGAATTAAAATGAGAGTAGATTGGATAAAAGGAATTGCATCATCGTCTGCTGTGCATTCTGTCAGTTAAAGCATGCTGATTTAAAATCCAGTCTGAGTATATTTTTCTTGTGCCGCTTCTCTTATGGCTTTGGCTGTTTACTGTTTACTTTAGGTAAATATAAAGAGACTCTACAGGATCTGACTTTGGATATTTGACAGGGTAATTATCCTACATAGAATTACTGGCAAAATGTAATTAAGGAATGTCTTATTTGCTGACTCTAATAGAAGATCGACCAGATAGGGTAAAAAAAAAACAAAACAGAACTGTCGGGGCTCTCATGCAGACATGGCTCTTGAGCCAATACTGAACAGCGATTTGACTTAAATACAAACAGTTTTGATCCAAGCGATCCCACTGAGCCAAACATTTACTTCTTCACATTTGCACACAGCTATTGCCTAAAATGACAAAAGTGTTCTTTTTTTCTTGCTGTTAATAGATGTTCTGAATGATTGATGCGGTGGCATTTGGCATGCCATGCCTGTCAGTCAGCAAGTTCTTTGATTATGTTTTATTGCTCTCATTATGTCTTACTGACTCAAATTTAGCATTCAGGTCAATATTGAGACCAGCCTTACCTATAATGAGCCTCGCCGCAGCACCGTACAAGCACCGCGGCTTCTTACTTTGATTATGGACCATTACCATCGTCTCACAATGAACACAGAGGGCACTGGATCTTTTCAAATTGACCCTTATACTCTTCTCATTTCTTTTTTCCCCCTCTGTACCAGCTTCAAGTCATTAGCATCATTAGCGTGATGCCTTTTTTTTTTTATTTCTCCCACTTACTCACTTAAAACTTTGATATTGCCTGAACCATCTCTCTTTCGTTTCATTGTTTGCCAAAACATTATTTAAAAGCTGATTTAAAAACATGGGTTTTCAATGATTGTTATATATCGCTGTGAGTTTTATTTATTGCAGCCAGTATGAAAACAAGATACTGGATCTCTTCACTCTTGAGCTTTATTTAATTTGTTAAAGGAGAATTCAGGTGTTATACGAACCGTCAGTCGATTATTAGATAGTGAGGAATGCAAACGTTCCTATTGGGACTAAAACTACTTGATGGGAAGCAGTTTTGAGTGAGAATGGAATATATGTTCGCAGCAAAATAGCCATAAATGTTAGCCCAGAGGGCAGTCTACCAGTGTCAGAATAAATTGCTATTTCAAGCCTCTGACAAGATTCAAAAATGTCATTCCACTTAAATGATAGTGTGGATAGAGTCCCTACAGACAAAGAGAGGTAATTAAAATGAAAAAGGGCTGTTTGTGCAGGTTTGTCTGTACTGTTGCTGCAAAGTCATCATAAGTCTGTAGAAGTCCGATATAAATTCACACAAACTACTGCCAACAGGTAGAAAAGAATGGAAATCCATAGCCCTTTGCCTTCATATAACTGGATGGGTACTTAGAATTTTCTGACAAAATAGGCAAACGTTAAAAGCAGAGGCCACAAACCCACCTCTTTTTGAGTCTATTGACAGTACTTTGGGCACAATCAGGGGTAATCTTGTTCTGACTTATGACGATGTAGCAGCAAATGCACAGAGATTTAAGTGTTGTCAGAGGCTTGAAATACCAATTTATTCTGACAGAGCGCTGCCCCCTCCCCGACTCCATGCTTATATTGACTGTCATTTTTGTTGCAGTCATCTGAAGTCGCATTTCCATTACCCTTACATTTGCACAAAACCCAAATACTGAAAAAAAAACCCACAGCAAACTTTTAATGGAAACTGCTCTAATTCCCAAAAAACTCCCAAATATCACGAACGCCTTTTTACACTTTCATTAGGTGTTTTTTCAGGCGTTTCCAGAAACCAGTTTATCGCAAAAGTGTAATGGCAATGCTTTTTGTGCATTTCCACGTCACTGGCAGTGCTGAATGTGATGTAGCCAGTCAATCTAAAACCACCAAACTCTAGTTTCTAGCTGTTTTTTTTTTTTTTTGTAATAAGGGTTTTGCCTCTGAATAATCATTTGAATGATCATCCACTGCCTTCATTATCTGACTATTTTTTCGACAGCGGTAACAACAATTGCAATAATTTGTCAAACACAAAATTCAAATTTCCATCAGACAACGCACGCAGTAGGTTTGAAACACTTTAATATAACACATATTTGGCTTTGGCATTTAGGCTACATTTAAGTATAGTTTATCAGGCTTAAACATAAATACTGGGGTGTAGGACTAAGGGATTGACGGCGAGCTTGGTAGGTGAGACATCCGAAGGCATCTAAGAACGCATACTCCTTGGTCCTTGAATAGGTCAAAGAACAAATTGAGTAATCAGAACGAACCATTCGGAGGGGTAAATACGCAGGCGCACGCACTGCAGAGATTGCTGCCTGAAATAACTCCTGGGGGCGTATCACATTTTTTTGTCCATCTTCTTCAAAGTTGAGATTTTCTTTTTCATTGTTTTGAAGAGAAATCTCATGGGACGAGATACAGAGAGTTATGGAGAGAGAACTATAAGGGACTTATGTTCACAGAGAAAAAATATTGCTCCCCCGCAGCACTACCTTTGGCTTTTCTGTTGCGTCCAATGGAAATGTGACTTGAGGAAATTTATACATGCCAAGACTTGTTCAAGAAGTCTGAGGAGTACAAAGTAAAGAGAAATGGTGAGAGTACAGGCCCTTGTGGTGCTCCTGGGCTGCTGACCACAGAGTCAGACATACAACCCTCCAGTCTCAAACTGTAGTCAGGTATACAGCGGGTTGTAGAGGCATTGGAGGCATTAGTTTAACTGAATTGTATTAAATGCACTGGAGGAATCATAAAGCATGATCCCCACAGTGGAGGCATGTGGTGTGATCACATGAACCAGAATTACAAAACCTTTTTTAACCTAATAAACAGTGCAAAGATGAAAAGGACCATCCGGACTGTTATCTGAAACACGCCTGTGATGGTACAGGTTGAGTCAGTGCCCTTGGCAAAGGCTATTTGCACTTCTGTGAGGACAGTGTTAAATGTTAGAACATTATATTCTCTCTCAAAGATGACTCCTTTTACTGGGCCTTCCATGCATTTTTCAACAAGACAACGCAAAACTGTATTCTGAACACATTAAAAAGATACACGGCTGAGGAAAAAGGGGGTATGGATGTTAGACTGGCCTGCTTGTATTCCTGACATGTCACCGAGGGAGAATGTGAGAAGAATTTTGAAATGAAAACAGTGATAGCCACGACTGTGTGCTGTTGCACACCTTAATGCGTTTTTACTTGAACAAAGGAACAAAAAAAAAGACTTGAAATGCTTCTTTGCTTGGTGTTCTCAATGCTAGAACATTTCTTGATATGTTCTGGCATTTGATTTTAACATATCCCAATAATATGCAACCTGAAATTGTAATTATTTAAATATAGGTAGAACAATTCTTTATTTATTTTTTAATTGCCCATGCAAGCTTACACAGGGGGCTAATCCATTTTTATCATCTGGGTTGTCAGAGGATGCAGTGATCATGAGCAATATGGAAAAGAGCGAGATATTATAGCATTGCATGCAATTAGGTTCAAACCAAAACAAGAGCCGAAAATGGATGATTTCCCAGTGGGTTTTACTAATCCACTCAAGTGCCATGGCACCTTGTCATGGCACTTCTTTAAACAAATCATATTTTTATCCTGCTATAAGGTCACACTATTTACATGCTTTTCTGTAGCTGTAAAAAGGATAAGATGCTAGAGTGCTCTGGGCTCCAGTTTACCACAACTGGGCATTCATGATGAACCCATTGCACATCAATAAAGGTGCTATGCATGTGAAGAAGCAGTGCAATAGGACAGCCACGTTCCTCCTGTGGGTCTCATGGCTTTGTGTTATCTTTGATGAATGCCTTTTGTGAGACTCCATCAAACAGCTGCCAGTGAAAATGAAAAACAAAAATGACAGCGTTCATCAATACGTGTACATAAATTCAAGAGCAACGAGTCACAAGATTACACATAATCAGAGAGGCCACAATAATGTGAGCCCCAGCAATAACTCTAGTCACTGCTGTGGGTTTATCCGGGACGATAAACCCCTGTTTGGGCCAGACGGGGTTTGCCAAGGAGAATCTCTTCCCTTCCTGTTTTGACTCAGTGTGCGGCTGTAACCAGTGGCACATAAAAGTTCATTTACACAAATACTCTCGCTATTATGTTCACTCAAAAAAAGTCAAACTTAAGAGTTAAGATATTTAAAATAAATAAATGAATCCAATGTAGACTAAGCGATGTGAAGTACTTAAAAAGTATCTGAAAAACTACTTAATGCATCTGTGTGGAACCAGTTGTCATAACATTGTTAAATAAATCTTAATCTTAGTTTGTTTGTTTTTCTGACTAAGGGTTGACTTGCTGTAATAAGGGTGCTGGCAGCTACTTCATTTTGCACCAAAGGACTGATCCATCTTTGGGTAAGAAACAGCATGTTGTTGGATGTGGATAGTTTCATACTTGCTGCATTCATGATGAGAGTGCTCCTGATCACAGGGTTCAAATCTGCTTAAAAACAGCTCATACAGGTTATTGAAGAAGGGATAGAAGGTCAAAACAGACCGCATAGTAGTGGTGTTTCAGGTCGAAAAGGTCCTCAGCAAGTTAGTTTGAATTTCTTGTCGGTCATACTGATAAACTACAGAAGACCTTAAAAATGCTTTTACTTTTCACAGTGAGACGTGTTATTGGCCGCAATGTTTGATACAAAAGTAATGCTATTTTATATGGACAAAAAAAACTGACATAATTAAAACTAAAAAGCAGAATATATATATATATATATATATATATATACTGTATTTTGTTTTTCCTTTTCCTTAAACGTGAATTTTCATGATGACATGTATATAGTGTATTATATATATTTTATAAACAGGAAGAAGCAGGATCCTTCCTGTTTATTGACCAATAGTAGAGGAGCTGGCCCTCCTCATTTGCATAATAAGGCAGAAATGCCTAAGATAAAATAGAAAGAGGAGACGAGGGAAAGTAAATCCATCCATCCATCCATCAATCCATCCATCCATCCATCCATCCATCCATCCATCCATCCATCCATCCATCCATCCATCCATCCATCCATCCATCCATCCATCCATCCATCCATCCATCCATCCATTTTCTTCCGCTTATCCGTTCCCGGGTCGCGGGGGCAGCAGTCTCAACAGAGATGCCCAGACTTCCTTCACCATAACTGCGGACGCTGCAGTGATCCATCAGTCAATCTCACGCTCCATCGTTCCCTCACTCGTGAACAAGACCCCGAGATACTTGAACTCTTCCACCTGAGGCAGGACTTCTCCACCCACCCGGAGAAGGCACGCCACCCTTTCCCGGTGGAGAACCATGGCCTCGGTTTTGGAGGTGCTGATTTTCATCCCTGCCTCGTCGCACTCGGCCTCAAACCGCTCCAGCACATGCTGAAGGTCCCGGTCCGATGAAGCCAACAGGACAACATCGTCTGCAACATGCACCGGGAACAAGTCTGATCTACTGCAATGCGAACCAGACTCCTGCTCCGATCATACAGAGACCGGACAGCCCTTAATAGAGGGCCCCGGACTCCATATTCACTGAGCGCCCCCCACAGAATGGCACGAGGGACACGGTCAAATGCCTTCTCCAGATCCACAAAGCACATGTAGACTGGTTGGGCAAATTCCCATGAACCCTCGAGCACCCTGCGGAGGGTATAAAGCTGGTCCAGTGTTCCGCGACCGGGATGAAAACCGCATTGTTCCTCCTGAATCCGAGGTTCAACTATCGGCAGTAATCTCCTCTCCAGTACCCTGGCGTAGACTTTTCCGGGGAGGCTGAGAAGTGTGATCCCCCTATAGTTGGAACACACTCTCCGGTCCCCCTTTTTAAACAGAGGGACCACCACCCCGGTTTGCCACTCCAGCGGTACTGTCCCCTTCCTCCATGCAATGTAGCAGAGGCGTGTCAACCAAGACAGCCCTACGACATCCAGAGACTTGAGGTACTCAGGGCGGATCTCATCCACCCCCAGTGCCACTGAGGAGCTTAAGAACTACCTCAGTGACCTCGGCCCGGGTGATGGATGAGCACGCCCCAGAGTCCACACTCTCTGCTTTCTCATTGGAAGGCATATCAGTCGGGTTGAGGAGATCCTTAAAGTATTCCTTCCACCGTCCGACGATGTCCCCAGTCAAGGTCAACAGCTCCCCACCCGCACCATAAACGGTGCCGGCAGAGTACTGCTTCCCCCTTCTGAGGCGCCGAACGGTCCGTCAGAATTTCCTCGAGGCCGACCGAAAGTCTTCCTCCATGGCCTCACCGAACTCCTCCCAGACCCGGGTTTTTGCCTCCAAGACCTCCCGAGCCGCGGCTCGCTTGGCCTGCCGGTACCCATCTGCTGCGTCAGGAGTCCCACAGGCCTACATGGCCCGGTAGGACTTCTTCTTCAGTCTGACGGCATCCTGTACTTCCGGTGTCCACCACCAGGTTCTAGGATTGCCGCCACGATGGGCACCGGAGACCTTGCGTCCACAACTTCGAGCCGCCGCGTCGACAATGGAGGCAGAGAACATGGTCCACTCGGACTCGATGTCCCCCGCCTCCCCCGGGATCTGAGAGAAGCTCTCCCGGAGGTGGGAGTTGAAGATGTCCCTGACAGAGGGCTCGGCCAGACATTCCCAACAGACCCTCACAATCCGTTTGGGTCTGCCCGGTCTGTCCAACCTCCTCCTCCACCAGCGCATCCAACTCACCACCACGTGGTGATCTGTTGACAGCTCAGCCCCTCTCTTCACCCGAGTGTCCAAGACATGCGGCCGAAGGTCAGATGAAACGATGACAAAGTCGATCATTGACCTCCGGCCTAGGGTGTCCTGGTGCCACGTGCACAGATGGACACCCTTATGTTTGAACATGGTGTTTGTTATGGACAAACTGTGACTAGCACAGAAGTCCAACAACAAAGCACCGTTCGGGTTCAGATCGGGGAGGCCGTTCCTCCCAATCACGCCTCTCCAGGTATCACTGTCATTGCCCGCGTGAGCGTTGAAGTCCCCCGGTAGAACAAAGGAGTCTCCAGTTGGAGCACTATCAAGTACTCCTCCCAGGGACTCCAAGAAGGCCGGGTACTCCCCACTGCTGTTCGGCCCGTAGTCACAACAACAGTGAGAGACCGTTTCCCCACCTGAAGGCGCAGGGAAGCGACCCTCTCGTTCAACGGGGTGAACTCCAACACATGGCGACTGAGCTGAGGGGCTATAAACAAGCCCACACCAGCCCGCCGCCTCTCACCCTGGGCAACTCCAGAGTAGTGGAGGGTCCAGCCCCTTTCAAGGAGCTGGTTACCAGAGCCCAAGCTATGTGTGGAGGTGAGCCCGACTATCTCTAGCCGGTATCTCTCAACCTCACGCACAAGCTCCGGCTCCTTCCCCCCCGGCAAGTGACATTCCATGTCCCTACTGAGAGGGTTTTAGTCCAGGGATTGGGTCGTCGAGGCCCCCCGCCACGACTGCTACCCAGCCCACATGGCACCAGGTCATCACGGTCCGTTGCGGGTGGTGGGCCTACAGGAGGCCGGGCCCACGTCGCCATTTCGGGCTGAGCGCGGCAAAGACCCCGCCACCAGGTGCTCGCCTTCGAGCCCCAACCCCAGGCCTGGCTCCATCGAGGGGCCCAGGTGACGCCGATCCGGGCGACGTAACAGTCCTTGGTGTTTTGTTAACCATAATAAGCTTGTGAATGTAAAGTGTAGGTGTATGTAATGTAAATGTAAGTGTGTGTATGAAAAGTAAATACAAGGAATGTTTGTATGAGGAAAAAGAAAATATATATACTTCTTCGTGAAAATGTACGAATAAAGATAAGGACATTTCTGCTTTTATTGTCCTCCATAGTTTAATTCCTGGTTGCCAATATAAACTGTTTACTTTGAGGTAATCCAGCTATATATATATATATATATATATATATATATATATATATATATATATATATATATATATATATATATATATATATATAAGATAAAGAATAGAAAACACATGTTGCAACTTCCTGAGAAAAATCACATCAAATTAGTAAATTACTTTAAAACCTGTATCAAAACAGAGAGGCAGACTGTTGGCAAAAAGGTAAATCAGGAAAATTCAAGGTTCACCGCTATTCTAAACAATCAAAGGCAAAATGTGATTATAGCCTTTTAAGTCGGTCGAGGTTATAGCATCTTTTCAAACTTAAAATAAAACAAGTACTAACAGTTCAGTAATTTAACATAACAGTTTACACAAATCTTCTTCTTGATAGGTAAATAATTAAAATTAAGTTTGGTCTGTGTCTATATTCATGATTTGTTCATGATAACGTTCCCAAGTCTTTAAACAGATATTTTTTTGTTATCCTGATGTATCACACCTCTAATGGCCAGAGCCTGGCTGGTAATTGCATGAGGTCCCCAAACTCTGTGTACTGATAATTATAAAGGTGTAAATTGACTGACTCTACAGATACTGTAAAGCTAACGGGAGACTGAGGGAGATGTCAGTTGAGCACTCATCTACACGCACCCACACAGTCCTCAGGGGAGGTTTAATCAGCTAAAACACGTGAAAACATCTGTGTGGGTGGATTATGGGTGTTTAAGGGCTTTAATACTAATAAAGCTGCTGCAAAATAGTAAACTTTTCAGTGTAGCTTTGCACCAATCCTCCTCCTAACCCCATTGCTCTTTTTCTTTTTTTTTGTTCTTTTTTTTAATGTGAGTTGACACTGAAAGCAACAGCACAAAAAGAGAGTACATGTTGCACATCACAGATGGGTAGGTAGTGGTGTAAGACAATTCAAAATGATGTTTATGCACCTCAAGTCGAAAGCGTGAAAACGTTAGGGCAACGTGTGGCCAACTACAATATCTCAGGTAAATAAAGACTTTTATTCCACCTACACCTTCCATCCGGAATGTAGCTGACTTTTGGAGCGTCCCTTTTTATGTGATGTAGGAGTAAAAACCTTCGGATCATTTCAGAAAGGTCATTGTGGATGCTAGCTGGTGTTCAATGACAGATTAATGTACCATATAAGCACCTCATTACGCTTTCTCAATATTCTCTCCTGGTAAACCTCGTAGTGCCTGCTATGATGAGGAGTTAGACATGGCCGTACACATTTGACCTGGAATTAGGAAACTTGAATGCATAAATGATAAAAGAGTCCGCATTTGTAGCGAGGTTGTATAACGGGCTTAACGATGTGATTTATGGACTCATGGGCCACTTTATTAGCTACATCTTTATTAGGCCGATGTGCCATCGACAACGTGCGCCTCTGGAGCATCAGTCAGAACCGAACGGTCATGCGTGTTTAACATGGCTTTAATAAGCACACAGAAACCAAAATGGACGGGCAATTAAAAAAGAAAGACACAAAGACACGAGATTTGACGATGCCGGCTGAAGAAATGAAAGAAGATAAAGGTTTTCTGTGGAAGAAGGGCTCCACATACTTATGTCTGCTAATGAGATGCAAACTTATGCAAACTTAAAAATCCAACTAACTCAAACTGAAACCACCTCCAGCCAAGGTGGCTGTATCATTAACTGCAGTGCTAACTTACAGTGAATGCCAATGAGACTTCTGCTCTTTAACAGCTATAAAAGCAGACCGTGAAGCTTAACATTCAAAGTGCTCAACTGAAGCTTTATGACGTCCTTACCTTCACTGCCGCGGTAACAATGTCAGAGAGCTCAACAGTGCAGAGCCCGCTGCATCTGAAAAGCCCAAGGATGGTTCACTCTTGTTTGTGACACTTAATTGCTATCTTATTCATCTACCACTTTTGTCAGAAGACAGGTTTTGCACTACAATAACTGTGTATTGATTCAATAAACTGTCTATTAAATCTAAAAAGGCTGGGCCGGTGTCTATAGTCTGTTTGGCTCCGTTCAGTGCCTTTTTCTCTCTTTTTCATCTTATTTATGATGGCAGACAAAGCACTTAAAGGGTGAAGCTTTTTAGACTCAGGACTCTTGAGCATATGACAGAGCGCATTAGCTTTTCCACTTTATGCAGATATTGGCCCACTTTGCCACTAAAAAGGCACGTAGAGGACTATTTTTGCCCAATTCAAAGTGAGGAAAGTATGTCATGACCCAGTAACACATAGCAAAAAAACCTGTGTGAAGTCCTGCCAGATCACTTCCTCGTGCGATATCCTCTCTTGGTGTTAAACATTAATCATGATTGACAGATTAGTGTGTATTTGAACTCCTCCCAGAGGAAAATGAGGTTAGTAACACCTTTTTAACAAGCTCTTAAAATGAGATGGTTGGGTAGTTGGGGGTGCTCTGTCAGAAAGGGGTCGGAAAAGAGGGGTGTAAACTGAGGGGCTGAATGGAAGCTAAATGCAGTCAACAATTTAGCACATATGGTGTGTGTGTGTGTATGGGGGTAGCATGGTTTAAACGGCAGTATTTCACAAAAAGCCCTGGAGACACCACTGTCAAGTCTGTCTACTGTTTTTAAAGGAAAACAGATTGTGAAAGTGCAGTTGCTTCCACACATGCATATCATTACAGCGCCGTGTTAAAACAAAATTAAGAAAATCATTACTGAATAGTGAAAGTTGGCATGTGCATTTATTTCCATGTCACTTTGCCTGGTAAAAATTTAACAAGACATTAATCACGTTGGCATGCTGTTTGGCTTTTTTCTCCGTGTGTTTTCACAAAGTTTTGAATAATTATCTCCTTTAGCCAGTTTTAGTTGAGCCAGAAAATTGGCTCTATTTAGTTTTTCTGAAAATCCGAAAACCGTTTTCAGCCCCCACCGATGACACGAGGACATGGGGCATCAACACAAACACACCAGTTAAGCAGCAATGGGTGCAGCAATGTTCAGTATTCATCTGCAGATTTCTATGGTAACCTATATTAGCTCATTAACATTGCATGGGTAAAAAAATCAAGTGAAGACTTCAGTCAGAAATTTGGGCCATGAGGTGGGTAAACAGGGAAGGAAATCCGTCAAAAGATTAAACATTTCTGGCATGAAATACGGACAAACTCTCTTTTTCTCTGAGAGCGGGAGATCGACACCCATCTGTCTCCCTGTGATTTCCACCACCGGTTAAAATATTGGATAATATTCTTAATCTCGCATTCTGCTTTCTAAAACCCACTGACAGCTTAGACCGGGGTTTTGGGGCGGCAGAGGAGAATTTGATCAGTAAACCATCCTTGGATGGTGCTCCTTGGTCTTAGACTGCAGAGTGGTGTTTAGATCACTCACGTACAATCAAAGGGAGTAGCTGGCCACTTAAAGGAGTACGTAGCTATAGCATATCATATCTTAGTGTTTTCATATATGACTCACTGCACTGTCTGACTGGGAGTATTGATCCTTAATGCTTTGATCTTTTGGTAAAAGTGCAGCGAGCAGCCAGGTATTTCATCTAAAGATTGAAAACACAGACCCGACACAGAAACCTTCAATCTTTTCTGCAATTTAGCACAAACACAGGCATTTTGTGTGAATTAGAGGGCTCAGGAGGGAGCGGTTGGCATAATTTGCAACCAAAGTGAGGTCCAGGGTCTGTTTTCTGTCTCTGTGCGGAGCTAAGTTAAATGGCTTCAAGCTATAGTGTCACACTACCCATGCATGTGAGAGAGTGTTGCATTTATCATCAAAACTGACTTCTGGGAAGCAAGCGGTTCCCTCAGAATATACTTTAAAGCAAGGTTTAACTTCATGAAAGCAAGAAAATTGCTTTTGGTTTCATCTCCGGATCACATGGATATCCTTTCCGTCGCTGTTTCTGGTTTGCTTTCAGTTCTCCGATCAAAAACGAATGCACACATCACATGAACTCTCCATCTGTTCCACAGATGCAGTTAAAGTCACCCTCAAACTGATGTTTTTTAGCAAGTAAATAGGCATAAAACCTGGTTTACCTAATGGCATTCAATTTTAGCTATTTATGTTTGGAACATTTTGAAATGAACGCGCAAATAAACCTGAGAGCGGCATTTTAGGAGTCTCACCAAAGCCACGCAGGCAGTGTTTAATGACATCTCCCAGTTAAAAAGAAAACTACACTCTCAGTATTGTTTATGTTTTGTGTTTACTTTTGTTTCCTCACCAACAGTTCTCAGCCAAGTGGAACCATCTCCCATAGAATTTAGTGGAGGTGGAAGACAAGCTCTTAATCGCCTGTGTTATTGAATTATTGAATTAAAAGCTTAAGTACTCTGGGTGAGCATGTCAATTTTTCACAACTGAATGGTACAGTGCTCATTCCATTTTCATCTGAATAGATCATTTGTGTATGTAAAATGTAGAAGAATGAAGGTATTACACAGATCAGTTTCATTGTCTGTAATTCCTTTTTGCTGTGACTGTAATCATTCTGAGAGACAGTCATATTCACCCAACAGCCCGTGCTGGTGCTTAATCTGCATTCAGATCCCCTCAACAACATTGCACTCCTCTTGTCAAGCATCTGTACTGTGGCTCTGTGTTAATTTATTAAAAAAAAGAGAAAAAGGTTTGGCTTCAAAGCAGATTTCGCATAATTATGGCAGAAGCAGAAGTTTAACCTGCTTTACATCCCTAAGTGTTACGGTGGTAAATAATTGGAGGAGTAAATGTCGCAAACGGTTCAACCCCTTTTTCTACTTGACATTCTGCTCACCTGTCTCCATCCGCCATGTTCTGAAACCCGGGGACTGATACAGATAAAATGATGTGATGTTTCTGTCTGCATTTCAGTGGGATGAGTTGCTGTGACCCACGCAATCTCCCTCTCAAAGAGTATTTCAACTTATGCAGATGAGCTCATCAGAGCAGCCTGCTGAGATGAGACATCTAGGTCTGGAATTGTGTCAATACCGGCACCAAAACAAATGCAAATCAAAAATCCAAATTAATGTGTTTTCCCTGAGGAGAAACGGAGTCGTACTTATAGTCTGCTCTCTGTAGATGACAGGATTCTGTTATCCAAAGCTTGTGAAAAACAAGGCATTCTCAAACTGCTCCCTGTGCCAGGGCACAAAAGTCACTATCTCGAGATGGAGAAAAACGAAACTAAACTAAATGAAAAGAAACTGCAGAGTTTTGCAGGATTTTGTTCGAGTGATGATAGAAATCGCTCCTACATTCCCAGCATCCTTCAGCTTCATGATCTGGCTCTGCAAACAGACCTCTGTGAGTGTACTTAAACATGTCACGCTGAAGAGCAGATGTGCCGGACAGCCTCTCGGTCTTCTAAATAATATCGCAGCAGTGTTTACATCCCTGTCTCCTACTGGAATGAATAAGCAGCAGCCATGTTTGGAAAGCAGGTTATACGTGGGCAGAAATGAGCAAATGGATGGATCGCAGCAGTTTGAGCTGCTCTAATATGCCTGCAGACCATGGCCCGTCTGTCACCACATCAAACTTATTTGCATTTGATTGAATGGTAAACAGCACTCGATGCATGCAAACAGCAAATACGCACATGCACTTCCACAAATCTAATAAGGCTGACGGCAAATGATGGACATATTGGAGACAGACGGCCTCAAAACTTTCTCATTTTTTATTTGCTGTGCAACTTTCTTTTTTGCTTTCTCTGTCATAACCTCTAATTCACTTTAATTTGTTCGATCTGGAGCTCCTTCGATGACCTACTTTCCCCCATAGGGATCATTAAAATGCAATTTCATCTTATCAAAGAATTTCTTTCAAAAGACCCTGCCTGTAAATGCTAGTTGCAGTCGAGCCTTAACTTTTTCGTGTCTCATCATTCGCCAGACACAGTCAGATTTAAACAAAGCCAGTCCAACTCAGATGATAATGCATTTGAAAATAGCACAAACATATCCATGGCAGAGATGCATTCTTTTAATAAAAGCATTGTGCAGAGGAAGTCAACTCATCTTCCGTTGGGTGCACTAATCCACAGTGCCTGTTTTTATTTGAATTTATTAAATATAAATAGCTGTGTAAAATGTTGATTGAGACTTTCTCTAGGAGTTGGTTTTACTAAGATACTGATAAATAACATGTGCTGGTACACAATGTAGATCTAAAGTTGGCACATTTGCAGAGTCACTAGTGCTATCTGTCATTAACACATAAAAGCACCTGATACACATCAATGCACTTCTCTCACATAAACAGGACATCTTCAGATGTTGTCGCTGCTCAAAAATAACCGCCTCCCGTGCACACAGTGTATACAAATTTAATAAAGTACACAACGAGTACAGTAGCCCACATTCACGTGTAAGGTCAGCTTGTTTTCACATAAACAGCAGAGAGGACAACAATAAAATTACAAATACATTCTTAAAAAACTGTTTGTTTTTGTTTTTTTTATAGGAACTTCAAATGGTTTTTATGAAAAGGGACATTCCCTGTTGTACCACCATTAACAGTTCATAAGACACTTCACTTTTGAATGTAACGTGACTGATATGTATTTCAGTTGTTTGTGATATTTCAAAAAGATGCTCCTTAATACACTAAATGGGGACAGAAAGCTTCACTGTACAAAAGCAGACAGGACTCAATAGCGCAACAGTAGCAAGTTTTTTGTTTTCTTTTTTTCCAACAGCCTCACAAAACTGGAGTTTGAAATGTGTAAAATACAGACATTTAAAATGACATGTACGGTACACCATGGAAACACTTGAAGTCAAGTAAGCTCTGAATCCCCCTTTCCCGCCCCAAACCTTCACAGCAGTCAAGGACACATATTTTCACTGAAACACAACAAGTCACGAACCCAAAGAAAAACAACAAAATAAAACAGAAAAAAGAAAAGAAAAGAAAAGAAAAAACATACAAAGCAGATGGTTTTTGGTTATACAATGCATGTCTGAACACTCTTGTGTGGGTCAAAATAAATCACCTCCTGGCCATTAATCTGTAGATATCGTCATCACACCCCTGGCAGGTGAGAGAGAGGGTGATCAGCTCACCTGTCAGTTACCAGAGTCCCTCGGGTCGAGAGCACAATCCGACCCCCCGCACTCCTGGCTGATGACAGAGCTGTGAATGAGGCTGCTTGACAGGGACTTGGGCCTGAGCTCGCGGGTCAGGTAGGAGGGCTCCTCCAGCTCGGTGTGCTGCGGGGAGCACTGGCCATCTGGAGGGCCGTAGGCACTGCTGTCTGATCCCCCATCCCTCTCCTCCTTGGACTCTTGGTTGGCGAAGTCCAGCGGCACGCTGCTCTTGGTGGGACTGGTGGATGTGGACGGACTCTCCTGTAGCGGTGGACTCAGAGCACGCTGCGATTTTAAGTAAGGTTTGACATTGGCCACAAGGATTGTGCTGTCCCGCTGTTCCTTTCCAAACGTGCTGAGGGTTTTTCTGCTGTTGCAGCTGATGGTGCCATAAATCTCTGTCTCTACCATGGCATCCATTCCCACAGGGATGAAAAGGTTGGTGCGATTATCTGCGCTGTCTGCTTGGCTTCCTACCCGTAACTTTGGCATCCAGCATCTGTCAGAATGTCCCAGTGCACGACATTCATCGGTGCAGTGGGCTGATTTGTCTTGCTCTGCAAAAACAGTTAAACATTTGTTATTGGAGCCTGCTGGGGTAAGTATAAACAACCAAGAGGAAAATGAAGATGACACTTTGAAGGATGAGCAGTAATACTAAAGCATAACAAAGACGTGGGTATTTTCCTTAAAATCCTTCCCATTTTATTCTATTTTATTTTGTATATTCTAATCTGATTTTGGGTATAAAAAGTCCATCATTAACCTAATGTAATAACAGGTTTCAAAATGATTTATTCTTTGAGTATATCTGTCCTGCTTATGAATGCATCCTTATCATTAACTCTGCTACGGCTGCAGAAAACGTCAACATTGAAAAAACGAATGTTTCCTTTTTTTTCCATCTTATTATTTTTGTATATGTAGCACATGAATGATTCCTCCTACTTATGAGGCATTTTCCCTCTGGTATTATCAGCAACTTGTGTAGGTGTTTCCTGGAAAATATCAGCTGGTGCAGAGAAAGTGATGTTTTTCATTTACATTTCAATCGGAAGTAGGTTGTGTTTAAAAAAAGAAGACTAATCCAAAATGTACATGACTATTTTTAGATTTCTATCCACAAACAGGTGAGACAGTCAAGACGAGATTATTTTCAATGTTGTTCATGCTCACTGGAGGGATTTCGCCACGGTTTTGGGTGCCATCCTCCTTGGCTGACTCTCCTGTTCACTCATTCCACCCACCAGAGATCCTCCGTGTCCCTCTGGCATCATTTCCAAACTTTGAGAACTTTTTATTTTTTTAGTTTTTTTTACAGTTTTATTTTGTTAATCGCATACATGTGTGTCTGTTCCTTCTTTGCTCTGTCTTTAAAGTTTTCTGGTCAGTTTTCCAACTCGAGCTTGTTATCTGTGTAAAGATATGCATCTCATTTCACACTAATGTGCACTAAGTTCTTGCACTGTGTCAAATTTTCTTTGCTATTCCTGTACTATTTTGGGATTCAGGCATGTCGAGCCTCTGATAACTCGTGCCACAGTGAAGATGACAAATGGGTTCACGTTAACAAGAATGAAACAAACTAGTAAAAATGGATGGGCTCTAATAATCTGCCACTGTTAGGATGGGTATCAGAGCAGACGACAGCTTTTCCTCTCACTGGCTGGAAATTAGCGAATGGTCCATCAAATGGTTTATGTGGCCTAGAGGGCAGCCGCGGAGGATGAGAAGACTCTATCAACATTTTGATGGTTAATGGGGTCCAATCAGGTATTTACAGGCAAATTTAATGCACCTTTAAGTCCAGAGGTATAAAATTATATATGGTACATCATCCACATCAGCTGGCTTGACTCTGTCAACACTTTCCAGCCACGTCCCTGCAAAGCTTCTGTTCCTCGTATATTACTTTTCTTACTGCTCTGATTTTTGCTTTCATATAATTCACTTGGGTTTATTTGTGAACACAAATTATGCGCCAGTTTAAGAAGGCACATATTGTGAAAATAATATATTTTTTCAGTGATTTAGAGCTTATAGTTGGGTGTCTGACCTGATATCTACATCAACATTATAACATGACACACCGTTGTCACTTTTTGCACTTTCATACTGGCATTTTGTAATATGTAAAAGTGGCCCGCTAATTTTACTCCATTGGCCATTACATACCGGCCCAGGGAAGACAGATGTGTATGTTGTTACATACACGAAACCGGCATCCCGGAAACAAAGTGCAACGCAACTTTGTGCGTGTGAAACGTGGCATCACGTTCACTGCGTACGTGTGCATGACAATAAATCAGAGCAATAATGGCAGGGGACGCGATGCCCCTCAGCTTTCTTCATGTTTACTTTGTGCAGATTTAATCAGCGTTTTCTTACCAAGTTAATGTCATACTGAATAAATGTGACGGCTTCTGCAGCCTGACGATGGGTGACATCATCCATTCCTTGACATGAAAGGATGGCGTCTTATTATTTCTCCCCATTTCAGAATTGTTATTGTAATATTTTTAGCTAGTGAATAATAATGCACGGTGCAGACAAAACGTTTCCTGTTTTTTTTCTTTTTACGTCGACTGTGAAGATGCCGTGCATGTACAACCAAGGTAGCCTCAATTCTGGCTTTTTGCCCAGATCGTTTTTTTTTTAATGACAGTCTGAACGGCGCAAATCCGATTTTTTTCAAATCTGACCCAGGCCACTTTCATATGTGGTCCTAAATCGGATCCATATCCGAACGCAGTCAGAACTTAGGGTTGCATTATTATGATGACGTGAACGACAACGTAAAAAAAACAAGGATTTGAGCAAGTTAGTTGTGTTAGAAAACACTTCTCACTCAATTAAGGAAAGGGGGATGTCCCTTACATAATCAAGCAGTCTCTCCTTTTTTTATAACTTTTTATTTCTACCCTGGGAGGTAGAAAGAAGAGGGAATCAGATTTTACGCCTTTCTGCCTTGCAGAAAGTGACTCCTACATACAGGCACCGAGACCAGGAAAAGGGGTGAAATGTTCTGTAAAGAAATGCCCGTATGTAAAGGCCTTTTGTAGCGGTTCGGAGCTGAGTCTCAAAGTATTTCATTGATGTCAGGGAGTGGTATTGTTAGTTGTCACAGTTTTGTTATTTAACTCCTGTTTTATTTTGAAACCCATGTATTTGTTTCAGTTTTGTCTTGACTTCCCTTGTTCCGATCTGCCCTAATCATCTGCAACTGTGTCTCTTCAACCCTTCTGTGTATATATATTGTCTTTCCTTTGCTCCCTGCTGGTCCGTACTGTTTCGTCCCTCCATGTTTCAGGTCTGGTTTTTGGATGTTGTAATGTTCATGTTCTGGTTTTTTTGCAATCCTGCTCAGCAGCGTTTTTGGTTTTGTTTAATTTAATAAATCAGTGTTTTTGATACTATTGCCTCTGGTCTCCTGCAACGTGGTCCTATCCTCCACGCCTGTGACAGTTAGTATAGCGGGTTTTGTACCCACTATATACTCAAATATATATATATATATATATATATATATATATATATATATATATATATATAATCAGAGCAGAATTATCCAGCAGCCTCATTGTTTAACTTCCCCCCAGCTTCACGTCATGCAGCATCTGCGTTGGAAGTGGAAATCGCAGCAATATAATGGTATTTTTCAAAGAGACACGCAATCATGTAAGATAAGGCTGGAGTGGTGAGTCTGACCCCGCCCTCGATGGAGCATATTCCAGCTGACATTTGAAAAAGGCAATAAAACCATGGGAGATTAATACTATAATAAAATACTTTGAATACAATTTGTACCACAAACATGCCATGGTTTTACTTTAACCACTTTTTCTGATTGTTTATTATTTTAAAAAGGATTCCAGGGCATATATTTCAGAATAATGCTGCATTTCTTGTTGTTTTTTTTTTTAGCTTCTCTGTTGAAGGATGTTTATTAAGTGTGTGTTTAGTGAGAAAGAGCAGCAGGAGTTATCTTTACTGTTATCAGATTGTTTATGTCACTGGGGTAAACACGAGACGTCATATGCATGTATAATATTTGAAATAATTGTCAGTATTAAGAAGCATTAAAATGAGTGTGACTATCTTTTTGCTGCAAATCAGTTTTTTCAGATTTTACAGCACACCTAATCCTGGAGGCACAGCATAAGCACACAGACAGCCACACAAACCAAAAGCCAATTTCCACAGTGTTGTGATGTAGAAGGTGTTTTTTTTTTGTTTTTTTTTTCTTCTCTGTGGCTATTTCACTCGGCTATCAAAATTAATTTGACAATCATACAGTGAGGTGTTTTGCAAAAAACCATGAAGCAAAATGTCAGAAATGTCTTTGTAAATTGGTGGAAAATAATAGTTTTCCTTCATTTGTTATACTTGAAAATGAGACAGCGGTTTCCTCCTCCTGTTGTACTGTCTGCTGATTTGACTTTAATAAATGTGTTTTCTTTGCTCTGACTTCTATGGGAGTGCAACAGCTTTTGACTAAATTCTCAAGTAAATGAAAACAATAATGAATGGATTTATTGAATTTAGTCATGCATTTGAATTTTTTGCTGTTAAAATATCAAAGTGATGAATAAATATCTCTGCGCCCCAGTTTTTGACAAGATGCATCCATCCACACGACCCAGAATGTAATAGAATACCATGGCAGAACATATAAATGTCCTCATAAGGAGATAACATTTGAGATCTCTTCTGTTTTATAAATCCACAGTCACAAAATATTCCAACCACATCCAACCATTTGTAATTAAAACAGTCACAGTATTTCATTCACTCCCTTGATGTTGCTCTGATCAGCCCATCTTTGTCTTGCTCTCATGTCATGCCATGATATTAAAGTCCAGAAGCAAGTGACTGCCTGAACAAGGCATTTGATCTTGTTTTAAAACCCGGCTCTGATGAGTACGAGTATGTCAGCCTGGAACAGTAAATGGTTCCCTTCTCAGAAGAGGTGGGGAGCTCTTTCTGTCCAACCTTTGTCATGTGCCGGCCTTGGCCAGTTTGCTGGAGGACACACAGAACCAAGGAAAACAAAACAGAAACCTTTTCCGTGCCACAACTCCCAAGAGATGTGAAAATCAGCACCAGCGCGCCTTGCATGCCTGCTCATTTGCAAAGTACAAGCCACTGCTACCACATACTTCTGCTCAAGTCTTTTAACATCTACACCAGAGCACCCACTCATAGCCACAGGATGCAGTGAAACTGTTAATTATGCTGTGACTGGAGAGATGTAAAATGTGATGTTAATTTTTACACAAGAGCTGTTAATGGTTTGGAAAGTTAAAGGGAAAATATGTTTTTCGCTTCTCTATGAAAAATATTACAATGTCAGACGGGTTACAGCCATTTCTTTAGGACATTGCTTTTACGGTGTGTGCATAGTGAAGTGTTACAGGTTAATAGGCATCATCTTATAGCCTCTTTTCACCAAACAGGATTTTCACTTTTTCTTGTGAAATCAGACTATTTTTCTTCACATGAATTTTTTTTCAGACAAAGACCTTCAAAGATTTGGGAGCTTGCAGATTTCAGAGTGCAGGGAAAGGCTTTTCCATTCCTGTGCCGCAACCCTGTTTTTTTTTGTATCTGTACCCAACAGGATGAACACAGCGTCCAAATAATTGTGAAGAAATATAGCTGAATTAAATAATCTGGAATCAACCATTCAGCCCAGCCGCCAGCATGTAAAACATACTGACGTTATCACAGGCAACACAGGCGAGCTCTCTCAGCCCACAGGTCAGTTCTCAGGGGGCAGAGCCGCTCCTTCACAGTCGTATATGTCCAGTAGTTGTAGTTTGCGTGAACTTAAAATCTTTTCCTAAATCTAGACAAGTAATTAGTGTCTAAACCTAAAACTGGTCACATTTACATGAAAAGCAATGTTCAGACATTTTGCCTAAATATTCAAAAGAAGATACTAGGACCGAGGTGCTTGTATAATTTGCACATCAGATCTTCCGAGCATGTTCCTATTTATCATAGCAAATAGCAGCATCCCAGGCCTGTTCACTGTACATGGTGTATCCTGCCTCACACCTGATGACAGCTGCGATGGGCTCCAGCCCCACCTGTGATTCGGAAGAGGGTGAAGCGCGAACTGAAATTGGATGGATGATTGAAATCATACTCCTCTTTATACTTCATACTTCTATGTCAAACACAAGACCGCATTATGTCCATCCACCCATCCATCCATCAATTTCTATATCCGTCTAATCCTGTGCAGGGTCACGGGGGTCTGCCGCAGCCTATCCCAGCTCGCCACAGGCGAGAGGCAGGCGTACACGCTTGGCAGCTCGCCAGTCTATGCATTATGTCCATATTTCTTAAATAAAGAAGCAATACTTGAGTCTTTACTTGTCCTTAAAGTTTTTGTGCAGCCGTCACACTTTGCGCTGACTAGAACTGAGGACATTAATCGATGAAGGGACGATTTGAAGCATATACATGTTTACAGGGTATGACTAAAGCTCTTCACAGATTGGTGAAGTTTTTGTTTAACCGCGCGACATGATGTGATGATAAGGTCATCAGAAAATTCGGTTTATAAGGCGGCTTCTTATCCAGGTTAATGTGATTGCGTGTGCATTCAATGAGAATGAGAATGAGAATAAACAGAAACATATAAATAAATGCAAAAGGAAACTGTTGTCTCAAACAACACTTAAAATACAAGTCCTACAATGTCCAAAGCTAAAAACTCCCGAGGCCAATCCACATGGAAATGTTTTATTCACATTTTTCTCACGATTGTTTTCCTGATGAGGTTTATATGCTCAGGTCTTCAAGTCAACCACTTTTAATACAGTACAGTATTTTGTAGTACAAAGTTAACTGCTGACGTCACAGTCTACACCTTTTATGCACAGAAAATGGCGTGAACACGGGTATTACTAATTTTATGTAAAGTGATTGTTTATTTTCTAATTTTAAGTCAGTATCGTGGTGTTTGTTAGTGTAATACAGTTTTTTTTTATTGCAGAATTGTTTTGTATTTATTATTGTTGTTGTAGTAACAATGCTATTTTTCCAATTAGATTTTGTTTTTTAAATCTTACATTTGACTTCATTTTGTGTTCAGTAATTAGTGGAACAACTTGGAGATATTATTAACGTCATGGAGCTTGCGTCCTTCATAAATAATTACTTGGCTACTGACATCAGTACCATCGGTTATCAACGACGTCACCATGTTGTGCACCAAACTGTAACTGTCTCTAATTAAACACAACTTTACTCTTAGATTTGCAAAACAAATGCAGTTTATTTATGCACGGAGTGAATATTTTCGGTCGTGTAAGACATCGTGAGAGCTCAGATTTGACAAATTCTATGCATAAACCAATTATACAACATCTTTACTGAGAATCGAAATTCGCATTTGATCTCTGAATGCATTTTCAAAGGAGAACTAGCATTAGTGATGGTTAGATTTGGCACGACCACAACAGAGATCCTGTGTGCTTTGCACTGTGCCTCATGCATTTGTATTTCTCCATCGTTCTTATAGCGGAACAGAGAAAAGACTCTTCCTTTTTTTTCCTCTCCAAGCACAGACACACAAGGCAATAGAAATAAGCATAAGGATGGAGAAACAAGCAGATGCTGAATTCATTTCTATGGAAGCTGTCTGTGTAGAAGCTTGCAGGTAATGCTAATCCAGAAGCATGAAAGTGCTAAGAAGGTAGAGCTACCACAGAAGGAGGTAAATCTGGCATTTGTATTAATGTTTGTCGATAAATAAGCAAACATAATTAAAGACCATCTTTACAGAAAGTTTTACTCACAATAGTGTAACACTTTGCATTAACGGTTAGCGTTGAGGTATAAAATGTAATGCATTTAAACCGATAAACGACCATCGTGCATTGTACCTGACAACATTTATAATTACACCTAAAAAGGCTGTTACTGTTTGCTGGTTCAACATCACGACAAAAGATAACATATTTTGCAATATTGCCATTCATTTTCGGTGAATACACAAAGCTTCCAGTTATTTGTGCTCACAGCTGGATAGTTTAACAAAAATATTACATTTCATTCTGCTTACATCTCAGCTTACTGCAAACTATTAACTAAATGTTTGTAATCTTTGTCATTTCATTTTATATATATATATATATATATATATATATATATATATATATATATATATATATATATATATATATATATATATATATATATATATATATATATATATATATATATATATATATATATATATATATATATATATAATCTTATCTTTAAGCACAATAGCTGTTGGAATTATACTAAATTAGATATAGATGTACTTCTTTCTACTTCTGCCATCCTCGTTTTACATTTTGTGTCTGAATAAAATTTTCCTTAGTAAAAGATTTCTAAAAATGACAGCGTTACACTATGGTTTTATGTAGTCATATAAACAAATGATGACAAAAAGGCACATATCGGTTATATTATGAGCAACTGTGGAATGAAATATTAACAAAAGCAAAGAAAGTGCTTGCCCATTATAAATAGAATCAGAGAAACCCTAGCAACATACCCATCGTGCATCTGGCGTCTGTGAGAGTGAATAAATATTCAGAGTGCATGACAGTGGAAGCTGCACAGGTGGATATATTACCTGTATCAAAGCAGCCAGGAGACTAGAGAGATGGTAAAGGTAAAAACATGAAAGCAATTCTACTTAACCTGCAAGCTTTTGTGCTGGTGCATTTGGAACAAAAAAAAATGTCTGGCATCTCTATTTTGGATAATGGCACTATGTTGTTTAAATCTGAAATACAATGGCTTTGTTGTTCATTATATCTCCCTGTATTTGTGTGTGAAACGGAGACTAAAGTAGCATGTGGATTTGTTCCTATATCATCAAGTCTAAAGGAATAATACAAAACATAGGTCTTCCATCTTGTCGTTAGCGGACACTGACACCATTTAATTTTCAACTGACCAACCCCTTCAGGGAGAAACCAATTTAATTTTTAACTACAGCTCTCACGCACAAACAGAAAAAGGCATTAGCAAAACATACTGGTGTTGAAAGCAATGCCCCACTTGATTCTATTTCTCTTATCTTACAAAAGCGGGCGTATAAATTAACCGCCATCGCTGTCAACAAAGTGTCAGTGCTGCACTAGTAAATATTCCATTTTGCATGTACAAAAACATCTCTTTCAATATCTCTCCATGTGACTGCACTCAGGACTTGGGCTGAATCTGATTCTGGAAAGTACTGAAAAAAAAAAGAAACAGAGGAGAAATTTGATTGAATTTACACCTCCCACAGAGTTAAGTTTGGTCTGCCATAATTCCTTGCAGTGCACACACACAAACACACACTCACACATATATAAAAGTGAGATGGAGAGCGATTCGCACATCCTTCTGGCAGGCACAAGAGTGTTTCCATCTCTGCCTTCCTGAGAATGCTGCACACAAACAGTTCATGGCAATGTAAATGGTGTGGAAAGTGCTGCATGGGGACATGATGACCACGGTCATTCCCTTCCAAGGCTCAGACAAGGAAATGAAAAACACCACTTCACTCAAGTTCCCAATTATCTTTTATCTTTCCGCAGAGATCTCCTTTTGCGTTTTCGGTTTATATGCACAGCAGCTAAATATAATCAGTCTCGCCCAGGTCAGTCCGGTTGCAAAATGATCGACAGTCATCTGTGGTAATACTGCTGGCAGACTGGATCATATCAAACACATGTAATAATATTTCACATTTACATTCTCAGCTTTAAAACCAGGCACCTCTCAAAACGGTGTAACCACAGCAAAACCAATAACTGGGGTATATTTCCAAGTTAAAAGGAGGAAACACTCTGTCATGTTGCAGCAGAAATAGCTGCCATTTTCCAATGCAAACTGTCGCTCACACATTCTCATTTTTGTCATGTTATTCAAGACATGCCTGCGATGAATGTGTCTTCAAATGACATGATCAAAAGACCTACAGACTGTGGTACACTTTTTCATGCATATGAGTCCGTTTGATGGCTGAATTAGACAGAAGGTGTTTGAAAACTCTACTTTCAGCTGATGGACTCTTTTATCCTTTTAAACTACCATCTACCTTTCACACCACTGCCTTCGTGTTATCTTTGAAACGCAGCTTAAGCTGTCTGCGGTTGAAAGTGAAACAAAGTAACATGGGACAGCAAGAGCCTTAAATAATGTTGATGATATAAATGTCTGCATTGGCTGTTTCAAGAAGCGGGTGAACCTCCATTTAAAAACCAGCAACCTGTGGGATCATTCTTACTGCATTAGGTACAAACAATGTCAGCGACTAAGAGTCAGTTAGGCATCTTGAAGATGTCCACTCACCCCTCTCAAAAGTCTGGCCATTAACTGCCACTGCTTTCATCTTGAGGGCCTCCCTGGCAGATGTGTCGCAGTGTGAGCCTTTATTAGTATCCTGGTCACTATCAGCCTGGTCACTATCACCATGGCCACTGTCTCTTAGGCTGGCTCGTTCTGCATCCTTAAATGTTGAGCTGCAGCAAAATAGAAAGAGAGAGCGAGAGGGAGAAATGAAACATTACTTGGCTCCACTTCTGTGTGAAAACCTCTCTCTGATAGCCAAAGTCAGTTGGCTTGATGCAGAGATGAAAAAGAAAAATGCACTGGTCAGGAAGTATTTGGACGCTGTTCTTACCTTTGAACAAATGGCTGCCTGCTGCCTGCATAATTGGGCTCTGTAGAGAAATTTTCAGTCTAGAAAAGGGAGACAATATTATTCACTGATCAAGTTGAAATTCATAATGAGAGCAAGGACAATGTGAGGTTCAGGCGGGACAAGAAATGCTTTTATCTGGATTGAGCCCTTAAAATCTTTGCTGTTATCTATAGATAACAAGAAAAGAAACACAAGGCACCTGCCAGTGGTGGCAACAGGATAAGACCGAATCTGCACTGTGACCATATGTGTTCTCCTCGAAAAGGCAAAGAAAATGCTCTGGCCGCTGTCATCAGCATCCTTCCCATTCTATCTTGGAAGTAAAGTGTTTCTGTTGATCACACCCACGTACCCTAGTGACTGGTGACAGTGCCAGGCCTTGTCATCTGTGTTATCGTCTCTAAATTGGACTTTCTGTGAGACTGACCTAGATATTTACATCATTTACAGCAGATAATTCTGCTGCGCTAAACACCACCGCACGCCCATTCTGTCAAATTAGCATGTTAGCTGGCTCGCGCACTCAACCCCGCCATCGCTACAAGGCAAGGCTGGAACCCATCAATGGTCCTACAGTGCCAACTTCAGATGCGGATGGGTGGATCTGGCCCATATTTGAGGGGGGGAGCAAAAAAATAACGATTGTAAGGTTATGCTGTGTGCATCTAGCTGTCTGCTGCACATCGGTTCAGTAATGCGATCGGACAAGCTGCTCAAACACCTGTCCAATCCCACGTTTTCCAGGCAAGGTCTTTTCTTTCACTCTTTAAAAAAAGTGAAACTGGTGGGGTCACAGGGGCCTTGTTCAAAACTCACAGTAGACTTTCAGATTATGAAGACCAACTGTGCTATTTTGCAAGAGGAGACAGAATGGAGAAATTTGAAAATGATTCTCAAATAAAGACAGAAGAAAGGCTCTCTTTTAGAAAAAAAAGCCATTTAAAATGTATGAATACAGTTCAACGCAAGGTTGCCACATCACACTTAATATGCAGAGAATATATCATAGTCTCATAAGAGGGAGAGGGAGAAGTGAAAATAATGTCTTTTCCCAGGCCAGAGTTTCTCTTTTTCTCAGTCTCTTCTCTTTTGTCAGATTTGTATGGCAAAGCGTTGTGTGCAGATAAGAGAGAATAATGGACAGATAAAGAACATAGTGGAGCATCCTCCTTACCTGTATCACTGACATCCTATTTGCTGGAGTGTCTGTGCTAAGCCCGGCAAAGCTGGAGTGGCAGCCTGACCTAGGAACGGTCAGGCTGTTCGGGGTGGTTTTCAGGTACATGACTTCTGACCTGGGCAGTGTGAGTGGCAGAGGGCTCTGGTAGTCAAAACATATTGGTGAGGTGATGAGAGAAGGACTGCTCACCACATTCATCCGACTCGCAGAATCCCTTTCCTCCATCTCACTCTGCACCAGCATGATGTCACTCTTGTTGATCCTTTTCTTTTTTCCTTTCCCCACCGGAGTATTGGAGTATTCAGCCATGCGGC